>NC_134089.1:113415547-113724025 GCF_000715075.1 Nicotiana tabacum
CAAATACAATTAGGACTGGACCAAAGATGGAACAATTAAAGGCTCAAGTTTTACCTCCACAAATAGAGCCAGCAAGTGCACGTCTTAAACACAGTTTCAGGTATTTAAAAGAAGCCCTAGAACATGATATCTAAGTGATCATAGAATATGCAGTATTGAGTTAGGACCAAAGTCTCAAAAGTTTATTCAGTTTGCCTATTGATTTTAGACCCATTGAATATGAGCAGTCACAGATAACAGAGCATAGTTTTACAGTTTGCAGAATTTTAGTCGCCCTACAAGCTTGACTTGGCATATAATAGTGATGTCCTATGAGCATGGTATCTAATCATTGATTAGGACTGCAGTAAAATAGTAAACAATTTTAAACAGGCAATTTGGATCCTATAGGCATGCTTTCTAGTGATATTAATTAGCACAAAATTGAAGAAACGAGTAAGTTAGTTAATTAAACCGATTCAGAACCTACAGACATGATTCTGTAATTAAAACTGGTTTTAGATCTAACTAAAACTGATTTTGGATCCTATAGGCATGATTTCTAATTATGTAAAGCAAACACAATTTAATTTAACCAAAGCAAAGTCCTATAGGTATATTATCTAACAAACACATTTGAACCAAATGAATCCTATAGTCATGTTATCTAATAAAACACATTTGAACCAAATGAACCCTATAGGCATATTATCTACCCAACTTTATCCTCAGTATACGATTACCCTCCCTTTTAACTAGTTACCCCAATATCTGTTTACAATTAATTATTACAGACTAATGATTGAATAAAAAATACATAGATAGAATAGAAATTAAACTAGGGAGCCTGAAGCAGGCCCAAAGAAATTTTCAAGCCTTCAATAGTCTCAAATGCCCAAAGTTTCATAGCTAATTTCATGTCTAGGTGTGACAGAGTTCCCTAAGGACCTCAAGGATCCCGGGCAGTGCTCACACTCAGACCTTTCTCAAATAAGGACTGATTTATGTGCAGTGTGAAAGTGCCAGCCCTGATATGCTAGAGTTCAGAGAGATCTCAAGGGTCTCTAAGCAGTACACATACCAGAGGGGCATGACTTAGTAATCTAAGAGTAAGTGAGTGTGCATAATGATTTGAAAGAGTTTGATAAACAATATAAAGAAAGGTCTTAGGAGTGAAAAGAATTTATGAAAACCAGTTCCAATTTAGAGGTAAAAACAGTTTGAGGAAAGTATGAAAAACAATTTTGCAATCAGAACACAAGTTACAAAACAAATAGCTTTGGAAAAAACTTTGACAAACAGTTTCCACACAAGAAAAGAGGGGTTGGGAACACATATGATACACCTTAATGGAGCACATAAACAACAAGATGCATTGAGTTCTCAAGGGGTTCTACAAAACTAATAGGTTAGATAAAATGCAAGTAATTGAAACTAAAGCAAAGATGACAACAGAAACATGTTGAGGACATATAAACAATACAACTAGAGTCACTTTAGGGAGATTAGATAACTTAGCAGGAGTAAGGCAGAACAGGCAAGGACTTAAATGAACATGCTAGGCAAGTATTAATAAGTGTAGCCATGCTATTACACAAAAGCGGAGTTTAGGCATGCTAGATGAATAATAGTCAGCCAAACAGGCTAGTTACACATGCAAGACATGTTAAACAAGGTAATAAATAGACAAGTAAGGTGGAGATATGCTAATTACATATTTGAATAAGTCAGTATTTGGCATACTAGGTAAGCAGTAAACAGAAGCAGGAATGAACTCAGGATTGATGAACTAAGGCAGTAAATAAACACATAGGTTTTGATTCTAAAATTTAATCAGAGGCATACTAGTTAGCGAAAGAAAATGCAATATGTAAGATAGGTGGTGTACAATTTCCAGCCTTGCCTTGCAGCAGGCTAGAATAACAAAGATCACAAGTAGCAGAGAGAGAGCAGAAAGAGCTTTTCAGAGTGTAAAAGTAGTGATTTCTGAATTAATGTTTGTGTCACAGAAGTTTAAAATAAAGATAGTTGTATAGTAGTTCAAGAGTAGGGCAAATAAGGTAAAGTAATCAATAATCAACATTTAAGGAATTTCAGAATCAATCACACAAAGATTCAGCATAGTTTTCTTCTTTAGTTAAGGAAAATTAGCCAATGGTAATGACAGGAACTAATTAGGGCAAGCGGTTCAATCAGACTGAGTAAAGAAGTAAGAATCAGAGGCCTTATTAAGGAAAGGGGTTCAAATTAAACCAAAAATAAAGAACTTCCGAATAAAATAGTTAAGGGCTTAATTAAGGAGAGAATCATGTAGGCTTAACAGTCACTGATTTAAGAAAGGCAAGAAAGGAATAGTCAGGACTCAACACATAAGTCTTAACGAAACAAATTGATAAACCAAGAATTCAAATCAGTCACTGATTTAAGGAGAAAAATATAGGTTTACCCCAAATAGACAAGTAGGCTAAAATAGAATCTCACAAATGTGCAGGAATTAGATGAGAAATCGAATCAAAACCTTAATAGAGATGAACTAGAGTAAATATCACAAGACATTGAATTTAGACTAAAGGGGAAATCGTGAAAGTCAAAATACAGAACGAACAACGTAACAAGTAGCACGGAAAGACTTAGAATCGAAGCAAAATATAAGAAATATTAGTGCTTTAGCATAAGCTAGTTATGTTTGAAGCAAACCTTTCGAAATTAGTCAAAAACACATAAAATAGAAGATTAAATACTTAAAGTCAGCAAAACAGTTTGAAGAAAAGGATTTTCAGGAAACCCTAGTTTGAGAAAAAATGGAAAGCCACTCATAAAACTAAAGATTTTCATAAAAACCGGTGAAATAAGTCCAGACCATCTCAGATCTATACAGATCTGAGAAGTTCAAAGGAAGAAATTAGGGTTTCGAGAAGAACAACACAGAGATGAAGAAGTAGGCTTAGAAATCCATAGGTTTAAAGTGAAATAGGGAAATCTTACTCGAAATCGAACCGGAACAACCTGAAACAGGCAAAAAAGGGCCATAGGTGTAAGTGGACTGACCCTAGTCCCTCCAGGACCTTATAGATGGCAATACCAACATAGGAGAGGACATTAGAGTTCTGATGGTGGTGAGAAACCACCATGAACGACCGCAGATGAACAACGATGAGGGTGAGTTGGGGTTAGGGCTTGAGAGCATTTGAGAGAAGAGGGGATCAGATGTCGGCGTGAGAAGAGAGGGAAATGAGAGGTTTGGGGGAGGTCATTAGGTTTAAATTTAGGTAAGGGGAATCTGGACCGTTGATCAAAATGATCGACGGCCAGGATTTAGCAAGAAATGGGTCGGGTAGATGCTGGGTTTGGGCTGGGTAGATTTTGAGCCTGGTCTAATTTAAAATTGTGGTTAAAGTTGGGCTAGGTATTTAGGCTAAATTTGAAAATAAGGGGGTCATTTGTTAAATACCCTATTTAATTGATAAAATAATTTTTAAAAATAACTAATAGGCTGTAAAAATAATTTTTATGCTTGGAAATATTTTAAAATAATTACTTAATATTTTAAAAATATAAAAGTCTATTTTTTGGTAAAATAATGTAATAATGCATGCATAGGCTATAATTGCAAAGTAATTGCAATTGCATTCTAAAAATACGAATGTGCCTATTTGTGCGATAATTGAAACTTGGTACAAATGCAAATAATAAAATTAAGCCACAAAAATTATTATAAAACTATTTGTGATGCAATTAGTGATTGTTTTTATAAAATAAATGCTTGGAGAAATTAGTTAGAATATTTTAAAAATACAAAAATTGTATGAAAAATATTAATTGACGCTAAAGCATAGTTTTGAAAATATTATGAGAAAATTGGGTATCAACACCTGTATCAATACACAACCCAGGCCAACACGTGAAGCGTCGTAATGCACAGTATACATCTCTGAACCGGAAGGCAACACTAGAACCGGTGTCGTAGTCAAAGCTATCTTGAGCTTTTGAAAGCTCGCCTTACAATCATCGAACCACTGGAACTGAGCACCTTTCTAGGTCTATCTAGTCAAAGGTGCTGCAATAGATGAGAAGCCCTCCACAAACCAGCGATAATGACTTGTTAACCCTAAGAAGCTCCTGATCTCAGTCGTTGTGGTAGGACAAGGCCAATTCTAAACTGCCTCGATCTTCCTGAGATCTACCTTAATACCCTTGCCTAATACAACATGCCCCAAAAATACCACAGAATCTAACCACAATTCACATTTGGAGAACTTAGCATATAGCTTCTGTTTCCGCAAGGTTTGAAGCACCACTCTCAAATGTTGCTCGTGTTCCTCCATGCTACGCGAGTAGATCAATATGTCATCAATGAAGACAATGACAAAGTCAATATATTGCCTGAACACCCAGTTCATCAAATCTATAAATGCAGCCAGGGCGTTAGTCAAGCCGAAGGATGTCACTACGAACTTATAGTGTCCATATCTAGTCCAAAAAGCCATCTTCGGAACATCTGAATCACGAATCTTCAACTGATGATACCTCAAGTCGATCTTAGAGAACACCCTAGCATCCCGCAACTAGTCAAACAGATCATCAATATGTGACAACGGGTACTTGTTCTTAATGGTAACTTTGTTCAACTGACGGTAATCAATACACATTAGCATACTAGTTTGGTATTACGAACAACTGAGCTTTTCTTTTTAAAACTAGTCCTATATACCATGTGGGTATTATAGAGGACTGGGCAGTATTTTTTGGATGAATGAATTTGCCATCTATGATGTTGATACCCAATGCATAAATACTTTCAAAATGACATATATATGTATATACGAGCATGCACAAGGTTCTTATAATGTTTCTATAATTTTAAAGATTTTAAATTGATTTATTTCCTTCCTTTTTACTCATAAAATCCCCAATAATTATTTCTCAAATTATTGTTATGGTGATTTAGTCATTTAATTTCTATATTTATGTCAAAATAAGATTTATTTTTTATGCATTTTTATAATTGCATTTGGTATTTTTAAGCTAAATTGCATATAATTTCAATATTAGCCCATTTGATGTATAAATACATTTTATATGCGTAAAATTGGTTCCTATATTTTTAAAATGATAAATATATATTTTAAATCATTTTGGTACATAAAATTATTTTACATAAATTATTTATTATTTATTATAAATTAATATAGGAAAAATTGGCTATTTAAATTATAGCCAGATTTGCATTTCAATTACAGCCTAAATTGAATCCAACCCAGCCCAATTTCCTACTAAATTACCCGACAGAAACCCTGAACTCATCTACCCAATCTAATACAAACTAAATCTTGGTTGTTGATCTCCCAGATCAAGGGCCCGTATTAAGCCTTTCCTTTTTTAATTCCTAAGACCCCCCTAACCCTACCTCATTTGCAAATCCCGCCGCCTCTGTATTCTCTCATCTCTCAACCACTCAACCTAACCCTAGCCTCTCACCCGCCGACCTCCTTCTCCAGTGACCAACCTTCAATTCCTAAGCTTCCAATTGCTCCTCTATTGCCATGCTCATCTTCTCTTAGGCCTTCAAGGGCCCTGGGTCACGCCAACTTATATCTAGGGTTCACTGTTTGGGCTTTTCTTGGTTATTCCGGTGTGATTTCGAGCAAGATCACACTGTATTTGTTACGATCATTGAGTTTCTAAACAGGTTCTTCCATCTCTACTTGGGTTTCTTCCGAAATCCTAATTTTTTGTTTACATCTCCTAGATCTGTGCTATTTTTAAACGATTCGAGTCTATTCCTTTTATGTTTTACACTGTTCTTGAACCTCTTTGTCAAACATCATCGATTTCAAGTTGTTTTCACTTTCCTCTAAAGTTAGGGTTTTTCGGAACTTCTTCTACACTTTGTTTAAACCGATTTTTATGTTTAAACTTCTATCCTTTGCATATCTCGACTGATTCTATATTTTTATTGCTTTTTCAACTCGCCTATGTTAAAATCCCTAATATTTCTAGATTTTCTTTGTTTGGTTCTGTGTGTTAGCATGACTACTCGATTCTTGTTAAGTTTCTGTGCTTACCTTGCTTCGAATATGTTCTTACTGAGTTCTTAGCCTAACTTATACCACCTCTATGTGATTATGTTCATCTTGATTGTTCAAGACTTGCCTCTTTCTATATATATTATTGACTCTGCCTGTTTGCTACGTCTAGTTGTTCTTACTCTATTTATATTTTGAGTATGGAATCATAACTTCCTCTTGATTGATTCTGATTTCCTTATTTTATGGTTTGATTGAAAGATCTTCTTTTAAACCCTAAATTTCTACCTTGTCTGTTTAAATTAACTGATTATCCTACCTTATTTGCTATGGTACTTTATTCTTATTGAACTATTTCCTTAATAGGAGCTTTTTGAACTTATCCCTAATTGTCTACCCTATACTTACTGAATTTGAATCTTTCTTTATTAGTTGTATACTGATTTCTTTCCTTATTATCACTTGTTTTTACCGTTTGAGTTAATTCCCTTGACTTAAGGTGAGTACTTTCCTTGATTTCCTGACTGACTGATTCTGAGTTCCTTAGTTACTAATGGACTTTGATTTTTACCTTATTTGCTACCTGCTTTCAAACTATAAATACCTTAACCTTTCATTAACACAAGACACGAACACTCTTGGTTCAAAAGCTATCTCTCACACTTAAAACTTTCTGCTCTCTTTTGTGCTACTTGCTACTGCTCTAAGCTAGCCGGCTGCAAGCCAAGGCTAACCATTGTGTTCTCTTGTTCTTTCACTTTGCTTACTGTCCTATTTACTAGTATGTTCTAGTTTCAATTCAAAGTTCCAACAACAATATGATTCTCTTATTGTTTCAGTTCATCCTATTTCTAGTTTGCTTCTATTTATGGTTTTGTTTTAAACTTGTAGTTGATGTTTATATTATTGGGTACTCCCCTCCTTTAAGATCAGTATATTACCCCGCTGTATATTTCTGAGCATGTCTATACCAATTATTACTTACTTGTTATGTGCTTGCCATCATATGTTCCATGAATCCCCAAATCCCTATCACCCCTGTGTATCAGTTTATTTTTTTGTCTGGTTTTGTGACTATGTCTGGTCAGCTGCTTCTGAGCATGTATATACCAATTCCTAGATCTTTGCTTAATTATGTGTCCTATGTATCCCTAAACCCCTAGACCCCTGTTTGTGACTACTGAACCTGCCTTAGTGCTGTGACTCTTGGCTGTGTATGAACCTGTCTTAAGGTATTGTGTTTGGACTTCTGTTCATTTCTTCAATCACTTTTCAAACAGTCTCTGTGTTTTAGTAAATTACTTTCAAACAGAATTCCTTTATATAGTTTTTCACTAAAACCTTTCAACTTGTGTCAATCACTTTCACTCTACTCCTAAGTCAATAAGTTATGTTTCCTCCAGTATGTGTACTACCTTGGGATCCTCTTGAGAACCCTTTGAACTCTGGCATACTGGGGCTGGCCCTTCCACACTGCACTTATTCCATTGTTGGTTACTAAGTCTAGGTGTAAGCACTGCCCGAGATCCTTGAGATTCTTAGGGAACTTTGATGCACCTAGACTCTGACATTGTCTATGGAATTGAGGCATTTGAGGTCATTGGAGGCTTTGGAATCTAGGCCTAATCAAAGGCTCCCTATAGAATAGCTTTTTATTTTCTTATTTACTTATGTAATTCATTCATTGGTCTGTAATAACATGTAAACAAATATTGGAGTATTTATTGAAAGGGATGGATAGATACATGTTTTATGGGGTAATACAGGTAGAAATCATGCTCATAGGACTTTACATTTTAATTTGATTGCCTTACCAAGTAGAAATCATGTTCATAAGGCTTTACATCTTATCATGTCTATCTCACCATGCAAGAAATCATGCCTATAGGTTTCAAATAATTCTGTAATAGAAATCATATCTGCAAGTCTTAAAATCAGCTTCACGAGTAGATACCATGCCTGTAGGATTTAATACAAATTCTGTTACAATGAGTGTTTATGTATGTTTCCATGCCTGCAAGTCTTAAAATCAGCCTAACAAATAGATGCCATGCCTATAGGATGTAATTTAACCCAGATTCTGTTATGACAAGTGTTTATTTGTGTGTCATCATGCTTGCCAGTCCTTAAAATTAGTATTAAACTTAGATATCATGCCTATAGGGAACCATACTCGAAATTATGCATGTCAGTCTAAATAATTTAACTTAGTCCACGCTTAGTTTGCCTCTGAATTGGTTTAATTAAGTAGTTAATATTTCCTGAAACCAGTTCTTTTAAAAACTGCCTCAATCTATCATTAGACAGTAGGCCCATAGGATTTAAAAGTCCGTTTCAAAACCTGCTTTGTTTCATTATATAAATGTAGTCATCAGTACTCCGCCTATAGGCAAACCTTTAAGGTGTTTTCGAAACTGAAACTCTGAAACTGTTTCTATTGCTTAATGTTTTCTGATCCTAACAGGCTTTAAAAATCAATAGGCAACTGCCAAACTCACTACTCCTAAGTTTATAAAAGTAAATTGCTTTTCTTCTGCATATTCACCTAGATATCCTGCCTTAAGATACTGTCTAATAATAGCCCTTAATTATGCTTGAGACGTGCTATTTATGTGCCTTGTTTAAGGAGGAAACTTTAAGCCTCTAATTGCTCCCTTTATGTGCTAAAAGTCCTAAGTGTTTTGCCTATCGCCTTAGAATTTTCACCTTTTAAACCTTAGGAGTCCTTTTAGAACCACCTATAGGTAGAGGTCCTAAATCCCTATAGGACTATTAAGAAGGGATGGGTAACAACACGCAATAGAGATCGCTGACCAAACACCCATTTTGCATGACCACTAAGGGGATGGGAAGGGTAGATATGGGATATGATGACTATGCGCTAATGTCACATGTATCCCCTCATCGAGGAGTGTTTACCGGACATTGTGTGGGATGATCCTATAGGCTAACCAACCTAGGACCCCTCCTTTACCAAAATTCCCTTTCTATTTAAACCTTTGTTTTACAACTTGCCCAAATCTTTATCTTATTACTTGAGTTATCCAACGTGTTTTACTTGCAACCTATTTGATCCAATTGTTTATTTGTAATGGACTAATTTGTAAATATAAGTTCGGTCGGGACCCACAGTTGTGGACCAAGAGGGGTGCCTAACACCTTCCCCTCGAGGTTACTTCGAGCCCTTACCCTAATCTCTGGTAATGCAAACCAATCCAAGAGTTAGTCACTCTAGGTTCCCTAACGCACCATAACTCGTTAGGTGGTGACTCTTTAAATATCCAATTCCCAAAAGGAAATGTGTTATCACACCCATGGAATGTCGAAACCCGGACCTCTCTCCGCGAGGAAGGAAAAAAGGTGAGTGTGACAGCATGGTGACTCTGCTGGGGATACCTTTAGGCTCTTACCATTATGAATTTATCTTTTTACAAATTAGTCCTAGCATGCTTTATCCCGCACCCGTCTCCCTTATTTGAATTTAACTGTCCTTTTTCAAGCGTTTATGGTTCTTTATCCCTGAAACTGACTTGTCTCTTTGTTTTCTTTTTTCCTGTAACTATCTTTCAATTATTATTTAAATGTTGTATTTATTTTTCCCTACGTGCAAATACTTAATTACATGTTATTAATTGCTGCATAAATTATGCTCCGCAACATATTCCACTCGTGTGTATCAAATCCTATAGCAACGCTTTAATGAGTGATTTTGCTCTTCCTATTTACTACCCTTAAATTCAAAAAGGCTTATTTACAGTAAAACCAGTCGATCAGCGGTGCAGTCGATAATTCCGTGCCTTCCCCCTCGAGTTGTCCGCTTGAGGGTACCGGTCTAAAACCCCATAGAAACCTTACTCTAGTTAAAATTGTGCATGCATTATGGTCAAACCTAGTCGGATCAGTTATGTTGTCCACATAATGATCCTTTAAAATAAGCCTTATCCAAAGTCCATCGGGTTTTCCATAATCTCAACGGACACAACCACGTTCTGTGCATTAATTTGGAGAGCTAAATTCTGATATGTTGATAATAAATGTATAAATAGTCGAGTCTGGTGGGGGTATGGTCTAACCCTTTCGTTTTGCAAAAAATGAGGTACGAGGTCCCCAGCTTCGGTATGGTTAGAAGACCCTCACTCTGGCTAGACTGGTGGAGGAATCTTCCATCAAGTGACCAAATCGATGAATGGAAAGAGAGGGCCATCAAAGCTAGCAAAAAGCTGGAATATCTGGAATATAGTCTGCTAAAATTGGAAGGAAAAGTGAGGAAGAGAGTTACCGACTGCCAGAATGCTGAGGGAAATGAAGGAGAATATTTGGCAAAGGCCATTTTACTGGTGAACCTACGCGAACTGGAGGATTTGATCAACGAGAGCATTCAACCTGAGGGAGGCCCTTCTGAGACTAAATAGATTAGGTTTACTCGCTTTTCAAATGTAATAAGGCCAAGTACCAGTAGTGATTTATTATTATATTAGTGTCGCTTTGGGATTTGTCTATTTTTTATATTATGAAACGAAGCATTTATTGGCATTAAAAGTTCTCCAAATTTATTTGTTGCTAGGCCTACCTCGGGCACAACGAGGTTCCCAAATAGGATACAAGTTTACATTTCGCAATATGTGTTTAAATACTGCAAATATTTCAGAATCCTCACTGACTTGTTACCTTTTGTTTTTTCTTTCTTTATTGATTATTCCCATCCTCATAAGTTGGTTCACTCATACTGGCCTCATCAGCGTATCACACCAGATCTAAAGACCCTCCACCTCCTCCTCCTCCTCCTCCTTCAAGCAACACAGAGAGCAAAGGAAAGACAAAGATGGATGACTTAATTGGAATCTGAAAGGAACATGTTGAGAACGTAGAGACTTCCGATGGTCGTGGTACTCCGGCCCCGAATGACCTGGTTTTGAGGCTGGAACAAAAGATACTAGAACTGCAAGGAGAACTTGAGTAGGTCTGCAACATGGCAAGCTTGTCACTCACCCTCAATGTCCCCGATATCCACCAACAAAACGCAAAGAACCCAACTCCTACACAGAACACACAAAATCAACAGCCACAAAATCCTCCCGCACCAAATCAATACGCAACTCCACCCTCAATACCAAATCTACCACAACATCATCATCAACCAATTCAGTACCCACCAACCACCACTTACCACAATCCTCAAAACACACCACATCCCATTCCAGATTCACAAAAATCCACCAATGACCATCACTGCACCCAAGTTCCTGGCACCCATCAAAGCAACCCTATATACGTGGAGACCATACCCCATTCTACCTAACCAATCTTCTATGCATCGGAACCTTCTGAGAAAGACCTGCTAATTAAAAACATAGCCGAAGAACTCAAGAAGTTAACAAGCTGAGTTCAAGGTGTTGAAAGAGGCAGAGGGATAAAAGGTTTTAACTATGAAGATTTGTGCATACAACTGGATGTCGAACTGCCAGAGGGGTACAAACCTCCCAAGTTTGAGATGTTCGATGGTGCAGGTGATCTCAGGGTTTATCTAAGGACCTACTGTGACAAGCTTGTCGGGTTGGGAAAGATGAAAAGATCCAGATGAAACTCTTTATGAGGAGCCTTACTGGGGACGCTTTGTCTTGGTATATATGCCAGAACCCCAAGAAATGGGCTAATTGAGTAAGCATGGCGTCGGAGTTCATGGACCGGTTCAGGTTTAACACAGAGAATGCACCGGATGTCTTCTACATTCAGAATCTTAAGAAGAAACCTACTGAGACTTTTCGTGAGTACGCTACTCACTAGAGGTCGGAAGCGGCCAAGGTCCAGCCCTCTTTAGATAGAGAACAGATGAATAAATTATTCGTCAGGGCACAGGATCCACAATATTATGAGAGACTAATGGTCATCGAAAATCACAAATTCTCTGGTATCATCAAGTTCGGGGAAAGGGTCGAGGAAGGAATCAAGAGTGGGATGATAATGAATTTAGAGGCACTGCAGACCACAAATAAGGCACTACAATCAGGTGGCATATCGAAGAAGAGAGATGTTGCGGCAGTAATGGTGGCTCAAGGTCCAAAATCTCCACTTGTATATCAAACCCCTCCACCCACATATCAAATACCTCCTCCCACATATCAAACACCTCCACCCACATATCAATCACCTCCACTCACATACCAAGCATCACCACCTACATATCAGCCTTAATCTCCCTAATATTCTCAACCAACCACTGTCCATCACACTTATAATTCCCAACCATACCACTTCCAATCACCACTATCTCTCCAAAATTATCCAAGACCAAGACCTAATTTCGACCACAAGCCACCCATACAGTACACCGTCATTGCTGAGCCCATCGACCAACTGTATAAAAGGTCGAAAGTCGCAGATTACATCACTTATATTCTCGTTGTAGCATTAGAAAATCCATCCAATGGGTCAAGCAGAACAAAACTTGTGCATACCATTCCGATAGGAAAGGGCACACCACTGCTGAGTGCCGAACAATGAAGGATAAGATCCAGACACTGATTTACAACAAGGTCATACAAGCAAAGGAAACCACACCTAATGTCCACAACAATCCCCTTCCTGATCACAAAAGTGTGGTGTACATGTAATAGAAACAAATGAAGAATGGGTACTTGAGGGGTCGATCGGGCTTATCCGAGAAGGCGACAACTTTAAGGTTGCAATCACACTGACTCCCATTATAGTACAGACTCAGTCACCAATCGAGGTTGAGGTAGCTGCATCAGTTCCATTCGAGATAGAAGTGGCTTCGCCCGTAGCCACCTCCACTCCATTTGAAGTAGAAGTGGCCACACCTTTTACTGTGACGCTGTCAACTACACCCCCATTCAACTCAAAAGCAATACCCTGGGATTATGTTGCTAAGGCTCGGCAGAAAGGGAAGGCCAAGGTAGGGGAATCTGACGCTGCACAAGGAATGACTAGAACCGGAAGAGTCTATACACCTGAACACCTAGGAGGTTCAAGTAAGGAGGCCACTACTAGACAGACTATTATTGAGACCGGGCCAGATGACCTGTGGAGGAAAGTACAAGCAAAGGAGTACTACATTGTTGATCATTGAACAAAGTCCCTGCTCAGATATCTATCCTGTCACTATTGCAGAATTCAGAGGCACACAAGAACGCCTTAATGAAAGTGCTGAGCGAGGCTTATGTGCCCAACAACATCACTGGTGGGGAAATGGCCAACATGGTTAGGCAAGTGCTGGAGAGCCATAAGATTATCTTCCATAAAGATGAGCTACCGCCCGAGGGTTTAGATCACAATCGAGCATTGCATGTCACAGTGCAATTTGAAGACAAGTTCATTGCTAGGGTCCTGGTTGGTGGAAGTTTGAGCCTAAATATTGTCCTTTGGACACTTTGAAAAGGTTGGACAAAGGTTTCTACGAGATACGAGTAGGAATCATGAATGTGAAAGCTTTCGATGGGTCCTAGAGGGCCACGAATGGGGAAATCAACCTTTACTTATAGATGGGGTCAAATTGGTTCGACGTTGAATTCCAAGTGCTTGACATACCAGCCTCATATAATCTTCTGTTGGGTCGACCATGGATCAATGTTGCTGGAGTCGTGCCCTTCACACTACATCAAGCCGTGAAGTTCGAATGGAACCGTCAGGAGGTAATCATTCACGGAGATGAGAGTAACCTCATCTACACTGTAGACATGTGATTTTTTACCCTCCCCAAGATTTTTTATATTTTAGCACGTAAATATTTAATGTAGGCCTAGTATAGTTATTTCAATTCATTTAGACTCTTTTACTTTATTTTATTACAAGAAAAATAAAAATTACAAAAAAATATTTTAGTTTATGTATTTTTCATAAATTTATAAAAAATACAAAAATAGTACCTTACTTTTATCTTTATATAATTTCGAAAACACAAAAATAGTTTCATGTTTAGTTTAATTAATTAGGATTAGCTTTGGCATTGTGTAATATTTCTATCTTATTTTAAAAGGAGTTAATTAAGGTGCTAGACTACAATTCTAAGAGTTTTAGAGCTCAATTCTAAGCCCAATACCCAATACCCATTAAGCTAATACTAGGGACACTTCTAGACTCTTCTTTAGAACAAAAAATAAATAAAAAAACCCTAAGGACCCAGCACAAAAGACCTAAGGACTAATTGGCAAAATACACAAAATGTAAACCAAGACTCTAGACCTATAAGACCCTAGAGCTGAAAAATACACAAAAAAATACGCCTAAAATTTGAGAATCATGGGAAAACTCCTTAAAAAATTCCGCCGCTTTCCAATATATAGGACCCTGCCCTCTCGTTCATCATCTTCTCTAAGCAGCCATCCATGGCTTTTTTCTGAATGAAAAATAAGACCCACCTGACATCGTTTTCAATACCACCCAAAACGACCCCTTCGTTGGAGCTCCTTCTTTATTCCAATAACAATAGACCAGAGCTCACACCTTCAGGACCCCTCTCTTCAGCTAGACACAGCTTCCCCATTTACACCCACCAGGCGAACCAGACCCCTGAACTGCCTCCTGAAATTAAATGACTTTGTCACTAGCTCCCTGCCGCTAGAGTGACCCCTGTGTGTCTTTTCACACCTCTTTACTACTCAGAAACACACACACATACCTGGGAGAAGATCTTGTAAAAATAAAGAGAGAGTAGAAAATCGTGAAAGCAAAAACAAAGAATCATCTTCGTCTAATGTTTTGAGTTTTCAAACATGGAGTTCGATCGAGTTTGAGGTGTCGTCCGCAGTGCTGTTCGTGATCCCGTTTGAGTTTGATTGTTGTTTCGAGTTTTGGTTGTAGCATTTGCTCGATTCCTGTCCGTGTACTACAGGAAATTTCATCAAATGAAAGGTTCAATTTTCATTTGTCATAGTTGTTGAAGTTCTATTAATTGGAAAATAATTTCAGTTCTTAAGCCTCATTTTTGCTGTTGGAGTTTTATTAATTTGAGTCCATTTCAGAGTTCGTGTGCGAGATTCGTTTGGAGCTGACGCGCTCGAGATGCCGGTCGAGTTTTAAGTTCGTGATTTTTGTCCGGATTTGCTGCTATTTCTTGGACAGATTTTGCGGATTGGAAATTCTGTAGTCGGATATCTTGCCACTGATTGTAGAGCAGTTGACGAGCTAAATTCTGTCGCAATGCATTCAACAACGAAGTTGTTGCTGCTTAGTTGTAATCAATAGGAAGTCTTTGAAGGAATTGCCCTTTAATCTTGCCAGTAAGCTTATCTGGAGAGCGTCCACTTATTTTGTCAAAATTTTGGATCACTTCTTCAGCAACGTCTGTGAACTGGATTTGGTTTTTAACTTCCACAAGGTTAGGTATTTCTTATCACGCATTTGTCTCTATTTAGAGAAGGACTGATTCTTTTATTGTCTTTATTTTGCATTAACCCTTATGTCATAATGGTAGTTTTCCAACAATCTCCCTGTTAAGTGCTACTGAACTTTTGTTATCATGTTGGTTCTCCTATTGAATTGCAAATGTATTGGTCAATTTCTAGTTGGGTCGTGGGAATCAGGTTTATTTAATAAAGTATGTAATATTGAAAATGGCTAATGGAGTGTGAAATCATCATGTTATGGGTACGGTTCCCGTAGCGTAGTTGTGATACCTAATCAGTTTTAAATATGAATATCCATAGTTCTTTTAATTTGAATGCATTTCCTTTGAAATAAATTGAGGTGTGCTATTTATTTGAATTTCCATGGCCCTCGCAAAGTTGAAAGTGCGTAATTGCTTTAGGCACGCTATTCTAAAAACTACTTACCTAAACTCGGGTGCACATTTATGTGACCCAAATTCAAATCTTAACAACGTTAGATAAAATGTGTTACCGGCTGCGGGTGCATTTATGTGACATGGTTCAAGACGCGTTTTGCGTGACGTTGAAATCCTCCTAAAATATATAATTAAATAAAAGCGGTTATAAAGTTAAAATTGAACCATTGGTTAAAACATGTATTAAAATTAGATAATAGGCCAATAATAACAGTTGAGCAACCGTGCTACAACCACGGAATCCGGGAATGCCTAACACCTTCTCCCGGGTAAACATAATTTCTTACCCGGATTTCTGTGTTCGCGAACTGTAAAACAGAGTCAATCTTTTCCTCGATTCGGGATTTGAACCGGTGACTTTGGACACCATAAATTATCCCAAGTGGTGACTCTAAATTTTAAATAAAATAATCCCGTTTCGATTGTCACTTTAAGTTGGAAAAAACTCCCTTAATACCCTTCCGGGGGTAGGAAAAAGGAGGTATGATAGCTCTATCGACTTTGCTGGGGATAAGAACCCAGAATCTCTAGTTTAGGGTTCAGAATTCAAGCTTAGATGAATTGTTATATTTGGCTTTATTTATTATCTGATTTTATTACATGTTTGGGCCTAATGTTCTAAATGTTGCTTTTACCGCTTTGATATTATCTAAACTGTATATATAAACTGCTACAAAACCCCTCTCTTCTCTCTCCCAAGGAGTGCACGCTGGTCGTGACTTCTTTATGTTTGTGTCATATCCCAAATAGAATGAGGTTCGGATAAGTTGCAAAGCCGGATGATCTTTTGGTTACCGGTACGCAGCCCCCCCCTCCCCCGGCTCGAGTTGTCCGCTCGGGTAAGCCAAGTTTAGAACAATACACCCAGGTTTTAAACATAGAATAACTTAGCCTCATGCCGGATCCCTAGTAGGAACACTTATCTGCATCATGTGCATTTGACTTTGGAGACTCAACACAGGGGTGGGGTCTGTCTAGGACATGTGTACCCGAAATGAAAAGACCATCCTGATGCATCCTACTTGCTACTTGCGCATTCATTTGCTTCGGATTTGCATGTTGACCGGCTTATAGGGGAAAGGTTGAGAGAAGGAAAGTCAATGTGAGGGCTAAGGGAGATAATTGCTTGTTTTTGAAAATCGATGTCCCAAAATATACTGAAACTCTATCGAAAAAAAAAATTTGTTTTGTTTTAAAAAAAAAAAAAAGAGTTCGTTTTTGTTTTGTCAAAATTGCCCAAACTACGCTAGTTTGATTCTCACCGGATGTGGGATACGTAGGCAATCACATCGGGTCCAACTTTTTTTTTGCAAAAATATCCCAAAAGGCACTAATATTTTATTACCTTGTTGGAAATAAGTAAGGTGAAGCCATTCTTGTCGAAAATAAAAGAATGCCCCCAAAAGGACGCCGGAAGACTGTTTTTGCAAGAACAACCACCTTTAGTCTTTTTTTGACATTTTGGCCGGTTAGCAAGCACAACCTTAAAATCTTCTCCCCGAAAGTGCTGAAGGGCCATATTTGCAAAGCCGGGTATTATTTTGAAATGAAAATTTGAAAAGAAAAGAGATAAAAATAGTGTTAACTCTGTTTTTGAGTCAAATGAGTCTTGATTTTGCTTAATCACCCTTATAAATGTGCAGAATGAGCACGAGTCAAAGCTTGCCAATAACAGTCATGAACAAGACCCCTTTGGAGTTGCATATGCGGTGGGAGGATCTGGGTAAATTAGAGTAAGATAAGGTCAATCTACATTTGGGAGGCCTCACCGGGTTGTTGAAGATAAGGCCTAGAGGAGACATCATAAAGTCGTTGGTTACGTTTTGGGACCCAGCTCATAATGTCTTGCATTTCTCGGATTTTGAACTCACACCCACCTTGGAAGAGATAGCAAGTTATATGGGAAGTACTGAAGGTCTGAGGCATAAGTATCTGATTGCTCCAAGAGCCGTTAACTCTCACAAATTCATGGATTTACTAAAAATAAGCAAGGGAGTCCCGTACTCCGAGTTGGACGATGGTTTTTCCACTCTATGTTTTATATACCAGAGGTACGGGCATGTAGGAGGATTCAACAACCCAGAAAACGGGGTTTATAGCAAAGGGAACTGAGCAAAATGGGATGAGCATAGGCGTTTCGCTTTCATGGTAGCTTTCTTAGGCCTCGTGGTATTTCCGAGAAAAGATAGGAATATCGATCTACGGGTGGCTAGAGTCGTCAAAGTCTTGATTACCAACGCCAAGAGCACCTTTGCCCCTATGATAGTATCTGAGATATACTGAGCTCTCACAGCTTGTAAAGCTGGGGCAGATTTCTTTGAGGGATGCAATTTGCTACTACAAATGTAGATGATCGAACACCTGTGTCACCGTCCTCATTATATGAGTTATGGGTCCGCAGAAAAAAGTTGCATTGAAGAGTTCGGCACAAGGATTTCAGGGTTAAAGTTCATAGAGGTGTTTGGAGATTGGGTATCCTGCCTTCGCTCCATCACTGCGAGGCAAATAGAATGGACACTAGGTTGGCTTCCTGTTGAAGAAATTGTGTATATGCCCGCCACCGGTCCTTACTTTCTCCTAATGGGTCTTCGAGGCATTCAGCCTTACGCTCCATACCGGGTGATGAGACAGTTGGGAAGGTGTCAGGTGATGCACCTAGATGGAGATCTTAGTGTTTATGCGGTCGAGGTTAGCTTTGACGGCCAATTTCATGAAGAAACAGTTCGTTTTATTTGGAACGAGTTCCAGTATTTGACAGCGAACACTCGAGTGCGTGACCTATTTAGAGGCGAGGTCTTACCCGCCTACATTACCTGGTATAGAAAGAAGAACACTGCAAGGGCCGAACCGGAAAGACCAGCCAAAAGCCTCACATTCAGGAACTCGTTGAGGCATCGCAAGAACAGTGGGCTTGGTTGGCCAAGGAGAATGAGTATAGGGCCATAATAGGAAAGCTGGAAAAGCAAGTCAGGGATCTCCAATTCGAGAATGGTTTGCAAGCCGCGACGGATGAGGGTGAAAAGAAAAAGCTAGCCAAAGAAAATGAGGCCCTTCGAGCCCAAATTCGAGAAATGAAAACAGTAGCTGAAAATCCTGCCAGAAGTGAAAAGGATGAAAAGCTTATAAAGAACCTTAGGCAGAAGGTGGATGAGTATGGTTTTGATTTGAACAAAGCAGAGGGTGAACTAGCCAGGGCTCGAACAAAATTGGCTAATAATGCGGAAGAACGAGTGCGCCTGGTTAAACAGTTAAAAGAGAAATATGACAATGAGGTTGCGGGGTTGAAGAAAAGGGTCATCACCATTGAGAACAAAATGATCAAGCAGGCGAAAGACTTTAAGGCTGAAAGAGAACACTGTTATACAACAACGACACAGTTAGAAAGAGACCAGCAACAACTCCAAGAACAAAATCAAGTAGCCGAACAAACTTTGGAATCCAGGGCCTAGCAGATTGGATATTTGTTGCAAGAAAAGGGTGTCATAAGAGAGAGAGTCAAAAGGATCGCCGACTACATCACGATGAAGTGTAGTAGTTGTGAGGATATGACTAGATACATGTTCTTTGCCACTGTGATGACCTTTGTCCGCCATATAATGGAAGATCTCTACCACATCTAAGGGGATTTAGCGCGTAGGCTTGTGGCGAGGCTGAATGATGTCCCGCGGGCCCCAGGAGCAGTTGAGGCGTTGATGTATTCATAATTTTCATTGAAGTCTGTTAGTCCATTTTCGAGTCTGTGTTTTTGTCTTTTTGTTTTTGAGTTTGTATTTTCATCTTTTTATCAAAGTCTGTTAGTGTCTTTTTGAGTCTGTTAGTTTTGAGTCGTTGTAATCAAAGCATTTTCTTTTTATGAAAATTTGAAAATCCCAAAATATTTTATTTTTACACTTATCCCCCAGAACTACGCTTGGTCTGATTCATGCGGGGTCATGATACGTAGACAATCTCCATAAGATTTGACCATAACCAAAAGAAAAAAAAGAGAAAAAAGAGAAAAGGAGAGGAAAGACAAAGAAAAAAAACAAGGAAAGAAAAGAGAGAAAAATAAGAAACCATGAGGAGGAAACAATGGCAAAACAAGAGAGAGAAATGAGAGTGTAAAATCAAAGAGAAATCAAGCATAGAAAGGCATGAGTGAAAAGAAAGGAGAAGAAGTTGCAAATGGAAATAAGGAAAATCCAGGATGACGCAAGAAACCGATCAACTGCATAATAGAAACGGTTAACTGCTTAGGTGCATTCATTCCCCAAATGTGTGGTTGCCTATCTGTTAAGCTCTAATCACTAACAAGTATGTTGGTGACAATTCAGCATAGAAAGGTGGTTGGTTTGTAGTTCTCGAAGTAGTAAACCCTCTCCGCAACATAAATTAAAAAGGCAATGTCGGACAACAACAAAATTGGGTTGGTTGATACCGATGCCCGAAAGCAGTTGGCTGAATGGGACACTGGTTTGGATGATGAGGTAAGGATGTTAAGACAACACATGACGGACATGTATCATGTTTGGATGACTGGGAAGGCACCACCCTCGCCACCTCCTAGCTTCATAAATGCTACCCTTACCCGAACACTAGTCACAGCGCCAGATGATCACCCATACTCTCCAGATCCACCTGCTTATCATGGCTTTCCCAACTACCCTAGTAGCTCCATCACTCATCTTCCAATTACCTTTCCCAAAAATTGCCCCTCCTGTCTTATCCACCATTCCCAATAATGAACACCCACTCAAAGCTCACGATTCCCAATATTACCCCTCAGAAGTTGCCCACAAAGTTCCCAACTCATACAAGCAGAGCCCGCGGGATGAGCCTCATGTTGAAAATGAAAAGTTCACAGGAAGAAAAGGGTGAGATGGGATACCTAGGAGGCTGAAAGGCATAGAACAGTCCTTAAAGAACAAGTAAGGAATGGGAAACCAGGGTAGCATGTCTTACAAAGAATTGTCTATGTCCCCCGACATTCGTTTGCCTGCGGGGTTTAATGTTCCAAAGTTTAACTTGTATGATGGGTATGGAGATCCCGTAGCCCATTTGAGGGATTATTGTAGTGAAATGAGAAGTGTTGGCGAGAAAGATGATTTGTTGATGGCCTATTTCAGTAAGAGCTTGACTGTGGCAGCTTTGGAATGGCATAATCGTCAAGATGTTGGTAAGTGGCCTACATTGGGTGACATGAATCAAGATTTTATTCGGTGTTTTCAGTACAGATCGGGTGTTACCCTAGACCGCTCCTCCCAATCAGAAATGGAAAAGAAGTCGGAGGAAAGCTTTAGGGCGTTTGGGCTCAGATGGAGGGAGCAAGTTGCTCGAGTCAATACCCCGATTGGTGAAGAAGAAATGGTTGAGCTTTCCTACAAGCCCAGTGGCCCACCTACTTCAGTCATTTAATCCTGGCCTTGGGAAAGCCTTTCAATGATGTGTTAAAAATAGGGGAGCTAGTAGAAGAGGGAATCAAGTCAGGCAAAATCATGAGTTGTTCGAAAGACATTCAGAACATCCCAGTAAGCTTGGGTGGAAGAAAGAGAAAAAGAAAAGATGATCCGATGGGCCTTCCTGCTCAACACTTCCAGCCTCGACGTCGTCCCCTTGGATATACTTGTGCACCAGATGACCCTCCCCAATGCTATTTCTCTCCACAGAACTCCCAAAGTCGTATATCACTTTCCCAGTACCCAGCTCTGCAAAATGACTATCCACCACCACGAGCCTACCGAAACCCCCCCTAGATCAGGTTTCCAGCCCAATCAAGCAATTAAGAACGAGAGGTTGCAGAAGAAGAAAACCCTCACTCCATTGGGAGATTCATATGCCAGTCTGTTCTAAAGGCTACGGAAATTGGACATGTTGAAGCTGATCCAGATAAAAATGCCAAACCCTCTTCCAAAGAAGTTTGATTTTCTCAAAGGTGTGCATATTGCTCAGATGCCCCGGGGCATGACATAGAGAAGTGTTGGAATCTGAAGAACGCGATTTAGAAGCTTATTGATGCAGACGACATTGTCGTGCAAAATCCAGATGCAGCAGAGCTAGCTAAAGTCCATCGCCTGTGCGTAATGAGACGCATATGGTGGGTATGATTTATTTTGAAAAGGAATATGAGAATTCTTCTGGGATCCTCGGTGGTCCACGTTCTACGAAGCTTTCAGAGCTATTAGAGGTTGATCCTAAGAACGAGCAGGCAAAGGGAACCCAAAGGCAATCTATTAAGAACAATGTGATGGAGACTTGTGAAGGTCCTAGTATTGTTGATGCAGAAGTTAGTGGCTAAGATGTTAAGCTTGACAATTGGAAAGACGCTCATTCCTTGGTTAGTCAGGGAGGAGTTTTGGTGGTTTATTTTGTTGTCATTTCTGCTGTCCGGGTTATTTCAGGGTTGTAATCCGGATATTGTCTTGTGACTCAAACCCTTCTATCCTTTTATTTTGCCTAGTTTGTTTAGTCATAGTAGCCCGTTTAGTGTTGTCTAGGTTTGTTCTAGGTTTGTAACCCCAGTTTAGTTTGTTTGTTTTGTTGTCCAAACCCTTTCACCATCTGTCTAATGCAATTTTCTGTTTTCTGTGATTTCTAGTCATTTTCGTTTAGTTCTCTTTTCTTTTTATAGTTCTTTTCCTGTTAACTCTAGTTACATGACATGCACGCGTAATTCTCAGCCTAGTTTTAAAAGTCAGTGTAATCATGAAGCAATGAAACAATATTAAAGATGTAGGTACATTTGAGGGAAATAAGTAAAGATATTTTGAGATCACTTCAAGCCCGAATTGTGTGAAACTGGGGAAGATAGAACATAAAGAAAACCTATTGAAATGCATCATGCCACATCGAATTCAAGCTAAAGGCAAGTTTGCCCAAATTGACAGGAGCCGTTCGTGGTAATGAGAGTGAGAGTGTTGTCCAATGGTGCTTTGTACCTAACAGATGTAGAAGGCAGATGTGTGGATATGGCTATCAATTCTGATGCAGTCAAAAGATATTATGTGTGATTTCTTTGGTTTGTTTAATTGCGCCGTATGCATCTGGCATGCTTTGAAGATTGGAATGACGAATGCATTTTGTTCTGCTATCTAAACACTTTATCCTTTGTTACCTCCGTTGAGCCTTATTTACTTCCTTTCGTACCCCTCTTTTGGAATCAGTAGCAAAGATCAGAAACACAAGCACGAAAGTTAAGTAAAGGAAAAGAGAGAAAAGAAGAGATGAAAATTGGAAAAAAAAAGAAGAAAAAAAAAGAAAAAAAAAGAGGAAAAAGAAGAAAGAAAAAACAACAAAACAACAAAAGGAGGAAAAGGAAGAAAGAAAAGAAAAGAAAAGAGAAAGAGAAAAGAAAAATCACAACAACAGAGCAATTCCTACTTCATGACTACGCTCGACCTGATTTCTTTTACCGATACGTAGGCATTCTTACGGTTCGGTCCCATCAAAATAAAAATCCAAAAGTCCCCAAGCAAGCAACTGGGGCAGAAGTTGTGGTTGTTGTAAGAAATCTAATTCCGAAAATTGTAATTTTGAACCCATGTGAATTGTTTTGAGCCTTTGATATCCTTTCTTTTTAACCATATCCAAAAGCCCACGTTACGGTCCAAAGAAAGACCTTCCGATTAGTCTTCAAGAGATGTCAAGTCAAGCAAGGAGAGGTAATTCATATCAGGGGCAACACTCTGGCCCAAGCAGAAAATAATGAAAATGAGAGAGTCTTATTGGTGATAACCCTCACAAGCACCGTAAGGCGATGAGAGCTGAGAGAAATAAAAAATGAGAGAGTCTTATTGGTGAAAACCCTCGTGGGCACCATAAGGCGACGGTAAGTTGAGAGAAAGAACAAAATGAGAGAGGCTTGATGGTGAAAACCCTTCGGGCACTACAAGTCGAATAAGGATTGTGAATCAGATTGGATAATCGGAGCATTGAAGCCTAGTTTCACGGTTTAGGGGTATAACAGGAGCTGAACATCAGACTTGCTCAACAGAATAGGCCATAGGTGCATGTCATGGTCATTAGAGTTGGTATCCACATGTGATAGGTTTCTACTTTATAGTTTTCTTGTTAGGAATCATCTCTTTCCTTTGTCCTTTACTCTGTTCCCTTTTGTCTTGTTTACTTCCTCTTCCTGAGTCTGTTTGGTCAAAATAAGTAAGAAATGACTTCAAAATTTACCACCAGCTTTCCAATTGCACAAAATGGGATCTGGCCAACACATCAAAGTGGCATAAGTTAGGAAAGAACAACATGCGCACTGAGTTGGTAACAATCAACATGCTTTGGGGTTTATGTGAAATACAAAGGTTTGGTATATATCAATTCATGAACAATGCAAGAGATGAAGGGCGTAGGGTGAACGAATCAAAGGTATTTTATGTGATAAGATTGACAAAGAAAGTGGTTAACCAATGACAAGCAAGGTCTCCCAAGCAGAAATCAAAGTTGTCATGGCAAGTGAAGGAGCAATAGACCTTAAGGCCAAGGCCAGTGGTTTAAGTCAAGAAAGAACAGCATACGCACTGAGTGAGTGGCAATTGACGTGCTTTGGGATTCATGTGAGACACAAAGGTTTGGTAAATGTCAGTTCATGAACAATGCAATAGATAGAGGTTATTGGGTCTGAACGGAGAAGAGGTATTTTCTATGATAAGGATGACAGAGAAAGTGGTTAGCAAGGTCTTTGAGTGGAAGTCAAAGTTATCATGGGAAGTGGTGGAGCAATCGCCCTCAAAGTTAAGGCCACAAACCAACCACCGCATTTTAAACTGACAAGATTTTTCTTTGATTGAAACAGGGCCAGAAAATTTCATTTGTATCGGAGAAACCCTCCGTAACGAAAAGCAAGCACTAGACAGGTTTGACCGTAAATTTTCAGGACCCTCTTGGAAAATGGGACCTAGTTTAAAATTCATAACAATCATGAGTAGTATAATCTAGCATAAATGTACCCCAAAGGAATATAAGCTGGCTTCAAAGTTTGCATATTTAAGATAGGATTCAATTAGGAGTTTTCAGGATCCTCCTGGATAATGGGATGTAGTTTTAAGACCTTCTTAGATAACCAGATTTAGCGGAAGTCACACCTTTAGAAGACATAACTTAGATTTTAAATTGTCGTTTAATTAAGAGTTGCCAGGACCCCCCTGGATAATGGGACCTAGCTTTCAAGTTCTTAGTAATATTTGGTAATATGATTCAGTTTAACACTCACATATGTGCCCAACTACCAAACTGGGGCAAATATTTTCTTTGTTTTGTCTATTTTTGTTGAAATCAGGCACCCACCTGGATAGCACGAGAATACAATTCAAGTTTAGCAGTCAGGCGCCTACCTGGAGAGAACGGGAATACAAATCAAGTTTAGCAGTCAGGTGCCCACCTGTAGAGCATGTTAATACAATTCATGTTCAGCAGTAAAGCGCCCACTTGAACAGCACAAGAATACAGTTCAAGTTCAGCAATCAGGCGCCCACCTGGAGAGCATGGGAATACATTTCAAGTTGAGCAATCAGGCGCCCACCTAGAGAGCACGGGAATACAGTTCAAGTTCAGCAATCCGGCGCCCACCTGGAGAGCACGAGAATACAGTTCAAGTTCAGCAATCAGGTGCCCACCTGGAGAGCACAGGAATACAGTCAAAGTCTTGGCAATCAGGCGCCTGTCTGGAAAGCAGGGGAATACATATAGAATTTTGGCAATCAGGCGATCACTTGGAGAGCAAGGGAGAACAACACCAGTTTTAGGGAAGGGAAACAATTTAAGTGTCTGTAATCAGGCATCCACCTGGAGAAAAGGAAAGTATCTCAGTTTATAATTCGAGTTCAATAATCAAGCGTCCACTTGAAGAAAAGGGAAAGCATCTCAGATTACAATTCAATATAGCAACAAAAGAAGCTCGCAGCAAGAATGTGAGTCAACAGTCCGAGCTGATGAACAGAAGTTAGTCACAATAAAGAAAAAAAAAAGAGAAAGGCAAGAAGTTAATCCAAATGCAGAAGTTGATGAAAGATATGAGCTTCTCAATACATGGTTGAGGTCACAAGCACTACATGTCCGGTCTTGATCCGAAAATCTGAAGAAGAACGAGCTAGCACCTACAACTAGCAAGCGTCAAGGTTCAAATCCAAAGTATGCATGAAGAACCATTCAAGGCTCAAGATCAAGCTTCAGAAGACTTATAGATAGGAATCTTGTAACTCATAGTTGACAGGCTTAGCTAGTCTTTTTTATCTTTTGATTTTTGATGTAATAATAGGACCGCGGACCGGAACCTCGCCGGAACGGCACCTCGACCGGTTCTCCACCTCGGCATACTTTATCATCTCACTCATCTTTGAACTACACGTGGCTTGATTCCTTTATAGCCAAAGATACGTAGGCAGCTCAGATACCAGGGCTCAGTCACATTCCCC
Source organism: Nicotiana tabacum (assembly GCF_000715075.1). Taxonomy (NCBI): domain Eukaryota; kingdom Viridiplantae; phylum Streptophyta; class Magnoliopsida; order Solanales; family Solanaceae; genus Nicotiana; species Nicotiana tabacum. The sequence continues at coordinate 113,441,746 of NC_134089.1, forward strand.
TTTTCTCAGTTTTAGTCTCTCCCAAATAAGGGTCGGGTCAAAAACCTGTCTAGTCAGTCTTTGTCTGAAAACTCTTCGCGTTTCCAGTCAAAGAGGGCAGCTGTAGACATGTGATTTTTGACCCTCCCCAAGATTTTTTATATATTAGCACGTAAATATTTAATGTTGGCCTAATATAGCTATTTCAACTCATTTAGACTCTTTTACTTTATTTTATTACAAGAAAAATGAAAATTATAAAAAAATATTTTAGTTTATGTATTTTTCATAAATTTAAAAAAATACAAAAATAGTACATTACTTTTATCTTTATATAATTTCGAAAACACAAAAATAGTTTCATGTTTAGTTTAATTAATTAGGATTAGCTTTGGCATTGTGTAATATTTCTATCTTATTTTAAAAGGAGTCAATTAAGATGTTAGACTACAATTCTAAGAGTTTTAGAGCCCAATTCTAAGCCCAATACTCAATACCCATTAAGCTAATTTTATGGACCCTTCTAGACTTTTCTTTGGAACAAAAAATAAATAAAAAGACCCTAAGGACTTAACACATAAGACCTAAGGACTAATTGGCAAAATACACAAAATGTAAACCTAGACTTTAGACCTATAAAACCCTAGAGCTGAAAAATACACTAAAAATACGCCTAAAATCTGAGAATTAGGGGAAGACTCCTAAAAAAATTCTACCACTTTCCAATATACAGGACCCTTCCCTCTCGTTCATCATCTTCTTCAAGCAGCCATCCATGGCTTTTTTCTGAACGAAAAATAGGACCCCCCTGACATCGTCTTCAATACCACCTAAAACGACCCATTCGTTGGAGCTCCTTCTTCATTCCAATAATAACAGACCAGATCTCACACTTTCAGGACCCCTCTCTTCAGCTAGACACAGCGGCTTCCCCACCAGAAATCGCTATTCTATCTTCTTCTTCACCTATCAGGCGAACCAGACCCCTGAACTGCCTCCTGAAACCAAATGACCTCGTCACTATCTCCCTGCCGCTAGGGTGACCCCTGTATGTCTTTTCACACCTCTTTACTACTCAGAAATGTACACACATACATGGGAGAAGATCTGGTAAAAACAAAGAGAGAGTAGAAAATCGTGAAAGCAAAAACAAAGAATCATCTTCGTCTAATGTTTCGAGTTTTCAAACATGGAGTTCGATCGAGTTTGAAGTGTCGTCCACAGTGCTGTTCGTGATCCCGTTTGAGTTTGATTGTTGTTTCGAGTTTTGGTTTAGCATTTGCTCGATTCTTGTCCATGTACTACTAGAAATTTCATCAAATGAAAGGTTCGATTTTTAGTTTGTCATAGTTGTTGAAGTTCTCTTAAATGGAAAATAATTTCAGTTCTTAAGCCTCATTTTTACTGCTGGAGTTTCGTTAATTTGAGTCCATTTCGGAGCTCATGTGCGAGATTTTTTTGGCGCTGATGCGCGCGAGATGCCGGTCGAGTTTTAAGTTCGTGATTCTTGTCCGAATTTGCTGCTATTTCTCGGACAGATTTTGCGGATTTGAAATTTTGCAGTCGGACATCTTGCCACTGATTGTAGAGCAATTGACGAGCTAAATTCTGTCGCAATGATTTCAGCAAAGAAGCTGTTGCTGCTTAGTTGTAATCAATAGGGAGTCTTTGAAGGAATTGCCCTTCAATCTTGCCAGTAAGCTTATCTGGAGAGCATCCACTTGTTTTGTCATAATTTTGGATCACTTCTTTAGCAACGTCTGTGAACTGGATTTGGTTTTTAACTTCCACAAGTTAGGTATTTCTTATCACGCATTTGTCGCTATTTAGAGAAGGACTGATTCTTTTATTGTCTTTATTTTGCATTATCCCTTATGTCATAGTGGTAGTTTTCCAACAATCTCCATGTTAAGTGCTACTGAACTTTTGTTATCATGTTGGTTCTCCTATTGAATTGCAAATGTATTGGTCAATTGCTAGTTGGGTCGTGGGAATCGGGTTTATTTAATAAAGTATGTAATATTGAAAATGGCTAATGGAGCGTGAAATCATCGTGTTATGGGTACGGTTCCCGTAGCGTAATTGTGATACCTAATTAGTTTTAAATATGAATATCCGTAGTTCTTTTAATTGAATAAATTTCCTTTGGAATAAATTGAGGTGTGCCATTTAGTTGAATTTCCATGGCCCTCGCAAAGTTGAAAGTGCGTAATTGCTTTAGGCGTGCTATTCTAAAAACTACTTTCCTAAACTCGGGTGCGCATTTATGTGACCCAAATGCAAATCTCAACAACGTTAGATAAAATGTGTTGCGGACTGCGGGTGCATTTATGTGACATGGTTTAAGACGCGTTTTGAGTGATGTTGAAATCTTCCTAAAAATATAATTAAATAAAAGCGGTTATAAAGTTAAAATTGAACCATAGGTTAAAACATGTATTAAAATCAGATAATAGGCCAATAATAACAGTTGAGCGACCGTGCTAGAACCACGGAACCCGGGAATGCCTAACACCTTCTCCCGGGTTAACAGAATTCCTTATCCGTATTTCTATGTTCGTGGACTGTAAAACAGAGTCAATCTTTTCCTGGATTCGAGATTTGAGTCGGTGCCTTGGGACACCATAAATTATCCCAAGTGGCGACTCTGAATTTTAAATAAAATAATCCCGTTTTGATTGTCACTTTAAGTTGGAAAAAACTCCCTTAATACCCTTCCGGAGGTAGGAAAAAGGAGGTGTGACATACACTAGTCAAACCATCCCGGCCATTGGACATAGAAGAAGGCTAGGAGGGGAAACATGTTATCACATTGAACGGGTCAACGCCGTTGAGAAGGATAAGTGGTAGAGTAACAAAATAGAAAGCATACTAGCATGGTCCGAATATGAACCCGGGAAAGGGTTATGAAAGAACCTCCAAGGTATCACCAAGCCAATACAGCTGAAAAATTATGGTACCACTTTTGGGCTCGGATACCAGTATACATGGCAAGAGTACATAATTGGTCGCCTCCATGGCGTAGACCGTATTACCCTCTTGAGCAACCGGTACCATGTTTGGAACAAGCTTTCCATCAGGCTGACACAATACGGGGAACTGCAGAAGAAGAAGCACTAGCTGGGCTGAAGAATCTATTCTTGGAAGACGAGGACATGGATTGTTGTGCCATAATTGAGGAGGAGGAGGAAGAAGGCCTCACTATTCAGACTGTGGCGAAGGGAGCTATTCCCAGAAACTGGACCACCACACCATCCCGAGCCCGCCGAGTCCCTGGGTAGCTTGGCAGGATTTACTTCTATAGCCGTTTTAGGCATTTAAAATTTCCTGTAGTTTCGTTTTAATCTTTACTTTCTTCAAAATAAATGCTCGATTCATCGAGCCATGCTTTGTCTGAACAATTTCTCAAGTTTTAGTCAAATGCATTTGCTCTTTATTATTCACTACTACCTTTACAATTTTTCTTTCCACAACGCTATTATTACTTTTCCCGATAAAATAGTGACTCTGATAGGTAATGAGGCAACATAATATGAGAACACTGATTCAGAGGAAGAAGACGAGATACTTGAGGAAATCGTCAAATAGGTTAAAAATTTTGAGAATAAGCCTAAGTCCAATCTGGACGAGAACGAAACAGTAAACTTGGGGGACGCCAAGACCGTCAAGGACGCCCGCATCAGCATTCACTTGTCACCAACAGAAAAAGAGGAGTACATTCATTTCCTAAAAGAGCATGAGGACATTTTCATCTGGTCATATGATGACATGAACGGTTTGAGCACTTCCATAGTGGCTTACAAGTTGCCTACTAATCCCATGTGTCCGTCGGCCAAGCAGAAACTCAGAAAGTTCAAGCCAGACATGATCCTAAAAATCAAGGAGGAAGTTACCAAGCAAATCAAATCCAAAGTGCTCAAGGTGGTTGAATATCCAACCTGGTTAGCCAACATTGTGCCAGTTCCGAAAAAGGATGGGAAGGTCAGAGTATGTGTTGACTATCAGGATTTAAATAAATCAAGTCCCAAGGACGACTTCCCACTGCCAAATATACATATCCTGATCGATAACTGCACCAAGCATGAACTCCAATCCTTTGCCGATTGCTTCGTGGGTTATCACCAGATTTTGATGGATGAAAAAGATGTAGAGAAGACAGATTTTATTACACCATAGGGTGTATATTGCTACAAGATGATACCATTCGATCTGAAGAATGTTGGGGCCACTTACATGAGAGCCATGACAACTATCTTACATGATATGATACACAAATAAATAGAGGTGTATGTGGACGATGTCATTATCAAATCCAAGAGGGTCGTATATCACATAGCGGACTTGAGAAGGTTCTTTGACAGGCTCAGGATGTACAATTTGAAATTGAATCCCGCAAAGTGCGCATTCGGGGTTCCCGTAGGAAAGTTACTGGGATTCATCATCAGTCGTCGAGGGATCGAGCTGGATTCGACTAAAATCAAAGCTATTCCGGAGTTACCACCGCCTAAGAGCAAAAAGGACGTAATGAGCTTCCTAGGGCATCTCAACTATATCAGTCGATTCATAGCAAAATCCAGGGTCATATGTGAACCCATCTTCAAGATGCTAAGGAAAGATGCCGAGACAAGTTAGACTGAGGATTGTCAGAAAGCTTTTGACAAGATCAAGGAGTACCTGTCCAAACTACCAGTTCTGGTCCCGCTAGAACCAGGACAACCTTTGCTACTCTATCTTTCTATATTGGATGGAGCTTTCGGATGTGTTATGGGACAACATGATGAGATAGGAAGAAAGGAGCAAGCCATAAATTACCTCAGTAAAAAATTCACACCTTATGAAGCACGGTATTCTCTACTTGAACGCACTTGTTGTGCTTTGACCTAGACAGCTCAGAAATTGAGGCATTATTTCTATGCCTGCACCACCTACCTCATATCTAGGATGGATCCTCTACAGTACATATTTTAGAAACCCATGCCCATTGGAAAGTTAGCAAAATGGAATATACTACTGAGTAAGTTCGATATCGTCTATGTAACTCAAAAGGCGGTCAAGGGACAAGCGTTGGTCAATCACCTTGCTGAAAATCTGGTGGGAGGAGAATAAGAACCCTTGAAAACATATTTTCCTGAAGAAGAAGTATCATTCGTAGGAGAAGACATTACCGAAGCATATGATGGTTGGAGGATGTTCTTTGAAGGAGCCGCAAATTTCAAAGGGGTAGGCATTGGAGCAGTTTTGGTATCAGAAATGGGCCAGCATTATTCGGTATCTGCTAAATTCAGATTTTCCTACACCAACAACATGGCAGAATATGAAGCCAGCATACTAGGGCTCAAAATGACAGTCAACATGAACATTCAGGAGTTGTTGGTGATCGGTGATTCAGATTTGCTTGTGCAGCAGGTACAAGGAGAATGAGCCACCAACAATTTCAAAATATTGCCATATCTGCATCGCGTGCAGGAATTGAGAAAGAAGTTTGCAAAGATAGAATTCCGACATGTGGCTAGAATTCAGAATGAGTTTGCCGACACATTAGCCACTTTGTCATCCATGATACAACATCCAGATCAGAACTACATTGATCCCATTCCGGTGAGGATCCATAATCAGCCAGCATATTGTGCTCATGTCGAGGAAGAAGCAGATGGAAAGCCTTGGTTCCACGATATCAAAGAATACTTATCAAAAGGAGCATACCTAAAGCATGCAAATCCCACTAAGAAACGCATGCTCCAGAGATTGTCAAATCATTTCTTCCACAGCGGATGAAACTTGTACAGAAGAACTCCTGATCTGGGGCTACTAAGGTATGTCGACGCAAAGGAAACTTCTAAGCTACTTGTGGATGTGCATGCTAGGACCTGCGGTCCGCACATGAATGGTTTCGTTCTGGCTAAGAAGATACTCAGGGTAGGTTACTTTTGGATGACCATGTAAACATATTGCATTTAGTATGTTCGCAAATACTTTCAATGTCAAGTGCATGCCGATATGATAAAAGTGTCGCCGAATGAACTCAATGCAACAAGCTCACCTTGGCCATTCGCCGCTTGGGGAATGGATGTTATTGGCCCAATTGAGCCCACGGCTTCAGACGGACACAAATTTATTCTAGTAGCCATTGATTACTTCACAAAATGGGTAGAAGCTGCATCTTACAAAGCTGTAACCAAGAAGGTCGTCGTAGATTTTGTCAAGGAACGTATTGTCTAGCGATTCGGAGTTTCTGAGTCCATTATTACTGACAACGCCACCAATCTCAATAGTGATCTAGTGAAAACTATATGTGAAGATTTCAAAATCAAGCACAAGAATTCCACAACCTACAGACCTCAGATGAATGGAGCTGTAGAGGCTGCCAACAAAAACATTAAGAAGATACTAAGGAAAATGGTAGATAACCACAAACAATGGCATGATAAGTTACCCTTCACTTTGTTGGGATACTGCACTATAGTTCGCACGTCAACCAGGGCAACCTCCTACATGCTGGTTTATGATACCGAGGTTGTCATCCCAGCTGAGGTGGAGATTCCTTATTTAAGAATCATACAAGAAGCTGAACTCAGCGATGCAGAGTGGATAAGGAGTCGTTATGAACAATTGGACCTTATCGATGGAAAGAGGATGAACGCAGTATGTCATGGCCAACTTTACCAGAACAAAATGTCTAGAGCTTTCAACAAAAGAGTTAAACCAAGACAATTCACACCAGGGCAGCTGGTATTGAAGAAAATCTTCCTGCATCAAGATGACGTCAAGGAGACTCGCATAAGCATTCACTTATCACCGGGTACTAATAGGAGGAGCACTCATACTTGCAGAAATGGACGGAGAAGTCTGGCCAAAACCAATCAATTCAGACGCAGTCAAGAGATACTATGTTTAGACTGTTTACATTTTTTATCTGATGTAATTGAACTATGCTTGACCTAATACCTGTTTAAGAGGGGATACATAGGCAGCTCTGTAGTTTCGGTCATATCATAATAAAATTTCCATTTCCCCCCAAGATTAGAAATTGGGGCAGAATTTTGAGGAGAGTCCTCAAAATTCCGGAGCAAGTCTAGTCAGCGCCAACATATGTCAGAAGGTCAGCAGTCAGTTAAGAAACTGGGGCAGAATTTTGAGAAGGATTCTCAAAATTCCGAAGAAGGTTCAGCAAGATCCATTATCCGAAAACGATCAAAAGATCATCTACAAACGGGGGCAGATTTTTGAGAAGGACCCTCAAAATTCCAATATGAGAGAGCTGCAATGCCTTTGAGACGTGTTACAGTCACTAATTCATCAAAATTACTTGATATATCTATACGTTTCCAAAATAACTCTATTTTTATCAATAATTGCATATTTTTGAAAACTCTATTTCCATAACAGTCAGGTGTCACCCAGGGGAACTTGAAAGGCTTTCAGAATGGAGCAAAGCAAAGCCAGCCGACAGGAGCATGAACCAACCTTCCCCCACAAAACTTACATTTTTTCTTTGAATGCTGGCACATTTGACGTAACGATAGCACTCGCAAAACAAGTATACACAAAGATAATTCACTATCAATCAGGCCATTAAACATCGAATACATCTCTAGCTAAGACATACACTACTCTTATTTGTTGCTCGCTCTTTGCATGGGACTAATCCTTGTCCCCCATATTTGCATGAAACTAATATTTGTCTCCCTATTTGCGTCAGTCTAATCCTTGACTCTCCTACCTGCATGAGTCTAATCCCTAACTCCATACCTGCATGAGGCTAATCCTTGACTCCATACTTGCATGAGGCTAATCCTTGCCTCCCCTGCCTGCATGAGGCTAATCCTTGCCTCCCCACTTACATGAGGCTAATCCTTGCCTCCATATCTGCATGAGGCTAATCCCTGCCTCCCTACTTGCATGAGGCTAATCTCTGCCTCCCTACTTGCATGAGTTTAATCCATGACTCCACGTTTGCATGAGGCTAATCATTGCCTCCCTACTTGCATGAGTCTAATCCTTGACTCTACGTTTTCATAAGGCTAATCCTTGCCTCCCCATTTGCATGAGTTTAATCCCTGACTCCACACTTGCATGAGGCTAATCCCTGCCTACCTATTTGTGTGAATCTAATCCCTGACTCCCTACTTGCATGAGGCTAATCCCTACCTCCCTACTTGCACGTGTCTAATCCCCGACTCCCTATTTGCATGGGACTAATCCCTGTCCCCGTACTTGCATGAGTCTAATCCTTGACTCCATGAGTCTAATCCTTGCCTCCCCATCCGTAAGAGGCTAATACTTGCCTCCATACTTGCATGAGGCTAATCCTTGCCTCCCTTACCTGCATGAGGCTAATCCTAGCCTCCACATTTTCATGGGACTAAGCAATGTCCCTTTTGCGCAAATATCGCTCTATTTTACTATCTAGTTGCTTTCCAATCAGGCTAAGCTCTGCTCTCCATTTCACGAGACTAATCATTGTCTTGATAACATCATTTTATTGCATATCATGGGCTGAAATATTGTCAATCTATCCGAAGGCGTCATAGTCTAAAGGCATCATCCTCATATCCGGAAGACACCATGCCATGGCCTGAGGATCTCTCGAACTTGCATATCATTATTCAAAGGCGTCATGGATCGGATGCACCATTTTCATGGCCCGAGAACACCATTTCATGGCCTGCGAATCCCTCACTAAACAATTCATATCCCAGGATGTCATGGTCCAAGGACGCCATCTTTAATCATCCGAAGACAACCTTCATGGTCCAAAGGGAATCTGCATCATGTTTAACTTTTCGCAAATACGTTTGTAGCATCTTTTATCTGCAGGTAACCAGTAAGCAACCACTATCCTAGTAGGAACAATCTCACTCTAGTTCCTTCCAACCGTCCTGAGCCTTAACCGCTCACCGTAGTCGCTTCTGCATCTCGTGTCCGTTCTTGGAATAATTTCATTGGCATACTCCGCGGGTGAATCTAGAACTACACATGGCCTGATTCCTGTAAAACCAGGGATATGTAGGAAACTCGAAGACCGGAGTTCGGCCTCTATCCTTTCAAAACATCCTGTCCAGTCAAAATTGGCCATCATTACTTTACCCGAAAACTCTTTCATCCTTCCCGGGTAAAGAGGGGCAGTTGTTGATACCCAATTTTTCCCTATATTTTTTATATGCAAAAATACTTTAAAAATAACACATATATATAAGCATTCACAAGGTTTTTATAATTTTTCCCATAATTTTAAGGGTTTAAACTGATTTATTTCCTTCCCTTTTATTCATAAAATTCCCAATAATTATTTTCCAAATTATTGTTATGGAAATTTAGTCATTTATTTTCTATATTTATGCCAAAATATGGTTAATACATTTTTTATGCATTTGTACAATTGCATTTGTTATTTTTAAGCTAAATTGCATATAATTGTAATATTAGCCCATTTAATGTATAAATACATTTTATATGCGTAAAATTGGTCCCTATATTTTTAAAATGATAAATATATATTTAAATCATTTTGGTACATAAAATTATTTTACATAAATTATTTATTATTTATTATAAATTAATATAGGAAAAATTGGCTATTTAAATTATAGCCAGATTTGCATTTCAATTACAGCCTAAATTGAACCCAACCCCAACCCAATTTCCTACTAAATTACCCGACCCAAACCCTGAACCCATCTACCCGATCCAATACAAACTAAATCTTGGTTGTTGATCTCCCAGATCAACAACCTGTATTAAGCCTTTCCTTTTTTTAATTCCTAAGACCTCATAACCCTACCTCATTTCCAAATTATGCCGCCTCTGTGTTCTCTCATCTCTCAACCACTCAACCTATCCCTAGCCTCTCACCCACCGACCTCCTTCTCCGGTCTTCTCCGGTGATCAACCTTCAACTCCTAAGCCTCCAATGGCTCCTCTATTGCCATGCTCATATTCTCTGAGGCCTTCAAGAGCCCTGGGTCACGCCGACTTATATCTAGGGTTCGCTGTTTGGGCTATTCTTGGTTACTCCAATGTGATTTCGAGCAAAATCACACTGTATTTGTTACGATCTTTGAGTTTCTAAACAGGTATAAAACCCTAATTTTTTGTTTACATCTCCTAGATCTATGCTATTTTTAAACGATTCGAGTCTGCTCCTTTTGTTTTACACTGTTTAAACCGATTTTTATGTTTAAACTTCTATCCTTTGCATATCTCTACTGATTCTATATTTTTAATGCTTTTTCTACTCGCCTATGTTAAAATCCCTAATATTTCTAGATTTTCTTAGTTTGGTTCTGTGTGTTAGCATGACTACTCGATTCTTGTTAAGTTTCTGTGGTTACCTTGATTTGAATATGTTCTTACTGAGTTCTTAGCCTAACTTATACCACCTCTATATGATTATGTTCATCTTGATTGTTTAAGACTTGCCTCTTTCTATAGATATTGTTGACCCTGCCTATTTGTTACGTTTAGTTGTTCTTACTCTATTTATTTGTTGAGTATGGAATCATAACTTCCTCTTGATTGATTCTGATTTACTTATTTTTATGGTTTGATTGAAAGATCTTCTTTTAAACCCTAAATTTCTACCTTGTCTGTTTAAATTAATTGATTATCCTACCTTATTTGCTATGGTACTTTATTCTTATTGAACTATTTCCTTAATAGGAGCTTTTTGAACTTAGCCCTAATTGTCTACCCTATACTTACTGAATTTGAATCTTTCTTTATTAGTTATATACTGATTTCTTTCCTTATTTATCACATGTTCTTACCTTTTGAGTTAATGCCCTAAATTTAAGGGGAGTACTTGCCTTGATTTCCTGACTGACTGATTCTGAGTTCCTTAGTTACTAATGAACTTTGATTTTTACCTTATTTGCTACCTGCTTTCAAACTATAAATACCTAAGCCTTTCATTAATACAAGACACGAACACTCTTGGTTCAAAAGCTATCTCTCACACTGAAAACTTTTTTCTCTCTTTTGTGCTACTTGCTACTGCTCTAAGTTAGCCGACTGCAAGCCACGACTAACCATTGTGTTCTCTTGTTCTTTCACTTTGCTTACTGTCCTCTTTACTGGTATGTTCTAGTTTCAATTCAAAGTTCCATCAACAATATAATTCTCTTATTGTTTCAATTCATCCTGTTTCTAGTTTGCTACTATTTATGGGTTTGTTGTGAAACTTGTAATTGATGTTTACATTATTGGGTACTCCCCTCCCTTAAGATCAATATATTACCTCTCTATGTATTTCTGAGCATGTCTATACCAATTATCACTTACTTGTTATGTGTTTGCCATCATATGTTCCATGAATCCCCAAATCCCTATCACCCCTGTATATGAGTTTCTTCTTTTATCTGGTTTTGTGACTGTCTGGTCAGCTACTTCTGAGCATGTCTATACCAATTCCTAGATCTTTGCTTAATTATGTGTCCTATGTATCCCCAAACCCCTTGACCTCTGTTTATGACTATTGAACCTGCCTTGGTGTTGTGACTCCTGGCTGTGAAGTAACCTGTCCTAAGGTGTTGTGTTTGAACATCTATTTTCTTCAATATCTTTTCAAACAGCCTCCGTGTTTTACTAAATTACTTTCAAATAGAATTCTTTTTATATAGTTTTCACTAAAACCTTTCAACTTGTGTCAACCATTTTCACTCTACTCCTAAGTCAATAAGTTCTGCCCCTCTAGTATGTGTACAGCCTTGGGATCCTCTTAAGCACCCTCTGAACTCTGGCATACTGAGGCTGGCCCTTCCACACTACACTTATTCAATTTTTGGTTACTATGTCTACATGTAAGCACTGCCCGAGATCCTTGAGATCCTTAGAGAACTTTGATGCACCTATACTCTCACATTGTCTATGGAATTGAGGCATTTGAGGTCATTGGAGGCTTTGGAACCTGGGCATAATTGAAGGCTCCCTATAGAATAGCTTCTTATTTACTTATGTAATTCATTCATTGGTCTGTAATAACTTGTAAACAAATATTGGGGTATTTAGTGAAAGGTATGGATATATACATATTTTATGGGGTAATACGGGTAGAAATCATGCTTATAGGACTTTACATTTTAATTTCATTGCCTTACCAAGTAGAAATCATGTTCATAGGGCTTTACATTTTGTCATGTTTATCTCACCATGCTAGAAATCATGCCTATAGGTTTCAAATAATTTCGTAATAGAAATCATGTCTGTAAGTCTTAAAATCAGCTTCACAAGTAGATACCATGCCTGTAGGATTTAATCCAAATTCTGTTACAATGAGTGTTTATGTATGTTTCCATGCCTGCAAGTCTTAAAATCAGCCTAACAAATAGATGCCATGCCTATAGGATGTAATTTAACCCAGATTCTATTATGACAAGTGTTTATGTGTGTGTCATCATGCTTGCCAGTCCTTAAAATCAGTATTAAACTTAGATATCATGCTTATAGGGAACCATACTCGAAATTATGCATGTCAGTCTAAATAATTCAACTTAGTCCACTCTTAGTTCGCCTCTGAATTGGTTTAATTAAGTAGTTTATATTTCTTGAAACCAGTTCTTTTAAAAACTACCTCAATCTATCATTAGGCAGTAGGCCCATAGGATTTAAAAGTCCATTTCAAAACCTACTTTGTTTTCATTAAATAAATGTAGTTATCAGTACTCCGCATATAGGCTAGCCTTTAGTGCATTTTCAAAACTACAACTCTGAACGATTTCTATTGTTTAATATTTTCTGATCCTAGCAGGCTTTAAAAATCAACAGGCAACTGTCAAACTCACTACTCCTAAGTTTATAAAAGTAAATTGTTTGTCTTCTGCATATTCACCTAGACATCCTGCCTTAAGATACTGTCTAATAAAAGCCCTTAATTGTGCTTGAGTCGTACTGTTTATGTGCCTTGTTTGAGGAGGAAACTTTGAGCTTCTAATTGCCCCCTTTATGTGCTGAAAGTTCTAAGTCTTTTGCTTGTTGCCTTAAAATTTTCAACTTTTAAACCTTAGGTGTTCGTCTAGAACCACCTATAGGTAGAAGTCCTAAATCCCTCTAGGTCCATGAAGAAGGGATGGGTAACAACACGCAATAGAGATCACTGACCAAACACCCGCTTTGCATAACCACTAAAGGGATGGGAAGGGTAGATATAAGATATGATGACTACGCGCTAATGTCACGTGTAGCCCCTCATCGAGGAGTGTTTACTAAACATTTTGTGGGGTGATCCTATAGGCTAACCAACCTAGGACTACTCCTTTACCAAAATTCCTTTTCTATTTAAACCTTTGTTTTACAACTTGCCCAAATCTTTATTTTATTACTTGAGTTATCCTACGTGCTTTACTTGCAATCTATTTGATCCAATTGTTTATTTGTAATGGACTAATTTGTAAATATAAGTTCGGCCGGGACCCACAATTGTGGACCAAAAGGGGTGCCTAACACCTTCCCCTCAAGGTTACTTCGAGCCCTTACCCTAATCTCTGGTAATGCAAATCAATCCAAGAGTTAATTACTCTAGGTGCCCTAATGCACCATAACTCGTTAGTTGGAGACTCTTCAAATACCTAATTCCCAAAAGAAAATGAGTTATCACACCCCATAGAATGTCGAAACCCGGACCTCTCTCTGCGAGGAAGGAAAAAAAGGGGCGCGACATATGATACCATATCAGTATATAATATATACTAGGTTGATATCATAGAGGACTGAGTATTTTTCTGGAGGGAATAAGCTAAACCTCTGTGATACAGTATCAGTATATGATATATATACTATATGGGGATCATAAGGCTGAATGTATTTCTAAATAAAATGAACCAGACTTTTATGATACTCTGTCAGTATATGATATATACCATGTGGGTATCATAAAGGAATGATGAGTATTTTTTTATTGAAGAAATGAACCAATTCTCAACGATACCCAGTCAATATATGATATATACCGTGTGTGTATAATAGTATTCCGCAATACTAATATATTATTTTTATCTACTATATACTAGAATACGTTATTTTCTGACAATAAGATAAAAATAAAACTAAATAAAAGGTATACTATATCAGTTATCTTTTTTATGGATAAAATAAAAATGAAAAGAGAGAAAAAATAAAAAAGGAAATAATTTTTTTTGAAATAATGATAAATTAAATTAGAAACAAAAAAAGGAAAGAAAAAAGAGAGAAGAGAATTAGTTATAATATAAAAGTTATTCTAATAACTGAATTGAAGAAAAATGAAATGAGAAAAAGAAAAACAAAATGTGTATTATATTAGTTATATTAAACAAAAAGTGAACGAATGTTTTCAATATCATTAATCTTTTCTTATTGTATAAGAGGAAAAAAAAGAATAAAAAAGAGCAAAAAAGTGAATGGTATTAGATTATGGAGAGAAAAAAAAGAACAGTTAAATGGAATTAGAAAAGGAACACAAAATAAATAAAATGAACAAAAAAAGAAAAAAGAAAAATAAAAACGAAAAAAAGGAGCCAAATTGAGTGTGAAATTAAATTATGGTGAAAAATTAATAATATAATTTGGGCAAAAAATAAATGAATAGAAAAGAATAAAAAAGGAAAAAATAAAGAGAAAAAGAAAAGAAAAGGAGAAAACAAAGAAAAGAAGGAAAAAGGGAAAGATGTAGAAATATAAAAAAATAAAAGGAGAGAAAAGGCAATAACCATAAAAGCTATAATGGGTAGGAAGAATAATTAGTTCGATATATAAAAACGTAAATGGGTAGACAAGGGTAATTAGTTTGGGTGTTGTTTTCCCCATAATAAAGTGATGGCTTTAATAACAACAACAAACCCAGTATATTTCCACCAGGTGGGGTCAGGGGAGGGTTGTCTGTTTGCAGACCTTACCCCTACCTAACAGGTAGAGAGGCTGTTTCCAATAGACTCTCGGCTCAGGAAGGGTAGTAGGAAGAAGTGGATAGCAAGAAAGGAAGAAAGAGGGAAGAGAAAAAAAAAGGGAGAGATAAAGGATAAGTAGTACCAAATACTAGCAACAAGGAATACAGTACCTGAGGCGAACAAAACCACATAATGTAATAAAAATATAAGAATATGAAGAGACATGCGTGCTACTAAGACTATCGGTGAGCAACTAAAAATTACCCACTAACCTTCTACCTTAATCCTTGACCTCCACACCCTCCTATCAAGGGTCATGTCCTCAGTAAGCTAAAGCATCGTCATGTCTTGTCTAATCACCTCTCCCCAATACTTCTTAGGCCAACCTCGACCTCTTCTCAAACTCGCCATGGCCAACCTCTCACACCTCCTAATAGGGGCATCAATGCTTCCTCTCTTAATATGGCTTTAATGGAATAGTAAATTGCAAGGAGTAAACCAGTTGGCAAGAGACCACTATTCAAATGGTAACATCATACACCATAAAAAAAATTAACCTAAATAGCCGCTCACCCAACTGTTAAAAAGAGGCAGAGGATATATAATATAATTATAATCCATGTATGATATGTGTATAAGCGTGTATAATTCGTGTATAATCTATATATATATCGGCTAGGAAAAATAGACAATATATTCAATCGACTATTTGTGTAATCATGTATAATCTATTTGTGTAATCATGTATTCGAAAAGGGGAAATTGCAAGAGAAGAAGCAATGTCATGTTGGAAGCCATACATGAAAGGGTGCTACGGCACAAATCTAAAGCAACTTGGATTGCTTAAGGGGACTCTAGTACCAAGTTCTTTCATGCTCATATAAAAGTAAGGTAAGCTAGGAAGAGAATGTCTTGGATTTATAATGAGTAGGGGATAAAAGTTATAGATCCTATACAAGTACAATAGGGAGTTTATAAATTTTCTTTCAAAAGTTATTGGGAGATTCTGCAACTGAGCTCCCATATATTGATGTTAACATAGCTAGGGATGGACCATGCATCACCTTATCATAGTTACAAAAATTATTAAAACCCGCTACCTGAGTGGAGGTCTTACAATCACTAAAGGAAATGCCTAATAATAACGCCCCTGGTATTGATGGATTTCTAGTAAAGTTCTTCAAAGAGTTCTGGCATGTCATAGGAGATGAAGTCACTATAGCTATACTTTAGTTTTTAAGAATCGCAAGCATCTAAAGAAAATTAACTACACAACAGCCACTCTTGTACCAAAGGCGACCAACCCCATTTATGTGATAGATTTTAGACCCATTTTCTGATGCTTTACTATTTATAAATTGATCTATGAGTTTGGCTTCCCTTAAGTTTGTAAATCTGATAATGACTTGTGTAACAATTGTGAGTTACTCATTGCTGATAAATGGAGGAATGACCTTAGAATTTTAAGAAAAAAAAAAAGCTTAAGACAAGGAGATCTGATTCCCCCATACCTTTTTTGTCTTATCTATGGAATAGATACATAGATCTCTAGAAATATTTAGACTCGGTTCTAATTTCAACCACCATCCTAAATGTGCTAGGTTAAATCTTTTTAACATTTGCTTTGTTGATATTTGATTTTGTGTTGTAAGGCTGACAAAGTCTTTGTCTATGCTTAAGAGTTTTGACCACTTTTCTTTAGTTTGTGGCCATAAAGCTATTCTAAAAAAACATTCATTATATCTTATTGGAGTTTCTACTAATTTAAGGGATCAACTTCAATCTGAAATGTACTTTTTCCACATGAATTATACCTTTTAAATATCTGGGAGTCCCTCTCTCTTCCAGAAAGCTCACTATTAGTCAATGTATGTCATTGATGGACTAAATTATGGCTAGAGTTATAAATACAGGTAAAACCGAGTCCAACGAGCATTCCGATTTTCCGGTAAGGCAAACGGAGTAGGGAGGTGACCGTAAGGAATCAGAATCAAAACAAGGAGCCTCCCGTATCGGGGCCCGGGATAAATACCTACACTCGGATCCGTCGAGCCCACGTCCCCCAGGTCCGGTTTGAGTTCCAAGACTTCGGAGAGCATTAACAAACGATCTCGCATAACTAACAAAGGGTCGTGATATCCATGCCCAACCAGATATCACGACATGAAGCTCAGCCCGTATCGACAGAAAATAAGTGATTAGCGAGAAAGAATGTTTTTACCTTTCCTAGAATTGTACCTAGGACAAAACTTCCCTACTATATAAAAGGAAAGCTAATTATTAATTAGACCCACTGCAACATGCATATCAAGGCAATATACTTCTATTCTCTATGTTTCTAAAAGCTATTCAAAGTTGTTGTTTTTGTTCATAAGTGCAAGCTCAGTACCGAAGGCAGGCTCCTCGTTATATCATTAACCGAACTCGGATTCACTCTATCATTGGTTTGGCCATTTATTACGTCTTTTATTTTCTTAATCTAACGTTATTGATGTTGTGTATTGAATTAATCCATATATCCTTAAAACCGTGTATAAATTCAATTGTTATCCATTTTTAAGGGCAAACAGATTGGCGCCCATCGTGGGGATAAGGATAATAGTGGTAATTTGATACAAATTTTCATAACGCACTTTGTTTTACGCTTGTTCTTTGAGATTTTAATTTCAGGTCAACTTAAGAATGTCAAATTCTCAAACTGCTCACTTGAACATTGATATTGAATCAGGCCACCATGGCGAAAACAACAATATAGTGCCCGGTAACGAGGTACCCCGTGTTGACCCTTGCGGACTCAATCGATGCCAACTCACATGTGGCCATCGATGCAAACTTGTCTACCGACCTAGAGAACAGCTTTTGCGGAGGAGCCCAATCAATAGCCCGGGTGCGCACAATGGTGAAGGTGATGGGATCAATTTACATGTGATCTTCAAAATCTTAAAAGCTCAACAGGTGGCGATAACCCAACTACATAACCAAAGCCACACCACCGGTAGAGTTGAGCCTGAACCATCCCGGGAAAACTCCCAAAGAAATGAACAAACCACAGAAAGGCCGGGTGTAGTTGAACCCAGGACCAACCCCGAAACAATAAAGATGCTTGAGGAACCGACAAAGTGGGTGGAATTAGGAAAAAATAAGATAGAAGCCAATGATAAAAAGTGGAGACCTATAACTCTATTAACCGTGAAAATGGTAACAATAATTAAATTTGTAAATGGGATTCTAAAAATACGTGATCTACTTTTATGATAGTTGTTAGAGCAGTTGATCTAAGAGTATAAAGTTTAACGAAGAGATACAAGCTAAAACGGGGCAGTAATCAAACCCAGGGGCTTGCCGCCCGAGCCTCGGACTAGTCTATGTAGGAGCCTCGAGACCTGTATCCGGCTCGATCTTGAGCTATCGGGGGTAGTCAGGGATGGGATAACAGTTGATATATGATCAAACAAGCCTCTTTATGGCCAATACCAAGCAATGAATGAAGAACAAGTATGAAAGCAATAAATTCTAAGAGTAGCCTCAAGCTAGTAAGGACGAGCAAGTTAAAGAGAAAAGAGAGAGAGATATTATTGATCTGGTGGAGAATAGTTGGAGCAACATCAGCCCCTTACAAAGTAGTGTGGGTTCCCTTTATATAAGAGGGGAATCCATTTATAGTACAACATACATTAATTGTAAAGTATAGAGATGAGACAGCTAGACGTGACGCTTTGACAAAGGCTCCGAATAGGCCGGCTCTATCAGACTGAGCCGCGTGCTTTGGGAATTTCCCCCTTTTCTCTAGCCTTGGTCTTCGTCTTCTTTGAGTCAGGCCTCGACGAGCCACGAGGGAGGGGACTCGGTCGCAATTTCATATCCTCGGGGTCTTAAGGTATTCTTCCGAAGTGGCTTGACAACGAGAAATTAAGTCCTCTGATTTCGCCGCATATAGATAGTCTCCGCGTTCCCAGAATGAAGCAATGGGAAATGATTATGACGCCTGACTCCACGAGCTTCTTACGGTGACGTCATACTAATGATACAACCTGTGGCGCGAGCTTTTGAGGCAACCGGGGTGTCCCATGGACTTGTGTATATGACATCATTCAATGCACTGTCGATTCCTGTTCTCCAAGATGAATGTTCCGTCGTCGGTTCGGTTCTTCAAGAATGCAGTAATTGCGTTCGCCGGTCAATCTTTCAAAGCCCCAATGACCGTGTCATTACTTCCTATAAATGGGGGTGTTTTGGTGTTGTTTTTTCTATCCAAATACCTTCGTTGGCTCATTTTCCCATTTCTTCTTATCATCTTCCTCCATCCTTGAACACTATGTTTGGGGCTCATGGCTTCAAGGCCGTTCGGCAGAGCTCCCGTAGGCTGTGTTGTTTGTCGAGCATAACCATGTCGTCGTATTGCTGCTGTGACTGTTGTTACGTCTGTTGTTACTGCCCTTATTTTCTCGAGATGATGACCCACGGGGGTCAACTTTCCTTGCTCGTAAAAAGCTCTTCGGATTATAAAACGCTGCTCAAAAGGGGGCTCGGATTATACATCACTGCTCACCTTCATACCCCAGCTCGACGTGGTGCTCTTCCCCAAGCTGGTAGCCTGCACAGCTAGATGTCCCAAGAAATGGATTCTAAGCAGTCGTGCAAGCGAGATTGAGGCTCGCCCGGTCTGCTGCCTCTCCGATGTTCTCTTGGCCAGCAAGGGTCCTCGACCTTCGGAGAGCTTATAGCATTTTGTTTATCCCTCCCTGCTTCTTGCCTTATCCTTTGGGGATATCATTATGGAACGCCGGGATGAGGGTTCCGATGATGTGTTCCCTGAGGTGCCTGTTGCAGGAGGCGGACCTTCGAAGGTAGACCAATCTCTAGGCTTTTATCTCGCGTGTTCACCCTTTTGTTTCTTCCTTTATGCGTAAGAACTCCTTGCGGGCTTTTGTAATTGTATGTAAGGACCCTTCGAGGGTTGTTGTATATGGATATTTATGAATATAAAGGTACTCCTTTGATTTCCTATTTTCGATTCTTGCACTATTATTGTATGTTCTCGTGTGCTTCGAGGTTTTTGAATGTTTTCTTTTGTTTTTGACCGCTGATATCTAACTCGGATGCGAGTGTTCTTTCCGAACCTCTACCAATTGACATGGCTCGTTTTCGAGCCCATCGTCGTACCTCAGACCAAGCCTGAATTGATCTGATAGACTCATGCAGTTGGGCTCTTCGAGTTGTATGGAGATACTACGCTGAATTTTAGAGCTTTCAAGAGAGGTATCCTGAGCGAAGGTCATCTTTGGGTACCTTGGGGTCTGCTTTGAACTTGATATAGATAGCCTTTTAAAGCATAGTGGATAGACTTTCGTTGAGGGGCTGCCTATACTTAGGCGATGCCTCGAGCCCTCCTAGAGCCTCCATGATCGGAGCTTCGCGTGTTTAATTTTATTTTTAGAAAGGAAAACCATGAGATCGGGTACCGCCTCGAGTTCTATGATGGCGTTGAAGGCTTTCCAAAGCCTGATTTCTTTTTTGGTGGAGATCTTCGAGATCGGGCACTACCTCGAGATTGGAGACGATACAGTTGACTCTATGAGGCCTAACTTTTTGTCGATGGATGCCTATGGGGTCGGGTAACACCCCGGGATCTATACCGAGGCCGTTGGCCACCCGAAGCTTCTCTAAATAGGTGAATCATTGTTGTTTCCCACACATGTGTGGGGTGGCTTTGCTTCTTTGAAAGAATTTGTTATTTTATATATTTATCCCTCCATTTTGCCATAGGGTTCTTTGTTTCTTCAGGCGCAAAAAGCGTTGGTGCACGTCCCTACTTTAGTCTGTCAATTCTTCTATAGCCATGGCAGCTACTTCGGGGCAAGCCCAGCAAGGAGGGGAGAGTTCCACTCCCAGCGCTCAGGATCTGTGGGAGTTCACTCGAAAGACTGTGTCTTTTATAAAAGAGGAATATCTAGAGATGGTGAGGAGATACTGTGAATGGAGCGAGGGGATAATGGTGCAGGTTCTTTCCCCGGATGAGAGTATTACAGACCCTGCTGATGGATTCTTGAACATATACCTATATCCCTTCACATTTGGCCTCCTTGATAGGGTCGTGCTTGATTTCTGCTTGAAGTATCAGGTTACTTTGGCGCATATACATCCGTTGTTCTGGCGAGTGGTGCTGATGATGAGGTTCTTTGCGGAGAAGGCTGGGCTTAAACTCATGCTCAGCCACCTCGTTAGGTTGTACCAACCCTTTCATAATCGAGACCTGTTAACCTTGCGGTGTCATTCATCTACACCTTTTTTTGTCGATGATGAAGAAGATGGGGATCAAGAGTGGGTCAGTCGATTCATCCGGGTCCGGACGGTTGACATTATCCCCGTGGAGCTCATGCCATTTCCCGAGGGATGGAATTACGGGTACGAGTGAAGTGTCTTGTGCCTCCTTAGATTTGCTTATAGTGAAAACTAGCTGGGTAATTGTGTCTCCTTCCTTTTTGCAGCAGCTTCATGGACGCCGAGCGAAGTTCTCGATCTGCCTAGCCGGGTCCAGAAGTTGGCGACCCATTCGACTTGCGATGAGTGTAGGTGGCGAGTTGTGTCCCATGATAGATAGGAAGCAAAATACCAGGGTATGCGCGTAAGCTACTCCTACCTTGGTCTTCATATATTTGAGACGACATTTTCCTCTTTCTTTTGTACCGGCTTTGCCGCTGTAGGTATCGAGCGGTTCCTTGGGGCGAGGCTGTGGTCTTCTGGATAAGGGTGGGAGTCGTCGACCTCCGAGCTGAGGGACAATGGCGATAAATGGGATTTGAACCTACAGTGTGGTGGAGCTTTTAATGGGGCTCAACGGGCCCGTGTCTTCGAGGAGAGGACGTCGTCCGATCTTGCTATTCTCGGAGTGTTCGATCCCAGAACGATGGTTCCTACAAGTGCATATGCTTTGCTCAAGGTTGGTTCTTCCGGGGCCGAAGGAGCAGGACCAACAGGAGTGTGCTCCGCCTTTAAGGAAGTCTGTCGGCTTCACTTCATGGTGAGTTTCGGCACATTCCTTCTGTATTTCGCATCTTCCTTTCTTTATCGAGTTTCTCTTTTGCATGCCTTTGATAGGCTCATGTTTGAGTTGCTCCGTCATGGGGCCAGGCTTCGAAAATATCTGGATGAGGGTGAGTCCCTTAGGCTCCTTAGCGAGGAGAAGGAGGTTGAGTTGATGCATTGGCGATATGAGGCGTATTGGAGCTCGAATTATAAGAGCTATTTGATGGAGTAGGTAACCTTTCGTAGTACGCGCTTCGCTTTTTTCGACCCTTAAGGTTAATCTTTTTGTCTATCTTAGCTTCAGAAAAAAACGGAGGCTTGGAGTACCTTAAAGGCGAAGTCGACCGCATCAGGAATGCTTGCGGTGAACTAAGGGCTCAGGCGCAGGCTCGAGCTTTAGAGGAGAGGGGGGCCTTGGCCAAGGTTCCCACCTTTGAGGCCCAACTCCGCTTGGCTCGTGACAATGCTACAGTTCAAACGGACATGATCATGAAGCTCGAGTCCGATCTCTCGAAAGTCAGGGCTGAGATAATCGATGCCCGGGCTGAAGCAGCATTAAGTCGAACCAAGGTTGATCAGGAGATGGTGATTCATATGAAGGACATTGTTGATGTCCAAGCCGAGTTGAAGCGGGCCCTCGAGCGTGAGAAGAGGATCGGGGAATATGTTCGTTGCAGATCACGAAGAGAGGTACTCGAGGAGATCAGCGCTAGGGGCTTCATTCTCTCAGAGGAGTTGGCTCGAGCAAGGGCGGCCGAGCATGATGCTCGGTCACTTGAGTGAATCTGGGGCTGTCAGGCTGTAGCCTTTTGGAGCGGAGCGTAGATTTTGCCGCTTTTACATTTTGTATTTGATATTTGTAGAACATGTTTGTAGATGGAGAGCGCATATTTCGCGTATGTAAATAAGAGAAAACTTGACATTTTATCTCTTTTATATCTCTTTCTGCATTGTTTTCGACCATGCGGGCTGGTTTTGGTGTGTGCAGGAGCCCCGTGGGTCCGAAGCTAATTAGGCAGGCCCGAAGGCTCTTAAGTGCGATTTTTTACGTGAGCAGGCGTTAGGGCCTTTATGCTTTGCCCAACTATTTAGGCCTAGTCTCCGAGTCAGGCTTTGACTCAAACTTACCTGACCTCCAATCTCCTGTGCCTGCATGGGCGGATGATAATTATTCTTATTTCTTGCCCTTGGGCATTTGTTGTTTCAACTATTTTGGGTTCAGTCTCTGAGTAACGTTGCGACTCAAGCTTTAATTGACCCTCAAGTTTTTTCGTGTCTGCATGGGCGGATAACGATGTCTCTTATGCTTCGGGTTGAAGCGACCTTTTACTGTGTGGCCCGGAGGCTTGTTTGGCTGGTGACAATGGAACTTACGCTGTGCCCTTAGGCATTTATAGTTAACTATTTAGGATTCGGTCTCCGAATCGGGTTATGACTCGAGCTCATTTTAATCCTCAAGTTTACAATTTTCAAGCTGGCGATAGTGGCTCTTACGCTGTTTGGTCGTTGAGACCTTTTAGTGTGCGGCCCGAAGACTCGTTTGGCTGGCGATAATGGCTCTTACGCTTCTACCCGTGGGCATTTTATAGGCTTTTTTTTTCTCTCGTTAAGGTCTTTTTGAAATGATTTTGCCCGACCCGTCGTCGGTTCGGGAAGAACCTCGATTTCAAGTTGTTAGAGGTGATATTCGAGAACCTCGGAAGGTTCTTAGCTCATAGGCTGAGTAGCTCAAAGCCTTGTAATTTGGAGCTGACATGGTCAAAGCTCGTTTGCCTGTTTGAGGGAAGCCTGTTTTAACCAGTTCTTTTCGAAGTATATTCGAAGTAATGGCCTGCGATTCTGTTAGCGACAGTCGGGCATCCCCGAGTTGCGTTAATTTGGCTGGTGCAGCAGTTTTGACCGTAGTCATATGTTTTTGGCCGGAGCCATTTTCGATCCTGAGTGATAGTTTTAGGTGTCTACATAGAAGAAGGCATGTTATCTTATCGGATCCTCCTTGGGGGGTACGTTGCTCCGCTAAGAACCTTGCTGACGAGACCCTCTTCGGAGCAGAAGTCCGGCCGAGGAGAAAGAGTGTGGCGGGTTCTGTTAAGGCCTTGGTGTCTCTAGGTAGAGTTAGAACTTATGAACGCCCTAGACGGGTGTCTACATACAGGTTAGTGAAAAAATAGCGAAGGAGGGAGGTAGTTTTTCTTTACTGTGGGACGTGTAGGTGATGTTCTGAGGTTTAGTATGTTCCTGCTGTTTTGGGGTGTGGACTCTAGTACAGCCCTCCGCTGTGTTTAATTGGGCTTGGCCGGAGATGTGGCTCGCTTACCCTTTGACTCTTTCAAGAGTGGAGATATTGGTGCCCGCGATGTGTCATGTGATGCGGAATTTCCCCTTGTCGCGTATTGCTTCCTACCGACGGTATTAATTCCGTCCCTTGTGTGGAATTTCATCCTTTTGGCGATGTGGGGGAGGCCCTATCTTCGGGAGATGCGCCCGTGGTCGTATGAATAAAGTGTTCGTGCCTTTCACCTCCTTAGATGATATGGAACTCGGTGTTCCGGTCTGGGCCAATCATGATGTACTGAGAGAATGGTCTTTCTCCTTATCGTAGCTATCGCTGTTTAGAAGTTGTCAAAGATTCGAGAGGTGGTTGTGTTTTGACCTGGCGGTCCGAGCCATCCCATCACCCTCGGCCCGACAGTCCTGATCGAGCCACATGCACTAATGTACACATATTTTATTTAAGATGGATCGAGTGAGGAAAAAGGTTACCAGTGCGTCATTGTGAGGTCGAGACAAGGTCTCGATACCATCTTTGTTGAATGTAAGGGCATCCTTGGGGGTGTATCCCCAGATCTACCTTTCTCTGGTGACGAGAAATTTTGCTCTCCCTTTTACAAGTTCTTGGAAAGGGTCGTCGCTCCTCCATTATCGTGGTAATGTGCTACGGACCATTTGGTTCTTTCCTCCTGGACGTCTTCCATACTAGGGACTGAACATGAATTCGGTCGCTCATCAGTTCTCGGCGGTGATTTTTGTCAAGTGGCTTGGTGTCTTTCGTTCGGAGTTGGTGGCTATCTTCGGCCCCACGACCATACTTGCTATGTAGTTCCCGCGCCAGGCTGTGATTCCTTTGAGAGGAATTCGACCGAATTGGTCCGAGCTATTTGACGTCCCTGGTTTCTCCTACGGCGAACACGATAATTGGTATAGCAATGTGGAAATTGTACTCTGATGGGCAAGACGCCATTGACGGCCATGCGTCCTCGTCAAATTTGACTTTGTTAATGAATCCTCAAGGATATTGTCCTCAGGCCATCCTCCGATCGTTGTGAGGCAAGATGCATCTCGATGCGTTCCTCCTGTCTACGGTGCACGGGCAGTACCACCCTCTGTTTGGCATTGGTTTCTTTGCCATGAGCCTGTTTGGGTAAGCTGAGCCTGATAAGGCTCCCGGATGGTCATCCACGACCCTGATTTGCGACTGATGCCGGGTATAGGCATCCGACCAGGTCTTGGCTGGGTACCTGATCATGTTTTGTTTGAACTGCCTTGAAATCATCGGGCTTGGTTTGTTTAGGCTTTGAGTGAAGGCCTGTATTGCCCAGTCATCCAAGACCGAGGGTAATCTCGTTTGTTCCATCAGGGAATGAGGTGCGAATTCACGTGGCGTTTCATTCTCCCTTTGTTCGGCCCTGGACGTGTCGGGCTCTCTCGTCGTTGCTTCGATGGCATTGTCATGTGTCTTTATAGAGGAATCTATCGGTATGGTATAGTTTATGTGGTCGGGCGCTAGGTTATGGCACCATATCATGGTTCCTTTTGAGAGTGTTTCCCCGAACCTCTTCAATAAGACGGGCTCGATCTCATCATATTTTTGGTCATTGCCTTTTCCCGCGCATGTATAGGCGGTGATGTGTTCGTTGGGATCTGAGGTCTCGTTGTACTTAGGGAGTCTGGCATTCTAGACTTCTTTGAAATGGGTTCTAGGGCCGCTTCCTCGACGAACGGTCGTTGCACAAACTTCAACGAACCTGATTTGACCCTTTTGGAGAGATCCCGAAGCATCTTTGCTATGGCAAGGTCGGCTACCGATCCGTCATTGCTTGATCTCTTGGGTACTTGCTCGGCAGGGGGAGCTATTTCAGACGCTGCTGTGCTGGGACCGGATGGCTTTGTGACCTACGATGGCCAACTGTCGTGCCTACAATATTTCAAAAATCACATGAAGACTAACTTCCTGTTCTTCCTGGGTTGGGGTCTTTTGGGCTTCCTATTGGTCGCTATGTTGTATGCTTCCGTCGGTACGTGAGGTTTTGTCGACCTTTTACGCGTCTTGCGAAACCACATCCGTTGGAATCGGTTCAGGTGCATTATCGGGGTTGTGTGGTGGCGTACCAACGACTAAAACAACCATACCATTTTCTCCGTAATTTTCGAGGTAGTTGCTCTTAACCACGTTTACCGAGCCTAACATTTCGACCTGAAATCAAGAAATCTTGGACAAGAAAAAGTGTAAAAGATAACTTGCGTTTGTGCAATGAAACCAACAAGAAAATAATCACTATTATTTTTTTCCCTACGGTGGGCGCCAAAATGTTTACTGTGAAAATGGTAACAACAATTAAATTTATAAATGGGATTCTAAAAATACGTGATCTACTTTTATGCTAGTTGTTAGAGCAGTTGATGCTAAGAGTATGAAGTTTAATGAAGATATACAAGCTAAAACGGGGTAGTAATCAAACCTAGATGCTTGTCGCCCGAGCCTCAGACTGGTCGATGAAGGAGCCTCGGGGTCGTGGGTTCCCTTTATATAGGAGGGGAATCCGGTTATAGTACAACATACACTAATTGTAAAGTATGGATATGTGACGCTTCGACAGAGGCTCTGGATAGGCCGGCTCTGTCAGACTAAGCCGTGTGCCTTGGGAATTTCCCCCTTTGCTCTAGCCTCAATCTTCGTCTTCTTTGAGTCGGGCCTCGACGAGCCTTGAGGGAGGGGACTCGGTCGTAATTCCATGTCCTCGGATCTCGAGGTATTCTTCCAAAGTGGCTTAATAGCGAGAAATTAAGTCCTCTAATTTTGCCGCATACAAACTCCAGAGTAGATCAAATCCCATGAGCACCCCCGATATTGAAAGGCCTCGATTCCATGAAATTTGTCCAAAAGCCATTCCCTCCGAGCGCGGAACCGAAACCAATCCCGAAGAAGTTTCGTATGCCCCAAATTCCAGAGTATAACGGAACCATGGATCCAAATGAACATGTGACCTCCTACACATGTGCCATCAAGGAAAATGACATAGAAGATGATGAAATCGAGTCGGTTTTGCTGAAAAAGTTTGAAGAAACCCTGTCGAAACGAGCAATGATATGGTATCACAACTTACCCCTAATTATATTGATTCATTTGCTATGCTTGCAGATGCATTTGTAAAAGTTCATGCAGTGGCCATCAAGGTCGAGACTAGAAAATCGAACCTTTTCAAAGTGAAACAAAGAGATAACAAAATGCTCAGGGAATTCGTGTCGAGGTTTCAAATGGAACGAATGGACCTGCTTTCGATTGCAGACGATTGGGTCATTCAGGTGTTCACCCAAGGGCTCAACCCTAAAGCTCCTTGGCTTCACAACAACTTAAATAGAATTTGATAGAGTACCCAACGGTAACTTGGCTTAACGTCCATAATAGGTACCAATTGAAACTCGGAGTCGAGGATGATCAACTCGAGGCCTCCTCCAAGTTTTTTTATCCCATCAGAACTAATGATAGGTCTAAATGAGTCGTCAATCATGAATGAGTCATCGATCATGAACCAAGACCGAATAGAGATCGGTATCAACCGTATAGTGGAGATTGAAGGGGTAGCAGATCCAGATGTAACCCTGCAAGGAATGATAAAAGAAGCGATTGAAGCCACAATAGTCGGGGACTCATGAGTAAAAACGACTTTGACAGGCCACTCGGGGCTAGGGAGGCACCGAGATTATTGGAATACAACATCAGTGTTGATGTTTCCAACATCGTATCTGCCATTGGAGGCATCAAAGATACCAAGTGGCCTTGGCCATTGCAGTCTGATCCTGCCCAAAGAGACCCCAATCTAATGTGTAAGTATCATGGCACTCACGGACACGGGACCGAAGGCTGTCGACAACTAAGAGAAAAAATGGCCAGGTTATTCAATAACTGGCACCTTCGGGAATTTTGTGAGTGATCGAGCCAAAAATCACTTCATGAATAGGGACTCTAACAAACAGACCGAGCAAGAGGAAGCTCAGCACATCATTAACATGATCATTGGTGGAGTCGACGCTGCCTAGGGGCCAATGTTAAAATGCACTAAGGTGTCCATTAGAAGTGAAAAACGAACCCGAGATGACATACTGGAGGGGACCATCTCTTTCAACAATGAGGACGCTGAAGGCATCGTGTAACCGCATAATAATGCACTGGTAATATCTGTACTAATAAATAAATTTCGAGTTAAGCATGTGTTACTTGATCCAGGTAGCTCGGCCAATATCATCAGATCAAGGGTCGTAGAGCAGCTGGGTCTACAAGACCAAATAGTTCCTGCAGTCCGGGTTTTATATGGATTCAACAACGAATGCAAAACTACTAAAGGGGAGATAATCCTGCTGGTGAACACCGTTGGGACCATTCAGGAAACAAAGTTCAATGTGATTGAAGGGGATATGAAATATAATGCTCCATTCTAAAGGTCATGGATTTACAACATGAGGGCAATACCCTCGACTCTACACTAGGCATTGAAGTTCCCCATACCGAGAGGGATCAAGACAGTTTATGGAGAGAAGTCGGCTGCAACAGAAATGTTCATGGTCGATGAGGTGATCCCGATGTCCGCACTTTCGGCATCAAAGAACCCGGAGTCAGTTAGGAAGGAAGAAACTAAATAGCAATCACTGTCACCGGCCCCGACCAAACTGCAGAAGCAAGAAGCAAGTGAGGATGATGATTACGGAGTTCCTGGGTCGTTCATCACCCCTGATGATTCTGATGCCACCAAATCAACGGTCGTGGAGCTAGAGCAAGTCATATTGATTGAACACTTACCTGATCGGAAGATATACCTGAGCACGGGGTTAACTCCCGAGCTCAGCAAAAAACTTATTAAATTCCTTATAGCAAACGTAGATTATTTTGCTTGCTCCCATATTGACATAACAAGGATCCCACCAGAAATAACCACTCATAAGCTAAGCTTGAATCCAAAATCCCACCTGGTTAAATAGAAGAGGAGGCCTCAGTCCGAAGTCAAGCATGCATTCATCAAAGACGAGGTATCCAAACTCCTTAGAATAGGTTCCATTCGGGATGTTAAGTACCCAGATTGGTTGACTAACGTAGTAGTAGTGCCTAAAAAGGAAAATAAATTAATAATGTGCAGAGATTATAAAGACCTGAACAAGGCATGCCCCAAGAACTTTTTTCCTTTACCTAACATCGATCGAATGATCGATACGATGGTCGAGCACGAGATACTCAGCTTTCTTGATGCCTATTCTTGGCACAACCAAATCTGGATGGACCCAGGCAATCAAGAAAAAAAATTCCTTTATCACTAAATTCGGTACCTATTGATAACGTAATGTCGTTCAAACTAAAAAAATGTCGGTACCACTTATCAATGCCTAGTAAAGTGGATGTTCGAAGAACAAGCAGGAATATCAATGAATGTTTACATTGACGACACATTAGTTAAGTCCATGTGAGCAGAGAACCATTAAAATATTTGCAGTAAACCTTCAACATATTGAAGAAATATAATATGAAGTTGTACCCGGAGAAATGCACATTTGGGGTCGGGTCCAAGAAGTTCCTTGGATTCATGGTGTCCAGCCAAGGGATCGATATCAATCTTGATAAAATCAAAGCTATAGAATATATCACCGTGGTGGATAGTGTCAAGGCTGTTCAGAGCCTAACCGAGTGCATAGCCTCCCTGGGCCAGCAAGCTTTGGAGGAACTCAAACGGTACCTTTCGAGTTCACCCTTGCTCAACATTCCGAAAACAGACGAGCAATTGTACCTTTACTTAGCAGTATCCGAGATAGCGATAAGTGGAGTCTTAGTTCGGGAAGAGGAAGATATACAATTTCCTATCTATTATGTTAGTATAACTCTAGGCGAGACTGAAACAAGGTACCCTCACCTTGAAAAATTTGCGCTCGTTGTGCTAAGCGCCTCCAGAAAGTTAAAGCTATATTTTCAATACCACCCCATATGCATCGTAACTTCTTACCTACTAAGGAACATAATTAATAAATCTGAGCTCTCGGGCCGGTTGGCCAAATGGGTCGTAGGAATTAGCAGGTACGATATCGAATATTGACCACTAAACTGCCATCAAAACTCAAATTTTGACAAACTTCGTGGCCGACTTTACGCTGGCCTTAATACCCGAAGTCATAAAGGAATTGTTGTTAACCTCGGGAATCTGGACTCTCTTTACGGATGGAGCCTCGAACGCAAATGGTTCCAGACCCGGTATCCTGTTGAAGCCACCTACGGGTAACATAGTTAGGCAATCTATTAGACAGTGAAATTAACTAACAATGAGGTCGAGCATGAGACCATGATTGTAGGTCTCAAATTGGCTAAAAGTTTGGGGGTCGAAGTGGTCGAAGCTAAGTTCAACTCCTTCCGTGTGGTAAATCAAGTAAATGGGACATTCGAAGTAAAAGAGGAACGAATGCGAAGGTACTTAGACAAATTATAGGTAACGCTGCATCGATTCAAGGAATGGAACCTACAACACGTCCTCCGGGATCAAAATAGTGAAGCCAGTGTTCTGGCTAACTTGGGGCCATCGGTTGATGATGATGAATTCAGCTTAGGAACTGTCGTACAGCTTATGAAATCAGTAATGGAAGAAGGCCATGCAAAAAAAAAGTCAACAAGTTTAACTTGGGACTGGAGAAACAAGTATATATTCTACTTGAACTCTAGGAAGTTGCCCTCGGATCTTAAAGAATCGAGAGCTCTACACACGAGGGCGGCCAGGTTTAGCATTTCCGAGGGTACTCTGTTAAGAAGAACATTTTATGTCCCAGTTGTCGTATTCTTGCGGTCGGGAGACAATGAATATGTTTTGAGGGAAGTTCACGAAGGCACCTGCAGAAATCATTCGAGGCAGAATCTTTGGTTCGTAAGATAATCATAGCCAGCTATTACTGGATCGGCATGGAGAAAGATGCAAAGGACCTTGTACGGAGATGCAACAGCTTTCAGAGGCATGCACTAATGATCCATCAACCTAGAGAGCTACTACATTCAGTCATGTCACCTTGGTCGTTCATGAAGCAGGGAATGGACATTATTGGTCCCCTTTCGTGGGCACCCGATAAGGCTCAATTCAAACTGTTTATGACCAACCATTTATTTAAGTGGGTCGAAGCTCAATTGTTTGAGAAGGTCCGGGAAAAATAGGTCGTCGGCTTCATTTTGGACCACATAATATGCCAGTTCGGAATACCAGCCGAGATAGAGTATTATAATGGGAAGCAGTTCATTGGCAGCAAAGTATACAAATTTTTTGCGGACCATAAGATCAAAAAGATCTTGTCAACACCCGATCACGCTAGAGAGAATGGACAGGAAGAATCTACAAACAAGACCATACTTCGAAACCTGACTTAAAGGTTGACCGATGTCAAAGGTAAATGGAAGGAAACTCTGCCCAAAGTCTTGTGGACATACCATACAACCTTGAAATCTAGTACTAGGGCCACTCCATTTTTATTGGTCTACGGTGTTGAAGCACTAATACTAATCAAAGTGGGAGAATTGAGCTGCAGGTTCCGATATGCGATCATAGAATCAAACAGTGTGGCCATGAGCACGATCTTGGAACTGCTGGATGAGAGGCGCGAGGCCGCCCTAGTCCAGCTGGCCGCCCAGACATAGCGGATAGAAAGATATTACAATTGAAGATCCAACCTCTGGCACTTCACTTTCAGAGACTTGGTGTTAAGAAAAGTAACACTGCACACCCGGAATCGAAGACTGATTTTAAATTGGAGTCAGTGGTCTCATCAATAGTATCCAATCCCTCTCAAGATCAACCTCGAATACTATGGTCCATCAACCTCGGGTCAAGCTTCTTAGCAAGGAAAGAAGGAAACTTTGTGCCTGAATAGTCTAGGATCGATGGTTAGGATTTATTGCAAGGGCCAAACGGTCAAGTGAACCGTGCTTGCGTAGGCCACCTTAGCCATAATACAAGCTTTTACATGCTTTTAATCTTGTACGTTACACACAGAAATGAAAGAAAGTATCTACCTTGCTATTACATACTTTTGCTTGTTAAAATATCGAGTCTAAGGGCTATTCTTACCCGGGAACTATCGATCCCAAGGTCCACCCCTATCCGAGCCCAAAGGGCTACCACCATTCAGGGACCATCGTCCGAAATAATTTCGGGCGGCTTGGGTCATCAAAACCTTGAGGCACAAAACCTATTAGGCAGTGCCTAAACCGAAAAGGCCACAGCCACCCTAAAAAATGGTTCGGAGATGTCCGAAGCTCGTGATCAAAACATAAGTCCTTAAATAAAAGTCTAAAACTATTAAAAGGTTACCTCGGCAAATGCATCTTCAAAGAATGCTTAAGCATCTTGGAAAAAACTTTCGGTCACTTCGAGTTTTCAAAGGTTTCGAGCAAAAATTGCATCGAGGTTATGTTCTATTCGGACCTCCAAAAAATAAATGACTTATTGCAACGTTTGATTCTGCGCTAAGGCATTAGAAATATTTGCAAGTATAAAAAGATTCTAAGATAGTAGAGACTTCAAAATTTCCAAACGGGGGTAATTTTATATATTCCAGAATATCTTTAAAAAGGCCTAACAAAAACGGCCTCGAATTGAACAAAATAATTGTACAGAATACAAAAACTAAAAAATCCTAAGGAAATTATGTCTGATCTTCACCGGAGCCCGATCTGTTACCAGAACCATCGGGGCCTTCGGATTCTTCAAAGCCC
Organism: Nicotiana tabacum; assembly: GCF_000715075.1. Lineage (NCBI taxonomy): Eukaryota > Viridiplantae > Streptophyta > Magnoliopsida > Solanales > Solanaceae > Nicotiana > Nicotiana tabacum. The sequence continues at coordinate 113,474,614 of NC_134089.1, forward strand.
TCCTCAACTTCGGGTCCAGCTAGCTTCTTCACCTTAGCCTCAAGTCTTTTCGCCTCCTCAATCTCGGCAAATAAGTCGAAGCCTCGGGCATGGATCTCTTCGAGGATCTCCCTTCGGGATAGCTGCCTCACATACTCAGCAATAGTCTTCAGGCGGGCCTCGGCCCTGTATTGATCCACCATCTCGTCAATATCAACCAAGGTTATCTCCAATTTGGACCTTATTACTTCAAGCTTTTTGCCAAGAGCATCCCGTTCAGCGATAGCCGAGCCTAGTTGTGTTCGGAGATCCTCATTTTGTTTAGCCCGTTTATTAGTTTTCTTCTTCACCACCCAAAGTTTAACTTCTATCAAAGACAGCTTGCCCTGGGCAGTCTCCTTTTCTAAGGACACAGGTCCATCTTGCTTTTCCACCTGTCGGCAATTACTTGGATCTTGTCCATCTCTTTTCAGAGTTGGTCGATCTGGTCGATCTTCTACTAGACCTACAAGGTATTATCGTTAGCCATTGTGCCAATATCCTTGTTTCTAACTTAAAAAACCTTTACCTTTTCAACCAAGTCGGCGTGCTCCCGCCTTAAGACCAATATTTCTTTCTAAGCTCCATCCAGCTCTGCCTGGAGGTTCTTAATGACCCCTTCTTGTTTCTCACTGAGAAGCTTGTGCATGTCCCTTTTTTGGGCAAGCTCCTTGATCTTGAGCTAAAGATGATTGACCTCAACCCGATACCGAAAGAAGCTCTGGTGATGAAGTACCGAGGCCTACAAATTGATAAAAAATGTGAGAAACATCAAACCCTGAGTAAAGATTGATGGGAAGTAATAATGCCTTATCCAGTTTAGCACCTGCTGAGCCTCATTGAAAAGGCCGGGCACGTTCACCTCATTCATTTTTGCATGTTCTCCTTAGTCACCAAGCATCGGATGTAGCTAGCTATCCCCATAGGAGCATACAAAACCCGGGCCACACTCGGAGCAGGGAACTGGTTGATCAATTTCGGCCTCGAGCTTCGCCAGCCAGCTTCTGAGGATGTGTCCTTCTTCAGAACTTCCATGTCGCCCAGCCAGGAGAAGTCTTCCAAATCAGACGAGTCCATACCATCGAAAAAGGAATGAAAGGGATTGTCCGCACCATGGACCCCCTCATTGGACTTCTCCTTTCTTGCTTGTGCCTCCTCAAGCATGGAGTCAGTGTAGGAGGGTGTCCCCGGAATCTCTATTACATGGGGCACTTCCTTCAGAGCGGAGCCGGCGTCCTAAGGAGTCCCACCCTGGGTATCCACATCGATCTCTTGAGTCTTAGGGGGTTCGACCTCAAAAGTCTCCCCCTCGGATGCATCTTGCTCTCCAAGAAAGGTCGTCCCGTGGGTAACAAAAATAAGCTCATCCTTCGACTCATTCCTAAGCCGGAGTAAAGAGTCAGAATTCAGCACCCAAGAGCTAGAGTTCCTCTTGGGCTTGCAGTCCATCCTCTTCTTTGGTTTCTTCACCTCAGATCCCGGGGAGCCCGAAGGTTTTCTCTTCCTTTTCTTCTTTTATTCCGTGGATTCCCCGGGCTGCCCTGTAATGGAGGGATCAATGGATAGGGACATGTCCTCGTCCCCTTCCAGAGGCCTAAGTTTGATGGTCTTAGGTAAACCTGCAATAACAAAGGGGAAGAGAAGTTAGTGTAATGAAAGATAGAAGCACGGTATTAACTACTCAGAAAGAAGCCTTACCATGAGAACAGGTCTCCCATCAACCCTTCGAAAGCCCGTTCCATGCGCGCTCAGAATATGTCATTTGAATACAAATGCCTTCAATCCATTCCTTTAGCCGGGGAACTGCATTCAGAACCCGGGCGACAGCTGCACGACCACAAGTATGAATAAGAAGGAAGAAACTTAAGAAAAAAGAATTTTGACGCTTAAAGAGAGATTGCACTTACGAGATGCATTTCACTTCTTAGGAAATGGCATATATTCGGGGGGAATCACATACTAGGTCTTTTCTCGAACGAAGCGTGCCTAGTTGGCCCGACGAGTAAGCTTTATCAAACCTATCAGAACATTCGGGGACTGTATAATCGAAGTAGGTGGTCGATCATGAACCAACGAGACTCGGTCATTTGCACGAAGTAGCGGAGGAGGATCACGATCCTCCATAACGTTGGATGGATTTTTCCGAGGCACACCTCGTACCTCTTGCAAAAGTCCAGAATGATCGGGTCCACTAAGCCAATGTGAAGGGGTAAGTATAAACACTTAAGTACCCCCTCCATGTGGGTAGTAATGGCGTCCTTTGGACTAGGGACTGCTACGTTCTCGCATTCCCAATTGTAGTCCTTTCGAACAATGGGAAGAACGTCATCAGTCATGGAGCATATGTACCTTGATACTCCTCCAACCCCGTCATGTTTACGTGATGGTTTCTCGAGTTTAAAGTCATCTGAAATTGAGCAGCCCTCAAAAATGAACACTTTCAAGGAAGGCTCGGGGATCGGTTCATTAGCAGCCACCTGGAGAAAAGTCGTTTCGAGGGAAACTACTTTAGAAGCAACCACCTCAGTACCGGCGGCCGGTTGGGAAGATGAAGAGGAAACTTGTTAAGGAATAGATTTAGATGTTTTAGCCATCGTTATCAGGGGAGATTTGAAATTTTTAAGAAAGAATGCAAAGTTTCCAAAGAATAAGAAGAAGAACAGAGTATGAAGATTTGAAGGTGATCTGGATAAAAACCTGGATTTAACCGTAACCTCCTATCATAGCTATATAGCCTTTCCTTCAGTTATATCAAGTTTTAGTTTGCTTCCAACTACCGATAGGAGAAGGCTTGGACGTACAGAAAAATTAAATAAGAGGCATTGCATACGGGAATGATATATTAAATGAAAGGTCGGAAACAGTGTTGGAGATGAGCGTTAGCCAATGGCTAAGACTTTAGAAAGCACATTAGCAATTACCAGCAATGCCCCTATCAACCTCAATTTTGTTTTTTGCTAGCTTGAGTTCATAACTTTACTATTTAACATTAAACGTAGAATATCCCGACTTCGCTAGCCAGAATAAAATGGACATATGAGCACTCGATTAGGAGAGCTCGACCGATCAAACCGGAAGAAGAGAAAGAAAGGTCAATCTCCGAAAGGCCTTCGTAGAGCTGAACTTTATGGGGGAATACTTTTTGTGGTCTTGCACATGGAAAAGTAAAGTATTCTACGCAGGCTTGATTTACCGAAATTTTTACTTCAAAGAATGCTTTCAAGCTAGGAAATTGAAGAACAAGGATAATGATATGAAGGTTTAAAGGAGGTTTGATGATGGCTGGAAAGCTCAAAGGTGCTAGTTTAGTTGAAAAGTAGAAAAAGAACAAAAGGTGGAAGCTTTTATAAAGAAACAGGCGACGCTTCGCATTCGGTGGCAACTAGCCGTTGAGTGACATGTATTCGAAGTCAGAACGATGCAACTGATGAGACATTTTGGCTCCTTCGTCATAGCGTACAAAGGAAGGAACCGAAGAACATCTGTAGTTTCCTATCGTTTCAGTAAAACCTGCTCTCTGAGAAACGAGGGGTGTATTTGTATATGGGTAAAACCAAGTCCAATGAGCACCCCGATTTTCCGGTAAGGCGAACGAAGCACGGACGTGACTGTAAGGAATCGGAATCAAAATCAGGAGCCTCCCATATCAGGGCTCGAGCTAGACATCTATCCTCGGAGTCGTCGGGACCACGTCTCCCAGGTACGGTTTGAGTCCCAAGACTTTGGAAAGCATTACCAAATGATCTCACACGACTAATGTTGGGCCGTGATATCCATGCCCAACCGGACATCACGGAGTGAATCTCTGCCCGTATCGACAGAAATATTTTGATTTGCGAGAAAGAAGGTTTTCACCTTTCTTAGAATTGCACCTAGGGCAAAATTCCCCTACTATATAAAGGAGAAGCTAATTATTCATTAGACACACTGTAACACGCATACCAAGACAATATACTTTTGTTTTCTCTGTTTCTAAAAGTTATTCAAAGTTCCTTTTTTTGTTTATAAGTTCTTCACAAGTGGAAGCTTAGAACCGAAGGCAAGCTCCTGGTTAAGCAATTAACCGAGCTCGGGCTCACTCTTATCATTGGTTTGGCCATTTATTACGTCTTTTATTTGCTTAATCTAACGTCATTGATCACTTGTATTGAATTAATCCACATATCCTTAAAACCGCGGATAAATTCAATTATTATCCGTTTTTAAGGATAAACAAGTTAGATGTTGAACTTCCAAATTTGTTTCTTATAGTGATAGGTTGCAGCTTATAAAAGTGTACTATTTGAAATACAGACTTTTCGGGCATAAATCTTTTTGTTACCCAGGAAGATCCTTACAATGGTTACTAGCTTAAATTCCTATGGACTGGCAGCAATGTGTATTTAAGGACGAGATAGGCTATGCCAACCTAGATATACTAGTGGTTTACATATACTAAATTCCTTCTTATGGAACAAGGCTGTCATTTATAAGCTATTATGGGCAATTACAAAGAAAAAAGATAAACTCTGGATTCTTTGAATTTATAATGTCTATATAAAAGGACGAGACTTGTCAACTATGGACTCAGCAAAGCAGGCAAGCTAAATGGTAATAAAAATATTCGATTCTAAGATTTGTCTCACTACTAGCACATCTATCTTAGATTTATTGAACAGTTTCTCTATCATCAATTGCTTTAGCATAAAAAATCTTATGACTCCTTTGTTCCTCTTTATCAGAAAGTTCCTAGGAAGATGTTACACCTCCATTTTTATCACTTGAGGCGATATAAGGGAGTTTTTCCAATTTAAATGACATTAATCGAAATGGAATTATTTTATTTAATTTTATCAGAGTTGCCACTTGGAATAGTTTATTCGATGTCCCAAGTCACCGGTTTATTTTAAAATCCCAAATCGAGAAAATTTCGACTTTATTTTAAAAGTCTGCGAACCAGAAATTCTAAGTAAGGAATTCTGTTAACTCGGGAGAAAGTGTTAGGCATTTCCGGGTTCCGTGGTTCTAGCACGGTCGCTTAAACTATTAATAATTGGCCTATTATCTTATTTACTACATATTTTAACCTATTGTGCATTTTTAACTTTGTAACCCCTAAATATTATTTTATGAAATTAATCTGAAACAAGTTACGATTGTCGTACACTTGTTTGTTCGATATACATTGCGAAATATGTCACGGAAACCGTACCCACGACCTACAACATGTTTCAATTATTTGAAGTTATTAAAAGTTGTGGCCGGGTCACATAAATGTACCCCCAGATTTGGTAATTAGGTATCACAACTACGTTACGGGAACCGTACCCGTAACTATGATGATTTTGTTATAAACGCGCCTAAAGCAAACTACGAGTGTTTAAAAAGATGTTTTACTATACGAAGTTAATACTAATGTGAGGGCCATTGGTTATGGATTTTGTTTATGTATGGTACACCTCAATTTAATTTTTAAAGATTTTCACCTAATTAAAGCAAGCTACGGATGTTCATATTTGAAACTAATTTGAAATTTAGGTATTACAACTATACCCGTAGTTGTAATGATTTATTTAATCGCGCCTAAAGCAAGCTACAATGTTCATGAGTGATCATTATCTATTAATTTACAAGGTCTAAAATAACTTATTAGTTACCCGGGGTCTAAACAAGAACGAATTATTCTACCCGAGGTCATTTTCCAAATAAGACATGGTTTCGATTAATCAAAGACAAAGAATTTTCAATTGCAGACCTACAAATATAGAGATTCAACCTATTAAACTTATTATGTGAACAATTATTCATTTACAACGACTAAGCATTTAAGCATGAGAAAATTTCCGATTACATGGCCAAAGCAATGTTTACCAGACTATTTCTTTGGCTAGCTTCAAGGCATTCCAATTACATGGCAACATGTGTCACGTTTTAGTGCCATATGGTTCTTAAGTTAAATATCATATTTCATTTGAAGTCTAGTAAGTAGTTGTCATGAACTCATCATAATGCTCTAGAACTGGAATTCAACTCCAATGATAGCAGCAAGAGATATAAGCCTATTTTTCTTAACTGAATTCTTAGCTATTACAAAAACAGTAGCAATTGAAAAGAATTAACTAATAACTAATTTCAACAAACAGAAATCAACTATCATACAATCACATATGAATTGAATAACGTGTACATGTACGGTCATTCCCAGAATTGGTCACGAACTTCATTTTAGGTAATCAATCACTAAAATACAGTGATCGCCCCTTTTACAGTAATAGCTAGCTTTAACCTTCATTTTCCATCCAATTAATCAACTGAAATGCTATGTCAATCAACATTTTTTATCAAAAGTCCCGTTAAATTACAAACTGTTAGGCATAACGATCTGTCCAACCTTCATAAAGTGACTAAAACTAATTCAGGTCTTCAAATACCTAAACATTATGACCAAGTTATAGAACACTAATTTCAGTATGCTTACACAGAGTTAAAAAGACAAAACAATAAACTAAATACATAGAATACATTATAAGAAAAAGATCTTGAAGTTTCATTATAAAATAAAAGGTTACAACTTCATCTTTTGTCAATCAAAGTTCATGGAGTACCTGGATGCAGCAAAGAATACAGTGAGAACTTCAGCAAGAAATGAACAGCCAACGAAAAGAGTGCACAACCTCAGCTTAAACCAAATTTGAACCAGAAAACCAGAAATCCAAGCAAGAATTTTTAATCGTTGCTAAAATTAGAAGAACAGTCGAACTAAAAACCAAGGGTATAGTAGCTGAACTTTTAAATGCTTCTCTAGGGTTCCAAATCTGATTGTTTTTCAGAGCCCTTTTTGCGGAAAATGATGATGAATGTCTGTGTGTGTGAGTGAGGGAATGTTTTCCTTTTATAGAGTGCACAAAACGGCATCAAAAAGGAATATTCTAATCTAAAATTCTGAAAATTAGAATAGTACAACATCTTTTTACAGCTGTATGCCCTTTTTCCACTCAAAATTCAGCATTTTTTGCTAAAATGGGGCAGCTGTCCAAAGACCTAGAACCTTCTGATATTAACCTAAGTAAAAATTCAATTTTACCCTCCCGATTACTGATTATTTCCATTCTAACTAAGCCTAACCTGAATTCTAATTTCAACTCAATTCCAACCATTTTAGGACCTTTTAGAAACAAACAAGTGATTAGGTTGCCTTAATTTGCAAAACTAGGGTATTGCATTTTATTTTTCTGAAATTAATACTAAAGTTTAAGTTTCAATTCAGATGTTTAAACCTAATTGACAAGTTTGAAATCACTTAATCCTAAGCAATTAAGACACGTAAACAATCAATGCATGTAACTCACATTCAAAGAACTACTGAAATCCAGCATGTTTAAGACTAGAAAAATCAGGAATCAAAACTAGCTAAATTCAAAAAATAAAATAAAGTTCAATCCGGCAAAATCTGAAACAATCATGAATCGGCTAAATAAACTATTGATTAACTTTTTAACACCATCTTAATTATCTTAACGGATACTGAAACAAAACTTGCAAGAACAACAAAAACAACAAAACAAACAAACAAATATAAATAAAGGAGAAACAGAATAGGCGAATTATGAGAATCTAATCCTAATCATTCCAACCTAAACAATTTGAACCTAGGAAACATTGAATTTCTAACGACGAAATCTTGAAATATGTAATTAATGAAACAGTCGAAAACAGAAAAGAAAACCTAAATTGTGTGGCTAAATCAGGAAAAAAAAAAAGATGACAAGAATAACTAGAAAAGGAAAGAAGAAAAAGAGGGCAAAGGAATTACCATACTTGTTTCTAAACGGACCAAACAGGGCTTCAATCGGACTCCACCGGTGTAAAATGAACTTAAACCACCATTAATTGACGGCTGAATACATACGGAGACACTTAAAGTTGGCACGATCTTTCATTTAGACACCTGAACTTAAGAGAGTTCCTATTGAGCACGTACGTTAGATGAACTTTGTTCCAATTAAACACTTCTTGCTGAGTTGGCACATAGAGTGAGTTTCACCCAATATGGGCGCGTGAAAAGCCCAAAAAACAGATTTTTTTTTGTTTTTTTTATTTCCTTCTTCTTCTTTATGTCCACCACCATTTCCACCATTGTCTCCTCCACTTTCCGTCATCTTCTCCGACTCCTCCACTTTCCATCATCTTCTCTGGCTCATTTTCCTCTTCTTCTTTCGAATTTCATACCAGATTCAAATTCAGCCGAAAACGAAAAGTTCAATACAGTAGTACTTTCTTCAAAACTGTCATATAAAATACAGTAGTACTTAGAAGCACAATGAATGGAAATAGCAGAGATTCTTATTGGAAAGGAATATGACAGTGCTGAAGCACAATGACATTTGTTTGTTTGTTATCAAGTCCTTATTTGTTTGCCAAGGAAAAGTTCTTGGCAGAGATTCTTGGCTATTTCCTTTCCTTTCAGAACTGAATGAAGAAGAAGAAGAAGCAGAGAACTGAGACTAAAACGAAGAAGAAGAAGAAGAAGAAGAAGAATCAAAATGAATGGAAATAACTTGAACTTTTCCAGTAAAATCCAAGAATGACATTGTGCTTCAGCAGACCCAAAATGAACCAATCTCACTCAAATCTTCACCAAATGATTTAAAACTTGAAATGAAAACTCTAAACAATATCAATACCAAGCCCCAGTGATCAATTCGAACAAACAACCGCAAAATCAAAAGACCTAAGTTCGTCTTCTTCGTTGAACTATCAGTTCAAGTTTCGAACCCAAAACCCTAGAAAAGCAGTTCAAATCAAAGCTCAAATCTTCAGACCTCACCTCGTATCAGCGTTTACAACCAAAAACTCGAACACCCAGCCAACTTCAAACCCTAATTTTCAGATTTTCAAAAAACCCAAGTACGAACTTTTCCGGTGAAATCTAAGAATTTTGCAAAATTTTGCATTTGTTCTGTTCGATTTGGAACCCTGAAACTTCATTTCCGGCAATGTGGCCTAGAATTAAGCCAAGCCATGGTTATGGGAGTACTTTGTTTTGCAGATGAAGATGGAAAAGAAGGGGGGTGAGAGTCGTTGGGGAAGATGACGAAGGGGAGGGGTGGGTTGGGATTCTTGTTTTTATTTATTCTTTTTCATTTCTCTAAAGTCTTTTTTTAATTGTTAATAAATCCATGTGTCTCCATCTTATTGGTTACCCTGGCGTGTGAATTTCACGCATCTATTACGTATGGATGCCTAAAAGTTTTGTGTCTAAATGACACAGTAAATACATGGTTAAAATGTTCAAATGAAACAAACTTTAGATGAAGTGTCTAAATGAAAGATCGTGTCAACTTTAAGTGTCTCCGTATGTATTCAGCCTTAATTGACTGTTCTTAACCAGAACAGTCGACCAATGGAGGTTTTGGGTTCATGCCAACACAAATTGATCCAAAAATAAATCAAAGAGGGGAACACTAGGGTTCAGTGATTCAGATTCAAAATTCGAAGCAATTGACTAGGATTTTCGGGGAACCAAAGGCAAAACATTGATGAGGGAAGGCTAGGGTTTATATGGTATGAATTTGGGGCTTTTTGGGTGATTTAGGGTTTTGGGATTCTGAATTTAGATCTAAAATTCGAAGCTTTTGGTAGGGATTTGGAGGCGATGACTTGGAGATTTGGAAAGGGTAGGGAAAGGGGATCATAGGGTGTAATTTTGGTGGGGTTTGGGGTGTCGCCGGCACCGTAGGCAATTTCCGGCGGCGGTTTAGGGCGGAGGTTCAAATAAGGAAAGAGAGAGTTGAGAGAGACGAAGTGAGGGGGATTTTGGGGGTAGGGGGTCTATTTAGGACAGTTATATGGTAAAGGACTAATTAGTTCCCAGCCGTTAGATCCAAAGTGATCAACGACTGAGACCAAAACTAAGTGATACGGTGTCGTTTTGGCTATGAAAGGGTGTGGACCGAGTAAGGCAATTTTAGGCATGGGTTTGGGAATGGGTTTGGTGTTAATTTTGGGTATTGAAACAACCCAAATTCAATTAAAACCCCTTCTTTCAATTACCCCTTTTATTTCTTTTTTTCTTTTGTTTTTTTTTTCCTTTAATTAAAAATCCTAAATTTTTCTAAATTGTAAAATTAAATTAATTATCTAATTAAAATAATTATAAAATTATTTGATCCTAAATTAAAAGAGAAAAATCAACAATCTAAAAATTAAAAGGAAGAAATGTAAAAATGAGTCATTTTTGTGATTTTCATTTTTTAATAAAATAAATAATTAACTAATTAATTCTAAAAATGTAAAAACATAACATAAATGCAATGCATTACATTTTTGACATTTTATTGATTTTAATAGAAATTAAACATGCACAAAATGCAAACAATTAATAAAATCCTACAAAAATCCTAAAAATGGCAAATAATTTGAAAAAATTTATTTTCTTGGATTTTATAGGAGTAATTCATATAGGGGGAAATCGCATGCTCACAGTTGCCCCTCTTTGCTCGGAAACATGAAGGGTTTTAGGGCAAAGATAAAATGAGCAACTACGAGCGATTTTTGCCCGTTTGAAACTCCATGAGAAGCATCTTTTGAAAAAATCTGACCGAACCTTGCTTCTTAGGTTGCCTACATATCCTTAGCTATAAAGGAATCAGGTCAGTGTTGTTCTGGAAGTTTTGGTAGCTGGGGCTACCGGGAAACTATGATTTCACTATTGTTGCTACTATTTCTACTTGCTGAGCTCCTTATTACACCAAACTGGAAAAGCTAAACTAGCTAAACCTATCAACTACGAGTTACAAGATTCCTATCTATAAACCTTCTAAAGCTTGATCTTGAGTCTTGGTTTGTTCTTCCTGCAGAGTCTGATCTGAATCTTGATGCTCGTTCGCTGCAACCGTTGGTTTATTCTTCTTCAGCTTTTCGGATCAAGTCGGGACATGCAAAGCTTGTGACTTCAATCATATCTTGAGCAGACCGCATCTTTTCTCCGCTTCTACACTTAGAGTTCAACTTCTTTTCTTGTTCTTCTTTTATTTTATTTGGGTTGAGACTTCTTCTTTTGGTCATCTCAAACCTTGTGCCTCACAGTAAAAAATCTGTTCAGGCACCAAGGCAAACAAACGAACAAAAATTTTTGCCTCAATTTTCACTAGAAAAATTTCGTGAGTCATTGTAACAAAAATCTAAGCTATTTCTTTATTGAAAGCAATTAAAATCGGGATTGTGTATCCTTGAGAAAAAAAGACTAGGGAGTGGAGACCTTATATCTAGAATGCAATCAAATGGGGATCGGAGGCCCCAAGTTGGGAAGATTACCAGGTTATGCTGGAGAAATGGCCGGGTTATGCCGAAAAAGAAAAGAAAAAAAAGGGTCCTGAGGTTATGCCGGGGAGGTCTACGGGTTATGCTGCAAAAGTCATCGGATTATGCCGGAAAAGAAAAAAGTCATCAGGTTATGCCGGGGAAGGTCATCGGGTTATGCCAGAAAAGAAAAAGGTCCTCGGGTTATACCGGGGAGGTTCACGAGTTATGCCGGAAAAATCATCTGGTTATGCCGGAAAAGAAAAAGGTCCTCGGGTTATGCCTAGGAAGGTCATCGGGTTATGTCAAAAAAGAAAAATGTCCTTGGGTTATGCCGGGGAAGATCACGGGTTATGCCGGAAAAATCATCGGGTTATGCCGGAAAAGAAAAAAGGTCATCGGGTTATGCCAGAGAGGTCCACGGGTTATGCCGGAAAAGTCATCGGGTTATGCCAGAAAATAAAAAGGTCCTCGGGTTATGCCGGAAATGTCATTAGGTTATGCCGGAAAATAAAAAAGGTCCTCGAATTATGCCGGGGAGGTCCACGGGTTATGCCGGGAAAGTCGTCAGGTTATGCCGGAAAAGAAAAAGGTCTTCGGGTTATGCCGGGGAGGTCCACGGGTTATGTCGGGGATCAACTATAGAGCGGGACCCTATAAAGACTGCCAGGTTATGGTAGAAGTGACTAGGGAATGGGACCCTATGTTGGAAAAATGTAGCTAGAGATTGGGGACCCTAGGCTACCATGATTTCGGAATTTTTTCTTCTTTTCTTTCTTCTTTATTTTCTTTACTTTTCAATTATTTAGGAGGATGAATGAAGAATTTTAAAGGACTTCCCTTTTCGGGTCACTTTTGCTGCAGAACCATTTTGGTTTCTACGTGCCTCATTTTTTATTGCACCTACTTCTTGCAAGGTTGTTTTGGACTGCACCTGTTTTTAAATCAAAGAACAATTTTTCAGTTTGAAATGGCGGTTGGTTTTGTGGGCTTGATTATTTTGGTCACTTGATCCCGGCCCAACTCTTTTGATAAAAATCTCCATTGCTCGCCGGCTTTCCGTAGATCAATCTCTTTCCAAAATTCCGCGTGATAGTTAACCCGTGTAGGGCTTTGGCCTTTTCATCTTATTTTGCCTTTATGGGCAGTTGAATTTGGATTTCTTTCTTTTTCAATAATTTTGACTCTGGAGCATCGGCCATCATGGCCAGTCGAGATCGACTTGATTCACCTGCCAAGGCTGGGTGCCTTTCCTTGAATTTGGCTTTTGTTAAGTAGAACCCTGTAAAACCAATCTTGCCATCTTTTCTTTATATTAGTTTCGAAGAAAGATAAAACTGAAAGGGATTCAAAGAAAAGTAAACAAAGGACACGATAATGAATTTAACGAGAAGTGTCCCTTTCAAGGGGAAAGAAAGAAGGACTTATCTGGAGTGCATGCAAACTTCAATAGACATGACATGCTTCTTGGACTGGATACCTGATCTGTGCAACCATCCAATCTCTCATAACCCATCATATCTCGTATCTCAAAACCAAGAAACCTTGCCGGGACTCTATCAGTGCTGATGGTTGTAAGGAATTCCTTCTTTTTTCGATCAATGGCGCCCTTTGCAGGTTTTCACCAACTAACTTCTCTCATTTCTCTTCTCATCGTCGCCTTATAGTGCTCTTTGTGAGTTTTCACTAACAAGACTCTCATTTTCAATTTCTCTACCCACCATCGCCTTACAGTGCCCGTGTGGGTTTTCACCAATAAGACTCTCTCGTTTTATTTCTCTCATTTGATTGTGTCAGATTCCAACATCCTTTCATTTTGAACATCTTTACCAATTGATCAGAAGGACTTTGAATAGGGTTTAGGGTAAGTGATTGGATTGAATTACAACTTTGGAACCTTTCAGGTGAACTGTCGCCGAACTATTATAAATTCTGGCCCAGTTTCAACTTTTGGAGAAATGTGGATTTTTGTTTTGGTGTGACTGAACCCCAGAGAGAGGATGCCTACATATCCTTTCAGAATCAAGTCAAACGTAGTTTAGGGAAACTTTGTTTTTTTTTTATTTCTATTTTTTTTTGTTTACAAACGTTTTCGGGTTCCAAAGAGGGTAATCAAAGAAAGGTAACCGTCTCAAAGGGTTAGCAAACGGTTGAAGTGTTTGGGGTAGCGAGAATTAAAGCCTTCGTCATCCCAATCGTATAATATCGGTACCGTAGAAGGGTTAAACGTAATACCTTTTGACCGCGTCTGCATTGACAGTTGTTTTAGGGTCATTTCTTTCAATGTCTCCCAAGTACAATGCCCATTTCGGCAATAATTTTCTTATAATGTATGGGCCTTTCCAGTTTGGAGCGAACTTTCCTATTGCTTCCTTGTGATGCAGGAGAATACGACTCAAAACGAGTTGCCCCACTTCAAAGTTCTTAGGCCGCAATTTCTTGTTATAGGCACGGGCCATTCTTTATTGATACAACTGCCTGTGGCAAACTGCGACCATTCGTTTTTCATCAATCAGGGTTAATTGTTCTAAACGGGTCTTGACCCACTCACTATCCTCAATCTCAGCTTCAACGATGATTCAGAGAGATGGAATTTCAACTTCTGCGGGTATTACGGCTTAAGTGCCATAAACCAACAGATAGAGTGTTTCTCCAACTGATGTGTGCACAGTTGTGCGATATCCCAACAATGCAAACGACAATTTTTCATGCCAATGTCAAGAGCTTTGGATCAATTTCCTGAGGATCTTCTTGATGTTTTTGTTTGCTGCTTCAACGGCACCATTGGCTTTAGGCTGATAAGGGGTAGAGTTCTGATGCGTGATCTTAAATTGCTCATATATCTCCCTCATCAAATGACTATTCAAATTTGCAGCATTATCTTTAATGATAGTTTTAGGAATACCAAAATGACAAATGATGTTAGCGTTCACGAAGTCTACCACTGCTTTCTTAGTGACGGCTTTCAGAGTGACTGCTTCAACCTATTTTGTGAAGTAGTCAATGGCAACCAATATGAATATGTTCCCATTTGAAGCCTTTGGCTTGATTGGCCCAATGACATCCATACCCCAAGCGACGAACAGCCACGGTGCTAACATAGGATGTAATTCTGAAGGCGGAGCATGAATCAGGTCACCGTGTACCTGACTCTGATGACACTTTCAGACAAAACTGAAGCAATCCTTTTCCATAGTCATCCAGTAATAACCTACTCAAAGGATTTTCTTTGCAAGTACGTAACCATTCATATGGGGCCCATACACTCCTGCGTGCACTACATTCATGATTCTTCTGGCCTCTTGGGCATCCACACATCTTAGGAGGTTCAGATCTGGAGTCCTTTTGTACAAGACCTCTCCACTCAAGAAGAAACCACTGGCGAGCCTTCTAATGGTTCTCTTTTGGTCTCCACTAGCTTTCTCGGGATATTCTTTTATTTTCAAGAATCTTTAGATATCATGATACCATGGCTGAACATTAGGCTCTATTTCAACTGCGCTGCAATAACCATGTCTTTCTTGAATTTGGATTTCCAGTGGGTCAATGTGGATATTTCCTAGATATGGCAGCATCGAGGCCAAAGTATCTAGTGCATCGACTAACTAATTGTGAAATCGAGGAATGTACCCGAACTTGATAGACTTGAACCACTTGCTAAGATCTTCCACATGTTGCCTGTATGGAATAAGCTTGACATCTCGAGTTTCCCATTCACCCTGAGCTTGTCGGATAATCGAGTCTGAATCTCCCATGATTAAAAATTCTTCCACATCCTGATTGATTTCCATGTTCATGCCCATAATGTAGGATTCATACTCGGTAGTGTTATTCGTGCAGAAAAACCAAAGCCAGGCTATGGCTGGATAGCACTGACCAGTGGGCGAAATCAAAATTGCCCCAATCCCGACACCTTTTGTATTCACAGCTCCATCGAAGAACATCTTCCAAGCATTAATTTTCTCTAGAATTACCTCAACTGAATTTACTTCCTCGTCCGAAAAGTAAGTACTCAGAGGCTGATATTCATCATCAACAGTTTTCAGCAAGGTGATCTGCTAAAGCTTGAGCTTTCATTGTCATGCGGGTGACATAGACTATGTCGAACTCGGTGAGAAGGATTTGCCATTTTGCTAACCTCCCTGTGGGCATCGGCTTCTGGAATATGTACTTCAAAGGGTCCAACCTAGTTATGAGGTAGGTGGTGTAGGCCAACAAGTAATGCCTAAGCTTTTGAGCAACCCAAGTTAAGGCGCAGCAAGTCCTTTCCAACAAAGTATATTTGGCTTCATAAATAGTGAACTTCTTTCTCAAATAGTATATTGCCTGTTATTTCTTCCTGGTCACATCATGTTGCATGAGAACACATCCAAAGGAATTCTCCAAGACTGTAAAATACAAAAACAAAGGCCTTCCAGGTTCGGGTGGGACCAAGACTTGCGGGTTCGACAGATATTCTTTGATTTTGTCGAAAGCTTCATGACACTCATCTGTCCATCTAATCGCCGCATCTATCTTCAACGGCTTAAATATGGGTTCACATGTGGAAGTCAACTGAGTAATGAATCTACTGATATAGTTCAACCTTCCCAACAGACTCATAACCTCTTTCTTAGTTCTCGGAGGAGGAAAGTCCCGAATAGACTTTATCTTTGTTGGATCTAACTCGATGCCCCTCCGACTAACTACAAACCCCAAAAGTTTCCTGGATGGTACTCCAAATGCACACTTAGCTGGATTTAACTTTAAGTCATACTTATGCAGACGCTCAAAGAACTTTCTCAGATCCCGAACATGGTCATCATGCATTCTTGATTTGATGATCACATCATCCACATACAGCTCGATTTCTTGGTGCATCATGGCATGAAAGATGGCAGTCATAGCCCTCGTGTAAGTTGCCCCGGCGTTCTTCTAACTAAAAGGCATGACTCTGTAACAATAAGTGCCCCAGGGTGTGGTGAAGACTGTCTTTTCCGCATCTTCTTCATCCATCAATACCTGATGATATCCAGTATAACAATCCACGAAAGACTGTATCTTATGTTTGGCACAATTTTCAACAAGGATGTGGATGTTCGGCAAAGGGAAGTTGACTTTGGGACTTGCTTTGTTCAAATCCTGATAATCAACACACACTCGGGTGTTTGCCATCTTTCTTTGGCACTGGAACCATATTAGCCGACCACGTGGTGTATCGAACCACTCGGATCACACCCGTTTTTAACTGTTTGGTGACCTCTTCTTTGATCTTGTCACTGATATTAGTTTGAACTTTCTCTATTTTTGCTGGACAGGGGGAAGATCAGGGTAAGTTGGCAAGTTTTGCACCACTAAATCAAGACTTAGCCCTGGCATATCGTCATAGGACCAAGAAAACACATCTTTGAATTCGAACAAAAGTTAGATCTGCATCCCTAGTTCTTTCATCAGTGTGAATGCTTATCATGGTTTCTTGGACCTCTTCTGAACTACCCAAATTAACTGGCTCAGTTTTATTTAGGTTTGGCTTAGGCTTATTCTCAAATTGTTCCAGTTCTCGTTTTATTTCCCTAAAAGCCTCATCTTCATCGTATTCTAATTCTTGATTCATTATTTCACAATTAGACAGCGCGTTAGCATCTGGGCATGAAGTTCGCAAGCATGTGATGTTATTTAAGTCCACATTATTAGTTCTGAAAGAAGAAATAAGAAAAGTAACAAAAATCAGAAAGAATAAAGAAAGAGATTCATAAACGATGAAATATTGATTTCATTTCATTGAATTCGAAGATAGAAGGGTTTACATTGGAATTTTAAAGGCAATAAACTAAAAGAAATATTCAAGATACACCCTGGAATAACTCATAATGCAGAAAAGGTGGCAAGACTGGACTACTGGGATTCCCGCCTGACTGGGAACGGAATAGCCTACCAATTCTGAAGTTTGGCTTCGGGCCCCATATATTGCACCTCAGCAATGCTCGAGCCTTCTCCCGGCTGGACCATGTGAGCTTCATATAACATTTGCCTCATGGATCCACATATGTCCTTAATTTCCTCAGCTGTGAAGGCCTCATCTTCCTCCTCTACGTATCTGGGCTTGACGAATATTTATTTGCCTATGTCACATTAGCTTCTGTGGCATGAAAACCCATACCAACAAACTTCTCACTGGCACCAGAGTGATAGGTTCCGTGATACCTTGCAACGATACCCTGAGCCCCTTCTGTGCTTGTACCCGTGCTTGATCATTTCAGTGGCAACCATGATTGACGCATTGGATAAAAAGGGTTGAGGACATAGGGTTCCTTCCTCACATTGGTCTGCGACCACAACCTCAAAAGCTTGATAGACTATGTGCTCGCTACCTTCTTTAGCCTCCAGACATGGGACTGATGGGTCCCGGTAAATTGATTGCTCATCTTCTCCATGTACCACAATTTCCTGATCTTCATGTTCAACCTTCACCATTTGGTGGAGAGTAGAAGGTATGACCCCTGCAGCATGGATCCAAGGCCTTCCTGTGAGAAAATTATAAGAGGTGTCCATGTCTAAAACCTAAAATGTCACCTCGAAATCCATAGGGCCGATAGTCAAGATCAAATCAATCTCCCCTATTATGTCTCTCTTGTGTCACGACCCAAACCGATGGGCCACGACGGGCACCCGGTACCTTACTCAACCGAATACCAACGTAATGCATCTTTCTTATTACATCATCATATACACGTGACATACGGGCCTAATAGGCCAAAATAATCATTTATATACTCAAAACAAAGGCCGACAAGTCCATACAATCTTTCACGTATACGACATATGTCTACAAGCCTCTAAGAATACATAAATATCATAAAGGTCGCGACAGAGTCCCGCCATACCAAACAATGTACGTCTAACTCATACTAACCAAACAAGCAACTCCGAAGCAAGTGGAACGCACCAACATCTTCCGCTGAGTTGATAGCCTACATGGAGGGCTCTCAACCTGTCTATCGGGACCTGCGGGCATGAAACGCAACGTCCCAGGAAAAAGGGACGTCAGTACGAATAATGTACTGAGTGTGTAAGGCACATAAATAAATACATAAGAGACATGGAAGACATATAGAGTACATGACTCAACTTGTAAGTCTGAATAACTTTGTAAATCATAAATTACTTTTAGCGTCATGCGTATGCGTATGAATGTCATGTCGTGCATAGGTACATGTTTAATAACATCATCAGCCTCTGAGGGCATCCCATCATATCATATCGGGCATTGCGGGCAAAATCATCACCGTATACCAACTGATCAGGTGGTGGTGCGTATATAACGCCATAACCTTTCACATATCCCATATACATATATACATACATATATATATATATGCGTATATAACGTCGTTTGAATCATATTTCGGCCACTGTGGGCAACATCATCATCATATACCAGCTGATCAGGTGGTGGTGCGTATATAACGCCATAACCTTTTCCCATTCCATATACATATATTTACATATATACGCGTATATAACGCCATCTGGTCATGGGTCAATGCACATGAATGCAATGCATGAAAAGTACGTCAATAAAATCATTCGGAAGGTCATAAGACCACTTTGCCTCTTGAGCAATATCATAAAGTAACATCTTTTCAACTTTCGTATTTTTCTGAGACCCATGAACAGATGATAAAATATTATGACACATGGGAATTAAAGAACATAGATATTTCTATTACTTCTATGAGTAGAGTCACTTATGGAGTTTGTGCATTTGCACGATTCATTCATATCGTATAGATCATGCCAAAAGAATGAAGGGATGGCCTTAACATACCTGGAGTAGGGAAAAATCCGTATGGTATTCTTGGAAAAGGTTGCACTGTACTCCTTTAGAATCGCAAAATCTCATATTGCTAAAGTTCTACGTAATCTCGTTCAAATTTTTTTTTTGGTTTCATTATATCTCGTTGAGATCTTGATGGATTGAAGCTGATGTCCATTTTGAAATTATTTACTTACAATGTAAAAGTTTGTTGAAGAAGATAAATGTTTCCTTTTTAAGACTTTGTAAAGGATTCTTGTACGTTATTTTTTTCGCTAAACAACTTTACATCCATTCTTTTAAAAGAATGAGATATCAATGACTAAGCTTTCCAAAGTTGGTGACTAAGCCAACATAATTTCAGAAGTTGCCACGTTAATTAAACAAAGATCAAGAGTCATCCAATATTAATGATCTCTTTTTGCTTTAGTCTTTATCCCAATACTTTAATTAATCCACCACTAATTATTAATTAACTAGATAATATTACATTATTCAATAATTAACTAATTACCCACATAATTAAGAACTATCTCAAATTACATAAATTTTACTCACTTTTAATACATTTTGTACACCTTACTATCATGGCCATGTGGTACCTTGAATGGTACTAGTCCATAAATACCGAGTATTTTAACTTGAGTCGTATTTTATCTCAACATGCCAAACATGGACGAAAATTCATTTTCTTTAACTTGCTTGCCCTTTTACCTTCACGAATTTACTCATCACTTACAATCCTTATAATCTCCAAATAATCTTTTCTGTGGACTGATGCCAATTACCTTACAACAAATTCAACGCACAATACTATAGGGTGCAACATCGTCGCAACTTAACACTGCAAAGCGTTACATCACCGTAATGTAATACTGCAGGGCATAACATCATCGTAATATAATACTGGGGGACATAATATTGACGTAATATTGCGGGGCGTAACATCATTCCCCTCTTTGGAACATTCGTTCTCGAATGTTGATTGATACTCTTGTCATTTCCGTAACTTATAGCTCTTGTGAATACCTTATTACTCTTCTTGCCATTTAAGTAGTTGTTCTGTGAATAAATCCAAAATTTAGGGTATTCCCCCTTTAGTTTTTTTGCTCATATCATGACATGTGGTCGAAATCTTCCTAATCTTGCAACTGTTGTTACCTCATGTCATGCAGCCTGTATGACCCTAGCTTTGTAAGTGCTTTTACGTGATTCCTTTTTCTTTTTTCCTTTAACTTTTAGCCAATCTCTAGGGCTTACTTTGTAAATATTTACAATGCTTAATAGAATGCCTCTCTGGGCATCTATAGGTGTACTGAAGTTCCTCGCTCGGTTCTTTGTAGAACTTGCTAATAAGGATATATCTTATTTCATAGACCTAGTTATCCATCCATATGAGTTACTGCACTTCGGTAAGTCATATTATACCATAACTCTTACTTTGATTTATCGTTGCTGAGGTCTGCTACCAAATCCTAGCTTACGCTCGTTGCTTATTTCATATGTATAAATCTTAGTCCTTTAATGCTCCTTCATTACCGTTCGTCTTAAGAAGGATGGTGTAATATCATGTCATACTTTGTAACTTGTATCTGTCCGTTGTTGATTAACCTCAATGTGGATCTACAATCCTCCACTAGAAGACTTGAAACTTCTTACGTAATACATTGCCGGTAGGGCTTACGTTGCATTAAGGAATATTTGAAGTGATTTCCATAATCATATTTCATAGTGTCTCAATGTGATTCGCTTTATTGGGGGTGTCCTAATCTCGTGCTGTCGGTGAAATCTTTTCTCCTTCTCTTCTTCTTTCTTCTTTTTTTTCAAATCATTATTTAAACGAAGGCCCAACCGTCATCCTTTATCTGTCACAATTATACCCTCATTTTATTACCAGGTCAGCATTTCATTCTTTTTAAATGCTATTAATCATAGACTCCTTCGAGTTCATTCAGGTTATACTGAACTTTCAATAATTTAGAGAAACCATTATCTCTCTTGTTTTCATGGACTTAATCCCGATGACTTATCCATTTTGTTACTTTCCCATTCGCATATTCTTATCCTTGTTCCTGTCTTCTAGAACCTTGTCGCTTCACCCTACAATATCTTTTGACCTACACATCTCTATTTATATTACTTGCAACCTTTCAACTTGCCTGCATCATAGATTTCCTTATGTCATTTGGAACATCAAGCGAGACATCGCATCGTCTCTAATTCTTCTTTACTCTCTTAGTCAAGCTATTCAATACCTAGACCATAGGTTGGAAGATATGCTACTAAAGATGGTGCTATCATTCCTAGATATGGAATCTCAGCACTTCTAACCTTTTATCTGAAGTATGGACTATTCACATATTCTGCCTTTGAGTATCTCGTACGTTATTCACCTTTACCTTACTTACCTTAAAATCTCGCATCGTATCTTCTATCTCTTTCTTGACCTCCCTTCCACCTAGGTGTAATTCATGTCCATAACTCTAGGTTCTATTATAATACTCGTACCTCTGGTACATACACAATCTGGTGGGAGCTTCGAACTGACTTCTTATGAGGCTGGTACTTCTTCTAACTGGCTTCCTTGTAGAGCCATTATAGATTATGGTTGTTGTGTTATTTATCTAGAACATCTGATATTAAGAGTGATTCTGTCACGTTCTCAAGCACAACTTCTATAATATTTTTCTAGGTCCAATAATCAGACTCCTGAATTACTTGGGTGATGTAATTCTTTAGTTTCCTCTTCCTTCTGATCAGCCTTTACGTAGGCTTAAGCTATCTTCCGATCTATGGCTCATGGTATCAGTTATTACCTTAGCCTTTCATGGGCATTACGGAATATCCATGACACATTCTTCTAACAATTCAATCTTTTGTCTATGCCCTGCGCTCAATTCTTTATTTTTAACTTATATCGGAGTCTTCTATGGTTGTATGATTGTCAACAAATATGTTTCCTGGATAATGCTCTAAAATCTTGAGTGTATCCATAACGCACTAACTCTGGATCATTGATCGAATAATTCATTCGTTTCATCATAGATTTCTTTCAACGTAAGCTATTACTTTTCCTGGTCTTTTTGCTCCCTTGTTGCGTCCATACATAACTTATCCTAGTGCCCACACATGCCAGAGTTTTTGTGCAACTCATATGATCTCGAATATTACTTTTAATTTTACTTCCCATTCATTAGTCACGGTAAGTGCCACTTTCCTTTGGAGTGCTTATAATGTTGTTGTGAGACCGTTGTTACACGACCATTTCCTCTTTAGGTTGTTGTGCTTAAGTTGAAGCCTTCTTCCTTGTTTGCTCAGCTAGTCTTTCGTTGTAGTACTTAGGGAGAACCCTTGGCCCTCATAAAGTTTTGAGCTTATTATAGACTTTTTGATGTCCTTCCTTGCCTATAACTATCTGTAGTTTCTTACCTCCGTACCCTTGTATTTATAGGATTGCTTCTGAACTGATATTTTGACTGTCTTCCCAATAGCACTCTCTTTTATTCCCGTAACACTCATACGGTACCTTCAATTACCCCGACTCCTATTTGAATATATCTCAAGTATTATAATGATATTACTGCGAGGCTGAATTCTCCATGTTGGTTTCTACTATGTTTATCTTACACGATCTGATGACTCGTCTGTAACCTCCTGTTTAGCCATAACTGGGATCTTGCTGACCAATTACTAACTACTCGTTGGCCCATTCTCGTATAATATTCCTCGTAATCTTTCTTGGGATATTTACTTTGTTTTAACTTATGTCTTGCACTGGCTCCTTATTTATTAATAACAGCTTAGGCAAGAACCTTTACTTCCTCTCCTTGATGTCATGCTTGCACAATATTCTTGAATCGTAGCGTATCTGTAAGATTTGGGTAAGTGCCATCTCATTCCTCTTTCATTTATCGCGTTCTTCCTTTACCATTCCATAGTCACTAGAACCACTTAATTCTGGTTTAAGGCCATATTATTCCATATTCCCCCCTTTAGGGTTGTACTAAAAGCTGAAGCCACGAGGATTTACCTATAGATGTTTTACCTCTTCATTTTTGGAGTCGTTTCTCAACATCAATAATCCTTACTCGCCGTGCGGTAATTCTTCTGTACCTAGGATGAAAAATTCCCTTACTCGTGAGGATGACACTTAGCGTAACTGGCACATACAGTCTCTTAAGCTTAACTTTGCTCATATTTCTTGCTCTAGAGAGGCATCTCCCTGAATGACTATTCTATGAATTCATCG
Organism: Nicotiana tabacum; assembly: GCF_000715075.1. Taxonomy (NCBI): domain Eukaryota; kingdom Viridiplantae; phylum Streptophyta; class Magnoliopsida; order Solanales; family Solanaceae; genus Nicotiana; species Nicotiana tabacum. Next base: position 113,497,956 of record NC_134089.1, read on the forward strand.
TGAATCTCCTTTTGTGGTCCATTCTATTACCGCCGGAATGAAATCTGAAATTCCCACGATGCCAAGTTCTTTCCAATCATTCAGTCCCTAATTCATATTTTAGTTTATCTTGTGTACCAGTCCATACTGATTTTTGTTACTCTAGGGATTAACTCTCCTTTGGTAGTCGAGTTGGAGTCACAAACTTATTTCTCGAAATGAGGATATAACCTTATGGCATATACTCTTTCGTTGTCTTAAGGCCCATCACCTTTCGTCTCTTCCTTCATTTGACTATAGGTTCTATAACACTCTACCGTTTTCATCCATGTATCACACCTTATTCATAATGCTTTCTTATCTCTCTTCTTATTACTCTGCTAATATTTCTGCATATCCCTTTTCTTGTGAAAACTTCAATACGACATTTTTTTCGCTTTTAGCTTCCCTTTGCTCCATCCAATGGCTCTTTGGGTTGCTCAACATCCTCGCTCTACTAGGGATGAGAGACACGCTTAAGGTAATATTTATCCCATCCAGGCTTTCAGTGCCTATCTTCTGAATGCTAGTATTCACATCTAATCGTAATATTCTAGGGTGCACCATCTGGGTATCTCACAAAAAGATCTATTGGCACATTTGTAATACCCTTCGGAAATGCCAACAAATGAAAGTAATCAATTTACCAATTTGGGTTACTCTAACCCCAGCCTGATCTTGATATCCCATCCTTATCTTAACTATACCTATTAGCCCCCACAGGGCATAACTGCAATGGGTGTGACCAATTGTACATACCTTTATTATTGCTGAATATAACTCAAAAAGCTTATGTTCCTCTGCCTCAATTATAAACGCTGTTAACCTTCATTAACTGGGCACCTTGTACCCTTCTTCATCTTGCTTCTTTTACTTATTGACAATGAATTTACCTTCTAAATCTCTCATTGTATTTCACCATTAAGGTGGATATGTATTCTTGCCTCAAGATCCTTACTAAGAGGCTTACACCTCTTCGTACGCAGATGATATGCTGTAGACCTCACATTTACTTATCATAAACATGATGCAAAGTTGAGTTTCCTCTGAATCAACTCTCACATAACTATATCTCTTACCACCTGTCTTTTTATGTGTAAGCATCATTGTATTATGAATAAGGTAGAGTTTAGGAAATTGAGTTCTTACAACTGAGCTCTACCACACGATCTAGAGTAAGAAGAAAGAGTGACAATCCTAAATGCCATGTAGCCTCCTGCGTATAAGTGTGGTGCACGACACACCCATAAACAAGACTCTACTAGACATGACTTGTAGACTCCCTAGGACAGAACTGATCTGATACCACTTTTGTAACGACCCAAACCGATGGGCCGCGACGGGCACCCGGTACCTTACTCAACCGAATACCAACGTCATGCATCTTTCTTATTACATCATCATATACACGTGACATACGGGCCTAATAGGCCAACATAATCATTTATAAACTCAAAATATAGGCCGACAAGGCCGTACAATCTTTCACGTACATGACATATGTCTACAAGCCTCTAAGAATACATAAATATCATAAAGGTCGAGACAGAGTCCCGCCATACCAAACAATATACGTCTAACTCATACTAACCAAACAAGCAACTCCGAAGCAAATGGAGCGCACCAACATCTTCCGCTGAGCTGATAGCCTACATGGAGGGCTCTCGACCTGTCTATCAGGACCTGCGGGCATGAAACGCAGCGTCCCAGGAAAAAGGAACGTCAGTACGAATAATGTACTGAGTGTGTAAGGCACATAAATAAATACATAAGAGACATGGAAGACATATAGAGTACATGACTCAACTTGTAAGTCTGAATAACTTTGTAAATCATAAATTACTTTTAGCGTCATGCATATGCATATGAATGTCATGTTGTGCATAGGTACATGTTTCATAACATCATCAGCCTCTGAGGGCATCCCATCATATCATATCGGCCACTGCAGGCAAAATCATCACCGTATACCAACTGATCAGGTGGTGGTGCGTATATAACGTCATAACCTTTCCCATATCCCATATACATATATACATACATATATACGCGTATATAATGCCGTTTGAATCATATATACATATATATATGCGTATATAACGCCGTTTGAATTATATTTCGGCCACTGTGGGCAACATCATCATCATATACCAGCTAATCAGGTGGTGGTACGTATATAACGCCGTAACCTTTTCCCATATCCCATTTACATATATATGCATATATAACGCAATCTGGTCATGGGTCAATGCACATGAATGCAATGCATGAAAAGTACGTCAACAAAATCATTCGGAAGGTTATAAGACCACTTTGCCTCTTGAGTAATATCATAAAGTAATATCTTTTCAACTTTCGTATTTTTCTGAGACCCATGAACAGATGATAAAATATTATGACACATGGGAATTAAAGAACATAGATATTTCTATTACTTCTATGAGTAGAGTCACTTATGTAATTTGTGCATTTGCACGTTTCGTTCATATCGTATGGATCATACCAAAAGAAAGAAGAGAGGGCCTTAACATACCTGGAGTAGATAAAATTCCGTATGATATTCTTGGAAAAGGTTGCACCGTACTCCTTTAGAATCGCAAAATCTCATATTGCTAAAGTTCTAAGAAATCTCGTTCAATTTTTTTTTTGGTTTCATTATATCTCGTTGAGATCTTGATGGATTGAAGCTGATGTCCATTTTGAAATTATTTACTTACAATGTAAAAGTTTGTTGAAGAAGATAAATGTTTCCTTTTTAAGACTTTGTAAAGGATTCTTGTATGTTATTTTTTTCGCTAAACAACTTTACATCCATTCTTTTAAAAGAATGAGATATCAATGACTAAGCTTTCCAAAGTTGGTGACTAAGCGAACATAATTTCAGAAGTTGCCACGTTAATTCAACAAAGATCAAGAGTCATCCAATATTAATGATCTCTTTTTGCTTTAGTCTTTATCCCAATACTTTAATTAATCCACCACTAATTATTAATTAACTAGATAATATTACATTATTCAATAATTAACTAATTACCCACATAATTAAGAACTATCTCAAATTACATAAATTCTACTCACTTTTAATACATTTTGTACACCTTACTATCATGGCCATGTGGTACCTTGAATGATACTAGTTCATAAATACCAAGTATTTTAACTTGAGTCATATTTTATCTCAACATGCCAAACATAGACGAAAATTCATTTTCTTTAACTTGCTTGCCCTTTTACTTTCATGAATTTACTCATCACTTACAATCCTTATAATCTCTAAATAATCTTTTCCGTGGACTGATGTCAATTACCTTACAACAAATTCAACGCACAATACTATAGGGTGCAACATCATCGCAACTTAACACTGCGAAGCATAACATCACTGTAATGTAATACTGCAGGGTGTAACATCGTCGTAATATGATACTGGGGGACATAATATTGACGTAATATTGCGGGGCGTAACATCTTTATGCCATCAAAAGCACGTACACAAACATTGTTAGGCCTGATTCTCTCAGTTCTAATTTCCATTCTTTGCAAAGTTGAGAGAGGGCAGATGTCGACCCCAGATTTGCCATCCAACATGACTCTTTTCACGTAGTACCCTTCACATTTGACTGTCAAGTGAAGAGCTTTGTTGTGGGAATCCCCTTCCGAGGACAAGTCATTTCTACTAAATGAAATTCGGTTGGCTTTGAAGAATCGTTCCTCCATCCTTTCCAGTTGCTCAACAGTAGTTTCAATCGGAACATATGCTTTATTGAGGGTCTTTATCAACACTTTCTAATGCTCATTCGAGCTTATCAGTAGAGAAAAGAGCAAGACTTGAGAGGGGGACTTTTGGAGTTGGTCAATTACCTCATAGTCCACAGTTTTCATTTTTCGGAAGAATTCCTCTGTTTCTTCGGCACTTACTGGCTTTTTAAGCAAAAAATGCTTCTATTTGGCATTGTTCACTTCTTCCAGATTGAGGTACTTCCCATCCAGGTTTGTTTCGTTCACTTCCTCCATGATTTCTTTTCCCTTGTATGTTACTACCACTTTGTTGTAATTCTAGGGGACGGCAGTGGGATCCTTCATGAGCTTTTGGGTGTGCAGCTAATAACCACGGGCTCATTCAGCCTTGGTGGAATTACTGATTCCTGTGCCACGTAAGTCCCTTTTGGTACATATATCTTAGGTCCCTTGTTTAGCTCGAACCTCTTGGGGGGACTCAACACAAACTGGTCTTTCTTGGGGGCTCGGGGAACATAAAGAATGGCATTTTTAGGAGGTACTAACCCTGTCTTAGCTTCCATGGTCTTTTCTACACTTCGAGGAGGGGAGTTGCTTTTCTTCTACCCCTTTTCTTGCTTTGCTACTGCCCTTGGCTTCTTTTCAATATTGGCGATAGCAATGATAGCTTTCAGAGCCGGGTCAAATTCTTTATCTTCACAAATCATCCCAATAATTGGCCCGTTATTGTGAGCCGGCAATGAGTTATTAGTCACATTGGGGATCTCTTCATCTTTCAGCACTACCCACTTTTGATCTATTAGGTTTTCGATCGCCCTTTTGAGAGTCCAACAGTCCTCAGTGTCATGCCCTTCTGCCCTAGAATGATAAGCACATCTGATACCGGGTCGGTAGGAGTGTGACTCCGGGTTTTGCCTGTTCGGAGGTACGGGTTGCAGCGAACCCATTTGGACCAGCTTGGGGAAAAGGCTAGAGTATGATTCACCAATGGGCGTGAAGTTGGTTCTTCTGGGTGGCTTACGGGCACGAGCATTATATGGAAAATTATTTGATAGGGACGGGGATTATATAGATTTTGGTGAGGAGGGTTATTTCTATGAGGTGGAGCTCGGTTTTGGTTAAACTATTGTTGTGGCTGAGCATATGGCTGGGCATTCATCACCGCATAAGGCTGAGGAACCATGGCATAAGCCACATCTTGGTAAGGATAATAATGTTGCGGGGTGTTTGGAGGGAAGTAACCTCGGGGTTGATGGGGGCTTCTCAGACGCGAAGCCACCATGGCTACTTCTTCTTTCTTCCTTCGATTTTCTACACCTCCTGACCTGCTCTGGATTGCTTGGGACGTAGCTCTTATAGCAGATTGGCTCAATATGCGACCCGTTTTCAGACCATTCTCGACCATCTCCCCAATTTTGATGGCCTCAGCAAACAGCTTTCCCATGGCAGATATCATGTTCTGGAAGTAGTCAGCCTCTTGGTTTTGCAAAAAGACACTGACCATCTCGGTCTCATCCATCAGGGGTTTCACCCTGGCAGCTTGTTCGCGCCACTTAACAGCATATTCTTGGAAACTCTCTGAAGCCTTCTTTTTGAGATTAGATAGAGAATTTCTGTCTGGAGCTATGTCTATGTTGTACTGGAATTGCCTGACAAAATCTCGAGCCAAATCATCCCATATGTGCCAACGAGACATGTCTTGCTCCATAAACCACTCGGATGCAATGCCGACTAGACTCTCTCCAAAATAAGCCATTAGGAGTTCTTCTTTTCCACCTGCCCCTCTCAATTGATTGCAATACCTCTTAAGGTGGGCTATGGGGTCCTCGTGCCCGTCATACTTTTCGAACTTGGGGGTTTTGAAGCCGATGGGCAAATGAACATGCGGGAACATACATAAATCAATGTAGGATACGCTCTTTTGACCATTTAAACCTTGTATATTCTTGAGGCTCTATTCCATGCTTCTCATTTTCTGAGTGATTTCCTCTTGCTCGGGATTCTTTGTAGCTCTCCCTTGTCCCACGGTAAACTCATACCGGGGTTGTTGAAGGTAAGAAATAAAGGTAAAATGGGTAGTGTCTGGTGGAAAAGATGGTACTTGGAAAGTAAAGGATGATGGATCAAAACTTGGCCTAGGAAAAGTTGGTTGTGCCGTGGTCGAGGTTGGTGGTGCAATGAATATGTTAGAAGCCACTCCCAAAATCAATGCCTGGGGCCGAACCTCAGAAGGTGTTTCGGCGAAGTGGGCTGACATGGTGGGGTATCCAAGTGGGGTATTCGGGTAACTTATTGGGATGTTGGAAGATCCACTTGCTCTAGGAAGTAGCTCGGGGAAGCCAGGTATTGCACTAGGAGGCTCTCTACCGTTGGACCAAGCATCCTACATTTCCAACATGCGGAGGCGTAGTGCCCTATTCTATTCAGTAGCCGCTGACTTTGATGTTGGGATAACCAATATCGGGCTATCCTCTGGGATGGGAATTGTTGGTAGATGACTTTCTGATGACATTTCGACACTTCCCTTGGATCTTGTAAAGTAAGGGTGTGGAGCCAGGTTACCACAAAACCAACCACCTTAAAAACAGAACCTGATCTCAACAGCAGACACAACAAACCGGTTAGTTTGAGGCAATTAACACATAAGGAATCGCACATTGGGGAATGTGATGCACCTATATAGTTAAATGTGTTTTTATATGTTTGCAACGGTTGCGTGTCTCATCCCGGCTTTGCTTATCTCCCAAACCTTTGCCTCTTTTTTTTTCTTTTGGCGCTCTTATTATTTGCTCTCTTTTATTTGCATTCTCTCATTGTTTTCTCGCTTATTCTTGTTTTCTCTCTTTTTCTTGTTTTTGTCTCTTTTTCTTGTTTTTTCTCTTTCTTTCATTTGAATTATTTAAAACTATGACCAGATCCGATTGGGATTGCCTACGTATCATGACACCGTGTGAATCAGATCATCACGTAGTCTAAGGAATATATGCACCAAATAAATAAACACATTTTTTTGGTTTTTCTTCAAATTTCATTTGAAAATAAAAACTCCTAATCTTTTCTATTACAATGACTCCATCATACTTTTCTAGGAATTAAAAATAGACTCGAAACAGAATCTAGAACTGGAAACTGAAATACAGACTTGAAATGAAAATCAAGAATACATAGGTGCTTCCAAAACTACTCCAGGGGCCCGCGGGACATCAGTCGGTCTCGCCACAGGCCTACGTGCAAGCTCTCCTTGGAGGCGATCCAAGTCATTCATTATTTGGCGAACAAAGGTCATCACTGTGGCGAGAAAGGTGGATCTAGTCATGTCCTCACATTCATGGCATTTCATGACGATGTAGTCTGCAATTGCTCTAACCCTTTCCCTGATTATGCCTTTCTCTTGGAGCAAACGTCCGATTTGTTGAGACCTAACTTCTATAACTTGGGTGTCATGGTGATTTTGACCCTACAACTGTTGCATATCTTCTTCTAGCCAAGACATTAGTGCATAACAATGTTCTCTCTCTGCCTTGAAGTTCTTTGTTTGTTTAGCCATCTCATTCTCGAGGGTAGTTAGCTTTTTCTTCAGGTTTGTGACTTCTCCATCATATTTCCTTTTTAATTGCCAAACAAACTCTGTCGGTCCCTCTGCGTTCTTCGCCAACTGTGTCCGAGATCTTGCCAGATCACCCTCGGATTTTTCTAGATCATTCTCGTACTCAGATATTTTCCTCTTGAGACCATTTATGAGTCTTTCATCTGCTCTGCTTCTTACTTGGTTTTTGGCTTCTATTATCATTTTCTGGATTTGGGATCGGAGGATTTCATTCTCTTCGTTTAACTTTTACTTCTCACCCTCATCCGCAGCGGCTTGCACATCACTATTAAATTTAAGGTCTCTGATTTGCCCTTCCAACCTGCTTATGGTGGCTCGGTATTCATTTTCTTTTGTCAGCCATTCCCACTGTTCTTGTGATGCTTCAACAAATTCTTGAAGGTGGAGTCTTTTAGCTGGCCTTCCGAACTCAACTTTCTTTTTGTACCAAGGAAGATAACCAAGTGAGACTTCCCTTTTGGATAGATCACATACTCGGGTATTCGCCATCAAATATTGGCACTCACTCCAGATCTGGCGAATCGCTGCTTCATGAAATTGGCCATCAGAATGGATCTCGACCACATGAATGCAAAGGTCTTCGTCCTTGGGAACTATTTGACATCTTCCTAACTGTCTCAAAACCCGGTATTGGGCATAAGGCTGGACACTTCTGAGACCCATCAGGAGGAAGTGAGGACCGGTGGCTGGCATGTATATGATTTCATTAATAGGAATCCAACCCAACGTACATTCTATCTAATTTGCAGTGACAAAGCGGAGTCAAGATATCCATTTTGCGACCCCTTCTAGAATTTTGAACCCGTCGACCCTTGTATCAAAACTCCTCTATGCAGCTCTTCCCTGTAGATCCGTAATTCATGTACGAGGGCGATGACATAGATGTTCAATCATCCACATCAGTAGCAACAAATTACACCCTTCGGAAAAGTCTACTCCGGCTTTGCAAACTGTGAGAGCGCGGAATATTTCAGATACTATCATGGGTGTGAGGGTGCTTTTCGCATTGATAAGCAAAGTGTTGATGACCTCGGCTATCCGTACATCGATATTCCCGTCCTTCCTGGGAAACACTAGACCCAAAAATGCCACCATGAAAGCGAAACATCTATGCTCTTCCCATTTTAGTCGGTTCCCTTTACTACAAATTTTGCTTTTCGGGTTTTCAAATCCCTTTATGTGTCTGTACCGCTGGTACATGAACTGTGGAGTGGAAAACCTAGCCGCCAAATCTGCATATTGGACCCCCTTGCTTATATTTAGTAAATCCAGAAACTTGTGAGGGTAATGTAATGACCCGACCGGTCGTCTTAAGAATTAACGCCCTGATCCCCTATTAACTACTTTCCCCGAGTTTATTTCTAATATTTTGATTTACCGAGACGTTCGGTTTCGAGTTTCGGAGAGTTTTGGGATACTTAGTCCCTAAATGAGAGCTTAAGTGTTGGAACATTGACCGTAGTCAGAACAATATGAAGACGGCCTCAGAATGGAAATTTGATGGTTCCGTCAGCGCCGTTGGGTGATTTCAGGTTTAGGAGCGTGTTCGGATTGTGTTTTGGAGGTTCGTAGCAAATTTAGGCTTGAAATACTGAAAGTTGAATTTTTGAAGTTTCCAGTCCGATAGTGAGATTTTGATCCGAGGGTCGGAATGAAATTCCGGAAGTTGGAGTAGCTCCGTAGTGTTGAATGTGACATGTGTGCAAAATTTCAAGTCATTCGGACGAGGTATGATAGACTTTTTGATCGAAAGCATATGTTGAGAATTTTGGAATTCTTAGGCTTGAATCTATGGTTAATTCGAGGTTTCGATGTTGTTTTAGGTGTTTTAAGTATTGGTACAAATTTGGATAGTGGTTTGTGACTTGTTGGTGCTTTTGGTTGATGTCCCGGAGGCCTCGGGATGATTTCGGATGGTTGACGGAAAGATTTTGGAATTAAAGTTGCAGCTGCAGCTGCTGGTTCTATCATAACCGCACCTACGATTCGGATTCCGTAGGTGCAGTGCCGCAGAAGTGGAATTTGGCCATTTCTTCGGGAACCGCAGATGCGGGTAGTTCACCGCAGAAGCGGTACCGCACCTGCGGAAGGGTAACAGCAGATGCGGAAAATGGGCCTTTAAGTGAAAGTTGCAAATGCAACCTAGTCTCCGCAGAAGCGGGACCGTAGATGTGGTCCTAGGGCTGCAAATGCAGAAATCACTGGGCAGAACATATAAATTCTTGCCTTCGCAAAAATTAGTCATTTTTCATCTTTTTCAAAACGGGAAGAAGCTTGGTGAGCACTTTTCAAGAGAGATTTTCAGAGGAGTTCATTGGGGTAAGGTCTTTGGTTCCTAAACTCGTTATTGGAATGATTTTATCAATTTAAGCATGAACAAAATTAAGGAAAATCAGTGATAATTGGGGGTTGGGGCTTGACTAATTGGAGGCCTTTGAGTGATGATTTGAGGGACCATTTGAGGTCTAATTTTGATGCTTTTGGTATGACTGAACTCGTGAGAGTGTGAGGATTTTGAAAATATAAATTTTACCCAATTCCAAGACGTGGGCCCGAGGGGCGTTTTGGTCATTTTTCCTAATTTCGCGTATTAGCTTAGAAATTAATTGTAGAATCAGTTACTTGAAGTGGTATTTACATTATGCAATTGAATTGAATATATTTGGGTCATCTGGAGTTGAGTACTCGTGGCAAGAGCGTGATTTCGGGTTGATTTTTTAGCTGGTTCGAGGTACGTGGCTTATCTAACCTTGTGTGGGGGACCTTCCCCTTAGGATTGGTATATTTGTTAATTGAAATGCCTTGTGTGTGAGGTGACGAGTGCGTACTTGTACTAATTATTGGAAATTCAGTTTTCATTAAGTAATCACTAGTATGTTTCTTTTCCTGTTTTTATTACTTGAATTATTAAGCCTGTTGTTAGCTTAGGAAAGCATGTCCAAGTGACGTAATTGCTTTATTTGCTCAACCTGCCTTACCAGAATTCTGTGCAGCATACTAGGTTAGAATCACTTGTTGCCTTAATATGAAATTTTGCCATTTCTGTATATTTTCCTGTTGCTGCTGTGTTTTTATCTTGGGACTACGGATGTGGGATTCTGGTATATCCCCCTTGTCTGTTTATTTTGGGACTACGGATGTGGGATTCCGGTAGCTCCCCCTTGCCGTTTATTTTGGGATTACGGATGTGAAATTCCGGTAGATCCCCTTGCATAGTTATATGGAATTACTGGAATGCACCCGGTAGATTTCCCCAGTACTGGGTGTTTACATTTGGGACTACGAAACGAGATTTCGGTAGATCCCCGTGCACTATAAGTTGGACTGTGGGACAGGATCCCGGGAGATCCATTGGATATGTACATATAGGACTACAGGACGATATCCTGGGAGATCCCCGATTTATTATTATTGGTGTTGAGTTGTATTTCATTTCCGTGTTTACCTTGTTTCTGTATAGTTGTTGTTGTCCGGTACATCCTCTGTTATTTTTCTGATGTACTTACTTATGTTTTTCTGTTCTATACTGTTGATCTTTATATTTTATTTAACCTCAGTAGGGCCCTGACCTTCCCCGTCACTACCCAACTGAGGTTAGGCTTGGCATTTACTGAGCACCGTTGTGGTGTACTCATGCCCCTTCTGCGCATGTTTTTCATGTGCAGATCCAGGTATCGCTACTCAGGCCTACCATCCTTGAGGAAGGCAACTGCTCTAGAGACTTCGAGGTACATCTGTCGCGTCCACGGACCGAGAAGTCCCTTTTTATTCTAGCTATTAAACATTGCCCTTCTGTATTTTCTTTCTTGTTAGATATTCTGGAACTAGACTATTAGATATTCCAAAGGCTTGTATTTCCGTGAGTTTTCGGGTTTTGGGATAGTGTATTAGATTCTGAGAAGTTGTGTTGTATATGCCAAGCGGCATTTTAAATATTGTTTCATTTGGTTATTTTTGGCTTTTGATTGTTTCTTCCGCATGTTTCGTTTTTTCCTCATTTGTTAGGCTTACCTAGTCATAGAGACTAGGTGTCGTCACGATGGTTCATGGAGGGCGAACCGGGGTCGTGACAGGTGACAGCCCTTGGGGCGACCAGGTATTTATGTCTTAGGGCTTCGGTACTCCCAACATAACCGGCTATCTCTTCCAAAGTGGGTGTGAGCTCAAAGTCCGAGAAATGCAACACGTTATGAGCTAGATCCCAAAATGTCACTAGTGCTTTTATTATGTCTCCTCTAGGATTGATCTTTAATAATCCGGTGAGACCTCTCAAGTGATGGTTGACTATGTCTCGTCCTGATTTACTCAAATCTTCCCACCACATGTGTAGTTCCAAAGGAATCTTGGTCATGACCTTCATTGGCAAGTTTTGACTCGTGCACATTTTACACATTTAGATTAAGGGGATTGGTTTAAAACAAAGCGAATTTTATAAAAAAGGTCAATTTTGCAAAAATTTAAATAACATGGTTACTTTTGCAAATACGGCCCTCCAGCATTTTGAAAAGGAAGATTTTAGGGATATGCTTGCTAGGTAGCCAAAAAATTGACAAAGAAACCCTCGGCAGCTATTCTTGCAAAAACAGTCTTCTGGCGCCCCGTCGGAGCGTTTGGCTTATTTAGACAAAAATGGCATTACCCATTTTATTTTATTTTTTGACAACAAATGATGACATTTTCAAATTTTAGGTTATTTTGGAAAAACGGGGCTGGACCCGATGAGGGTTGCCTACGTATCCCACATCCAGTGAGAATCAAACCCGCGTAGTTCGGTCAGATTTGACATAATAAAAAATAAAAAGACATGAAATGTTTTGAAACTATTTTCCTTTCCTTTTTTGTTTCTTTTTTTTTTCAAAATTTTGGCAGAGTTTCGGTATATTTTGGACACTAGGTTTTTCAAAGGCGGGTAATCATCTCTCACATACCTCCAATTTATATTTTCCAATTTCCTCCCTATTCTAGCAACCAGTCAACATGCAAACCGAAGCAAATAATTGTACAGGTAGCATGTGAAAAATGCATTAGGATAGTCTTTTGATTCTGGGGTCCATCTGTCCTAGATGGACCCAACCCCTGTGTTGAGTCCCAAAAGTCAAAATGCACATGATGCAAACAAACGTTCCTACTAGGGATCTGGCATGAGACTGAGTTATTCTAGGTTTTAAAATCTAATTATATTGTTCTAGACGTGGTGCACCCGAGCGGACAACTCGAGTTGGGGGGGCCTACATACCGGGAACCAAAAGGACATCCGGCTTTGTAACTTATCCGAGCTTCTTTCTAATTTAAGAAATGACACTAACAGAAAGAGGAGTCATGCCAACGTGCACATCCCCGAAGATGAGAAGAGAAGGGTTTCGTAACAGTTTATATACAGTTCAAATAATATCAAAGCGGTAAAAAGCGACATTTAGCACAGTAGGCCCAAACATGTAATAATAATCAAATAATAAATAAAAGCTAATTATAACAGTTATTCTAAGCTCGAATTCTTGAACCCTGAACCGGAAGTTCTAGGTTGTTTGATCCCCAGCAGAGTCGCCAGAGCTGTCACACCTCCTTTTTTACCACCTGGGGGGCGATATAAGGTAGTTTTTCCAATTTAAGTGATATTAATCAAAATGGAATTATTTTATTTAATTTTATTAGAGTCGCCACTTGAAATAGTTTATTCGATGTCATAAGTCACCGATTTATTTTAAAATCCCAAATCGAGGAAATTTCGACTCTATTTTAAAAGTCTGCGAACCAGAAATCTAAGTAAAGAATTCTGTAAACCCGGGAGAAGGTGTTAGGCATTTTCGGGTTCCGTGGTTCTAGCACGGTCGCTTAAACTATTAATAATTAGCCTATTATCTGATTTACTACATGTTTTAACATATTGTGTATTTTTAACTTTGCAACCGCTAAATATTATTCTATGGAATTAATCTGGAACAAGTTATGATTGTCGTACATTTGTTTGTTCGATACACATTGCGAATCATGTCACGGGAACCGTACCCACGACCTACAACGTATTTCAATTATTTAAAATTATTAAAAGTTTTGGACAGGTCACATAAATGTGCCCCCATATTTGGTAATTAGGTATCACAACTACGTCACGGAAACCGTAGCCGTAGCTATGATGATTTTGTTATAAACGCGCCTAAAGCAAACTACGAGTGTTTAAAAAGATGTTTTACTATACGAAGTTAATACTAATGTGAGGGCCATTGGTTATGGATTTTGTTTATGTATGGTACACCTCAATTTAATTTTTAAAGATTTTCACCTAATTAAAGCAAGCTAAGGATGCTCATATTTGAAACTAATTAGGTATCACAACTACGCCACGGAAACTATACCCGTAGTTGTAATGATTTATTTAATCGCGCCTAAAGCAAGCTACAATGTTCATGAGTGATCATTATCTATTAATTTACAAGGTCTAAAATAACTTATTAATTATCCGGGGTCTAAACAAGAACGAATTATTCCACCCGAGGTCATTTTCCAAATAAGACATGGTTTCGATTAATCAAAGACAAAGAATTTTCAATTGCAGACCCACAAATACAGAGATTCAACCTATTAAACCTATCATGTGAACAATTATTCATTTACAATGACTAAGCATTTAAGCATGAGAAAATTTCCGATTACATGGCCAAAGCAATGTTTTCCAGACTATTTCTTTGACTAGCTTCAAGGCATTCCAATTACATGGCAACATGTTTCACGTTTTAGTGCCATACGATTCTTAAGTTAAATATCATATTTCATTTGAAGTCTAGTAAGCAGTTGTCGTGAACTCATCATAATACTCTAGAACTGGAATTCAACTCCAATGACAGCAGTAAGAGATATAAGCCCATTTTTCTTAATCGAGTTCTTAGCTATTACAAAACCAGTAGCAATTGAAAAGAATTAACTAATAACTAATTTCAACAAATAGAAATCAACTATCATACAATCACATATGAATTGAACAACGTGTACATGTACGGTCATTTCTAGAATTGGTCACGAACTTCATTTAAGGTAATCAATCACTAAAATACAGTGATCGCCCCTTTTACAGTAATAGCTAGCTTTAACCTTCATTTTCCATCCAAATAATCAACTGAAATGCTATGTCAATCAATATTTTTTATCAAAAGTCCAACTAAATTACAACTGTTAGGCATAACGATCTGTCATACCTTCATGAAGTGACTAAAACTAATTCAGGTCTTCAAATACCTAAACATTATGACCAAGTTATTGAGCACTAATTTTAGCATGCTTGCACAAAGTTAAAAAGACAAAACTATAAACTAAATACATAGAATACAACAACAACAACAACAACAACAACAACAACAACAACAACAACAACAACAACAACAACAACCCAGGATAATCTCACAAGTGGGGTCTGGAAATACATAGAATACATTATAAGAAAAAGATCTTGAAGTTTCATTTCAAAATAAAAGATTACAACTTCATCTTTTGTCAACCAAATTTCATGGAGTACTTGGATGCAGCAAAGAACAGGATAAAATGAGAACTTCAGCAAGAAATGAACAACAGCCAACGAAAACAGTGCACAGCCTCAGCTTAAACCAAATTTGAACCAGAAAACCAGAAATCCAAGCAAGAATTTTTAATCTTTGCTAAAATCAGAAGAACAATCGAACTAAAAACCAGGGGAATAGTAGCTGAACTTTTAAATGCTTCTCTAGGGTTCCAAATCTGATTGTTTTTCAGAGCCCTTTTTGCAGAAAATGATGATGAAGGTCTGTGTGTGTGAGTGAGGGAATATTTTCCTTTTATAGAGTGCACAAAAAGGCATCAAAAAGGAATACTCTAACCTAAAATTCTGAAAATCAGAATAGTACAGCATCTTTTTACAGTTGTATGTCCTTTTCCCACTCAAATTTTAGCATTTTTTGCTAAAAATGGGGCAGCTGTCCAAAGACCTAGAACCTTCTGATATTAACCTATGTAAAAATTCAGTTTTACCCTCCCATTTACTGATTATTTCTATTCTAACAAAGCCTGACCTAAATTCTAATTTCAATTCAATTCCAACCATTTAAGACCTTTTAGAAACAAACAAGTGATTAGGTTGCCTTAATTTGCAAAATTAGGGTATTGCATTTTATTTTTCTGAAATTAATACTAAAATTTAAGTTTCAATTCAGAGGTTTAAACCTAATTGACAATTTTGAAATCAATTAATCCTAAGAAATTAAAACACGTAAATAACCAATGCTTGTAACTCACATTCAAACAACTATTGAAATTCACCATGCTTAAGCCAAGAAAAACCAGCAATCAAAACTAGCTAAATTCAAAAAATAAAATAAAGTTGAATCCGGCTAAAGCTGAAACAATCAGGAATCGGCTAAATAGGCTATTGATTAACCTTTTAACACCATCTTAATTATTTTAACCGATACTAAAACAAAACTTGCAAGAATAACAAAAAACAAAACAAACAAACAAAAATAAATAAATGAGAAACAGAATAGGCGAATTATGAGAAACTAATCCTAATCATTCCAACCTAAACAATTTGAACCTAGGCAACATTAAATTTCTAATGACGAAATCTTGAAACATGTAATTAATGGAACAGTGTAAAACAGAAAAGAAAACCTAAATTGTGTGGCTAAATCAGGAAAAAAAAAGAGATAACAAGAATAACTAGAAAAGGAAAGAAGAAAAAGAAGGCAAAGGAATTACCATACTTGTTTCTAAACGGACCAAACAGGGCTTCAATCGGACTCTACCAGGATAAAGTGAACTTAAACCACCATTAATCGACTGTTCTGGTGACCAATGGAGGTTTTGGGTTCACGCCAACACAAATTGATCCAAAGAAAAAATCAAAGAGGGGAACACTAGGGTTCAGTATTTCAGATTCGAAATTTGAAGCAATTGACTTGGATTTTCGGGGAACCAAAGGCAAAACAGTGATAAGGGAAAGCTAGGGATTATATGGTGTGAATTTGGGGCTTTTTGGGTGATTTAGGATTTTGGGATTCCGAAGTTAGATCTAAAATTCGAAGCTTTTGGTAGGGATTTGGAGGAGATGGCTTGGATATTTGGAAAGGGTAGGGAAAGGGGATCATAGGGTGTAATTTTGGTGGGGTTTGGGGTGTCACCTCCGCCATAGGCGATTTCCGGCGGTGGTTTAGGGCAGAGGTTCAGAGAAGGTAAGAGAGAGTTGAGAGAGACGAAGTGAGGGGACTTCTGGGGGGTAGAGGGGTCTATTTAGGACAGTTATATGGTAAAGTACTAATTAGTTCCCTGCCGTTAGATTCAAAATGATCAACGGCTGAGATCAAAACTAAGTGATACGGTATCGTTTTGGCTATGAAAAGGGGTGGACCGGGTAAGGCAATTTTGGTCTTGGATTTGGGAATGGGTTTGGGATTAATTTTGGGTATTGAACCAGCCCAAATTCAATTAAAACCCTTTCTTTCAATTACCCATTTTATTTCCTTTTTTTCTTTTGTTTTTCTTTTTTTTTTTCCTTTAATTAAAAATCCTATATTAAAATCCTAAATTATTCTAAATTGTAAAATTAAATTAATTACCTAATTACAATAATTATAAAGTTACTTGATCCTAAATTAAAAGAGAAAAATCAACAATCTAAAAATTTAAAGGAAAAAATGTAAAATGGGCCATTTTTGTGATTTTCATTTTTTTTAACAAAACAAATAATATTAATTAATCCTAAAATGTAAAAACATAACCTAAATTCAATGCATGGTATTTTTGATATTTTCATGATTTTAATAGAAATTAAACGTGCACAAAAATGCAAACAATTAATAAAATCCTACAAAAATCCTAAAAATGGCAAATAATTTGAAAAAATCTATTTTCTTGGATTTTATAGGAGTAATTCATATAGGGCAAAAATCACATGCTCACAGAAGACACTCACATTGCTAATAAAATTACTCCCAAGACATTGTATTATTATGTTGCTAGCTCTTGAAGGTAGACTTGCCACAGAGGATAGACCTGGCTAGGTAGGGGATCTAGGTGGGAAAAGGGTGTGTGATGTGTTCTTCGAACACTGAGGAGACACTCTCACACTTGTTTTTTGAATGTCCTTGCACTAGGCATATGTGGCAATTACTGTTGAATTGTCTTGGAGTGTGGAAACAGATATGTTGCTGAGAAGAAGAGGTTAAATTGCTTTCAAAGATACTCAACAATAGAAGACAGAGATCAGCTATCATGGGGTTCCTCTTTGTAGCTACCGTATCATGCTTAGATAAAATGAGAAAAATGCTTGTAGTTTTCAATAGATGAAGAAATAAAGTACTGACAGGATTAGAGATTACATTTGTGAGCACCTAATTTTTGACTATATATAAAATTTTCATCACTTTTTAGTATTTAAATGCTTAGTTTAACCGTATCCAAAAGTCATCGAAATAAAGACCTCCTGATCAGTTTTGAGAATGCCAAGGGAAATCCGCAATGAGCAATAGTTGTCATATGGAGGACATGGTCAGGTTACAAGTACCTTGGGTATAAGTACTTTACTTTATGTTTTGATGATCTAACAAACTTACTATCCAGAACCAGAAAAGGAACCTGTTATACATTTACAAGACCTCAAGTTCACAAGACTCCAGGTTGGGACTCAACATGGAAATATATTTCTTCAACTCCTCAAAGTGGAAGGAACAGATGAGGGACCAGGTCCCTACCAATTCCCGAGGAGACTGCACGAAGTCAACTTTCCAGCTGGAAAGTTGCTACCTGCACATGCTACTGTGCAGAACAGTGCTGCAGTCAACTTTCCAAGGAGGACTTTTTACTTACCTTGCTTGCATCATTGTGAGTGATGTCACACATGTATATGTTCATTCAAGGGAGGTAAAACACAACACTTGAACACTTAGAGATTTCACACAAGCTTACTCACATGACTATTCAGCTAGCAAGTTTCAAGTGCCTCAAGAACAAAGAACAAAGCAACTATGGACCAGTTCCCACATCGAGTTATTGTGTGTCCTTAGTTGAGTTGTAACTTTGTAATAGTTCATCAATTTTAATTCCAATCTAGCTTATTTAGAAGCACTTTATAGGAACATCTCTTGTAACCTTAAACTTGTGTGTTTAAGTCTTGACTAGAGTTAGTCAAGTTTTAAAGTCTTTGTAATAGAGTTATTACAAATTGGCTTGTAATAGGTGTATTACAAGTTAGTGAGGAATTAAGATTTTAATTCCTAAGTTGCATAAGTTGTAATCTGAAAGTTGCTCAGTAGTGAAGTTGAAATCCTATAAGGGTAGGTCGTGGTTTTTAATCCCATTGAGCTGGGAATTTTCCACGTAAAATTTCTCCTCTCATTTAACTTCTATTTTGTATGTGTCTACTGTCGAACCTGATAGAGAACCTGATTCTCTATAGAAGTTGGTGGACCCATTTATTCTATCAATTAGTATCAGAGCAGGTTCTTTCTATCAGATTAACACCTAGAAAAGATCCTCATGGCTGCTCCTCCAAACTTCGAAGAAGGCCAGTCTACGTACAGACCTCCTAGGTTCAACGCTCAATACTATGGGTGGAGGAAAACTACGATGCATGACTTCATCATGGCTGAAGACTCTGAGTTATAGGATGTAATATGTGATAGACCCTTTGTCCCTACAAAGAACCTTGGCGATCCAGTTGTAGCCACTCCCAAGACGAGGAAAGAATTCAATGAAGCTGATAGAAAGGCCATAAAAAAGCATTTTCGAGCAAAGAAAATTCTTGTGTGTGGTATTGGCCCTGATAAATATAACAGGATATCAGCTTGTCAATCAACAAAAGAGATCTGGGAGGCTCTTCAAACAGCTCACAAGGGAACAACTCAGGTGAAGCAATCCAAGATTGATATGCTCACAACAGAATATGAGCTCTTCAGAATGAAAGATAATGAATTCATCCAAGATATGCATACTCGATTCACCTCCATCATCAATGAGCTTCACTCTCTTGGTGAAAGTATTCTAAGTAACAAGCTTGTTAGAAAAATCCTTAGTGTACTGCCCAGTTCTTGGGAAAGCAAAGTTAACGCCGTTAAAGAGGCTAAGGACTTGTAAACACTGACCATGGATGAACTTGTTGGGAACTTGAAAACCTATGAAATGAAGAAGAAGAAGAAGAAGAAGAAGAAGAAGAAGAAGAAGAAGAAGAAGAAGAAGAAGAAGAAGAAGAAGAAGAAGAAGAAGAAGAAGAAGAAGAAGAAGAAGAAGAAGAAGAAGAAGAAGAAGAAGAAGAAGAAGAAGAAGAAGAAGAAGAAGAAGAAGAAGAAGAAGAAGAAGGATAATGAAAGAAGAAGAAGGACAATGAAAGAGGAGTGCCCAAGAGGGAGAAGAACCTGGTCCTCAAGACGGACAGCAATGACTCAAGTGGTGAAGACAGGGACATGGCTTACTTGACCAAAAGTTCCAGAAGATGGTTCGCAGGAATGGAGGCATTCCAAAAAGGGGAAGCTCTAGCAAGCCCAGAAACTATGACCTCTATCATAAATGTGGCAAGCCAGGACACTTCATCAAGGATTGCCCCCTCCTAAATCAAGATCAGTATAATAACAGCTTTGACAAAAAATCCAAGAGGAACCAGGTTCCTGAAAAACACTTCAAGAGGAAGAATGATGCTGACAATATTGTAAAGCAAGCTCTTGCTGTATGGGGACACTTCTCCAGCGAATCTGGAGAAGAAGACGACCATGGTGGCAGTTCAATATGGCAATGGAAAATGAAACAACTGAGTATGATTAAATCTTTGCTCTAATGGCTCAATCTGATGACGATGAAGATGACGAAGGCGATGAGGTAAACTTTCTGGATGTTCAGAGAAATCTGAAATCTTACTCTCCTTAAAAGCTCATATCATTAGCAAATGTGCCAATTGATGCTTGCCATAGTCTTATCAATGATAAATATGTTTTAACTATGAAACTAGGAGAAGCTGAACAAACAAGAGATGACTTAGTAGTCTTTGTAGTTGATTTAAAAGAAACAATAGAGAACCTGAAAAGAGAAAAGAATGTCTTAGCAGAGAAAATTGCTAGTATAGAACATGAACGAGATGATTTAATGGTGGTTGTGGCGGACTTAAAAGAAACCATCGAGTGTTCAAGTAAAGAAAATGAAACCTTGACTGAGAGAGTTGCTATCATTGAGCACGAAAGAGATGACCTAGTAGTGGTGGTAGTAGATTTGAAAGAAACAATTTAGGAATTTAAAACAGCAAATAGGATTGGAAACTCTGAAAAGGGAAAGGAAGTTGCAAGTGAAGCACACATTAAGCTTGAAAATGAGTTAAACTTGGTAAAGACTAGTCTATCTTCTTAACTTGAAAAAAACAAACAACTTCAGGAAGAACTAGGGAAAGTAAAGAGCGATCATGAGAAACTTCTTAAGTGGACCTGGTCCTCGGATGCTATCACTGTCATGTACACCAACTCTGGGGGAAACAGGCAGGAGATGGGGTTTCAAAAGGGAAAAGATTCCCTACAACCCTCATATCAAGTATGTTATTGTACCTGACAATTGGCTATGTATCTACTGTGGCAACAATAGGCACCTCAAGGAAAATCACATGGACATGGTTCAGTCTCATTAGAGAAATAAAGTCTTTACTAAGGGAGTAACTACTGCAAGAGGACCTGGTCCGTCAAATAGGAAACCATCAAATAGGAAACTTATTTTGCCTGCTTGGACTAAGGGAGCACTCATTCATCCTTTTTCTCTTAATAAGAGACCCAAACTTGTTTGGGTTCTTAAATCTAACCCTTGATTTCCGTGTACAGGGAGTAATGAAGGGAAGCAGTATGACACATGAATAGCGGCTTCTCAAAGGACAGGACTGGAAATACAATCAATTCTCCTTCACTAAAAAGCCCTTCAAGGAGAGTGTACCCTTTTGAAAATGGCTAAAAAAAAGGGTATGCTCTAGGAGTTTGAAAATTTGTGTTGAAAGCAATAAGGTGGAATGCTTGTCCAGAATATGTAAAATCTCAAATCCTGTGACTAGTAAGGTGATTTTGTAGCCAAAAGACACAAGAGCATGTATGTTGCTGTGATTGAGCTTCTGCAGAGTGGAGACATAAGTTGGTTGGAAGCTGTTGAAGACAATACTGAAACATGGGACAAAAGTCTGGAGCATTTCACGTTGTTTGTCTCTAAACAAACTAGTTTTGAAGAACTTGGTTTGTGGTCTGATCAAGTTGAGTAACAAATAACATGAAGTGTGCAATGCATGTGCAAAAGAAAAGCATGTCAGATCTTCATTCAAGCCCAAAAGGGGGTAGATAGCACTTCAGAACCAAGGATGAGATCTTTCAAGAAACTGTGGCTTTTTGTCAAGAAGATCCAGGTAACGATAGAAACAAACGTGGCTTGCATTAGATTAAATTATGGAAAAGGTTTGGATAATTCCATAAGTGCATGAATGCTATATTGAAGGAAGAACTACTCAACCACTTAACTCATAGAACACCACCTCAGATGGAGTTGTTGAAAAGACGAAAATGACTCTTGAAAATTGGGCATGGTCAATATTAATAGATGACGGGTTTGCAAACACCTTGACCAAAGCTGCCGACTCAATTGAGGATATCTGGGTATAACTGTTATGTTCTCAACAATGGTAAGGGTCAGCCTTGAAAATTTGATGGTAGAAGAAATGAAGGAATCCTCCTGACATACTTGCCTCAAAAGAGAACAAAAATATTGATCAAGGTAGAGAATGCCCATTGATTCTGGCAAGGAATCAGGCCCCGCATATAAAACAACAGAAGCTGAAAAACAAGTTGTTGGAAAGAGGGCTTTTGCATAGTGACATCACTGAATCACTCCTGTATCTCACTACAAGTAGACTAGACATCGTGGTCAGAGTTGGGTTTTGTGCTAGGTCTTAGTCAAATTCAAATGATTCTCATCTGAAGGATGGTGTGAGTATCTTAAGATATCCTAAAAGAACACAGAACCTGGTTCTCTACTGTCCTCCAAGTAATGGATAGGAAAAGCTCGCCTGAATTGGGACAGTCTCTGAGTCCATGTCTCGTCTCATGAGGCTCAAGGAAGCAGAATTCAATGGCACTCTCAATAGCTGAAGCAAAATATGTATAATCAGCATCCTATTGTGGTCAAGAGCTATGAACCAAGCAACAAATTGGAAGAACTTGAGTCCAACTCAAGAGGGACAAACACAGTGACTGTTGAAGATCAAGTTGCAGACATCTTCACCAAAAGCCCTGGGAAGAAAGCATTCTGAGAAAGATAGCCATGCACTAGGGGATGATGAAACCCAGCTGAGAACGTGCTTCTTCATTATTGGTTATGAAAGTCATAGTCAGGTAAAAACTAGCTAAAGTGTTTTCTGGCTAAGTCAAACTCACCTCCATACCGTTACAAGTAGACATGCATGAAGACTACAAAAGCATATGTTGCAGTGCATCATGAATAAGGGGATAAAACTCACTTGCTAGACCTATCAGGGAACCTAGTTCTCTAATGCAGGTTAGTAGCTTCTTTTTTCTTTCATACATAATTTAAAATGAACAAAAAATAATGCCACATCATCATCAGCATGACAGTTTCTTTAAAGTCATGTCTTTTGAGCCAGTACGTCACAGCCCAAACGTCACTCCTTTTTCTAAGCGATATATCTCCCAAGCAAAAGGGTGTCGCTGTTTCATAATGGGTCCCTCATCATAATTATATCAACATCACAACCCTTTCTCTTCCAAACTCAAAATTCCCTATTTGTCTTCTCTCTTCTCAAATCCATAGTCCTTCGAGAATAATCTCATCATGTCTAAAAATCAAGCAACCGTTAGTATGCCTAACAATATTATGATCGAGTTCTCACCAGTTAGTGGTTTAGCGGTGAACCTCTCTCCCAATACAGTCACTAGTCCAAACCCTAAAGAATAGTCTCCTCTACACTCCACTCCCTCTCCTACCACTCCGATTCCACTCTTCATCTGAGCAAGTCTGAGAATGTATGTCCTTCTCCAGTCTCACCATTCAAACAGAGTCAACAAGGTAAACAAGGGAACCTCGTTCAAGAACCTTCAACTCTATCCATGGTTGAGCACTATCACACCTTTTTTTTCTTACACCCCCGAGAAGGGAGTATATAAGGGAGATTTTTCCAACTTAAAGTGACAATCGAAATGGGATTATTTATTTATTAAATTAAGAGTCACCACTTGGGATAATTTATGGTGTCCCAAGTCACCGGTTCAAATCCTGAATCGAGGAAAAGATTAACTCTGTATAACAGTTCGCGAACCAGAAATTTGGGTAAGGAATTCTGTTAACCCGGGAGAAGGTGTTAGGCATTCTCGAGTTCCGTGGTTCTATCACGGTAGCTCAACTGTTATAATTGGCCTATTTACTTGATTTTAATGCATTCTTTAACCTATGGTGTAATTTTAACTTTATAGTCGTTTTTATTCAATTATTTTTAAGGAGAAATGCAACGTCATTCAAAATACGTCTTGAACCACGTCACATAAATGCACCCGCGGCCCTCGACATATTTTATCTAACATTGCTGAGAGTTGGATTTGGGTTACATAAATGCGCACCCAAGTTTAGGAAAGTAAATTGTTGAAATAACGCGCCTAAAGTAACTACGTGTTTGCAACTTTTCGAGGACCATGACAATTCGATGAATGGAACGACTCGATTTCTAAGGATAAACAAGGTTAATTAAACGAGGGCCATGCAATTGAGGTTTTGTTCGGCATGACACGCCTCGATTCTAAATTTTAAGGGAAATGCAAAAACTAAACCTTTGAGGGCCATAAATTGTGACTTATCTAATATAGCTCACCTCAAATTAACCAAAAGGGCCTACCAATTAAATAAGGCCTAAGGAAATTGTAGCTATTTCTAAATTAAAGCCCGTGCTCAAATTGTCATTCCATGGTTCACTAAAGAAGAGTATATGATCCATTACTTGTTCAAAGGACTGCCCAGGGCAGCAAACTCTCCTTCGTCTCATCGTGATTTTGATGTTCAAGCCCAAAAGAGGCCCAAATATTACCAAATGCAGGCTGTAGGTAAAAGACTCAGAAACGAGCCTCTACCAAAGCAAATGACTCCTTCGCAATTAATCACAAACCAACATATCTCATTATCACTCAGTAAATGGTATGCCAGGACACCTTGAACACCATTAAGAACATATGGACGCCTTCGGATTTAGCAAATATCCATGACTTAGGAATGCTATCTAATGTACTACACAATCAGTCAACGAGCCAGCTTATCAACCAACAATATAGAAAAACCTCTAGTTTCTGCATATTCTACATGAGCTCACATGAACTTCTCATTTTTAAACATATAAACCAAGCAGTGACTATCAGCAGTTTGGAAACAAATTTTATGAGCTTTACATGAGATATTAAGCAGGGTATCAGGAAGTTTAAATGTACAAAGGCCATAAAACTGTCACCCCAAAATATATCTCTAGAATCAAAGTTATCAACCAAAATGATTAACAAGCTTGTAATGGATCACCCTAAATTTATACAAAGCAAGTTGCAGTCTCTATGGCTGTAATAAATCTACTTATACAAACTAGAACTCAATTAGCCAAAGTAATTCATTAAGTAAGAAGTAAATTCAAAAGACATATGATTGAATCAGCAAAACGACTAATGCTATGCATTGAAACTTCTGCTTCTCAACTCATTCTTCATATCAAGACTTCACAAACAAAAGATTTACAGGATCATGTACCTGGAGATTGAAAGGAAACAAAGAAGTAATGAATCAGTGGTCAAGCAGCAATAGAACAGTAGCAGAAATCAGCCCCAGATTCAATGGAACAGTAACGGCTTCAAACCAACTTCAAGCCCTAAATATCAAGCCATTTTTCCAACCGAATGCAGAATCTATATTTTCAGGGGATTCTGTCTAGTGATTATGATCAGAAACTCAGCATTGAACAGAGTTTTTTGAACCATTTTCATCAAAAAATGCAGAGAAATCAGTGTTATCAAATCCCGGCCATCTCAATTTTTTGATTCAGTTTTTTATCTCTTCAAAGTCTGACTTGAAAGCCAAGTAATCATGCCTTTATAGGCAAGGCTCTAGGGCAGCCCTAAGCAATCAATTTTTGCACCTAGAACCTTTTCCAATTTTGGTTTTTGCTATCATACCCTCAAGGTAAATTTCAGAAATTCAAATTAGTCCCAAACCCCCTTTCCTGGAAGCTTCCTAAGGCTGTTACACTCAGATTCCCTAAGCAATTACCTAGACTACCCCTTTAAAACCTCGTTATTACCCTTCAGCTCATGGGTCAATTTGACCCAATGACTTGGCTAAATGAACAAGCTGCCCTTCTCTTTTAAATGGGTCAGAAACCCAAAGCCCATACAAATAACCCAAAGCCTCTTGTAACCTCATGAAAGTAGAGGAAAATAACACTTAAATGATTTCAAACGATTAACAAAAAATCTATACTAAATGAAGTGTTAACTGATTAACTAAATTAACCAATCCAAACTAACTAATTAAGTAGACTAAATGCATTGATTAAAGAAAAAATGATTTAACACTAACAAGCATATGAACGACTCTTAAGCAACTGGGAAAAACAGCCAAGAATCAGACGGAAGCAGAAGATAGAAAAAATGCAAGAAAAACTAGAGGAAATATAACAACAGAAAAGGGAAAATACCTAAAAGCCTCAGACAAATAAGAAATATGGACTGACGCTTCGAAATCTTCCATTTTCGGCCCAATCCGAGATTAATCGTGTGTTTTTTATCAAAGACACACGAATAAAATCGAAATGGACCTAAAATATTTAATGACAACCTGAATCGAAAATTTGGGGTTTTAGGGTTCAACTTTTGATCTAAAATTAGAGGAGTTCAAGGTATATTCGAGGGAAAAGACTTCTGGATTCGACATGAGGGGGTCGTGGGAGTTTCAGGGTGTTAATTTGGGAGTGATTGAGGTGGCTCCGCCAGGTTAAGGCGGTGAAAATTAGGGGCGGCGGGTTAGGGTTGGGGTAGGTCTCCGTAGAGACGAGGGTGAGAGAGATGAGAGACGGGGTTTGGGGGGTAGTAAGATTAGGACAGTTATATATCAAGCCCTCCCCCCTTCTGAGCCGTTGGATCAAAGATCCTCGACGGCCCAGATCAAATGGCGTAACAAAACGGGGTCGTTTAATTAAGTGGGGGAAAGGGGTCTGGACCGGGTCTTTTACTGGGTTTTGGGCCGGGTTGGGTGGTTTGGACATGTATGAGAGGGGGAACGACTTGGGCTTGGGTAATCTACTTAAATTTGGCCCAATTTTGTCTTTACACTCCTTTTATTTTTCCAATTTACAAATCAATTTTTTTTCAACAATTCTTTTCTTTCTTCTTTTTTCAAAATTAAATAAAAATTCAAATTAAATCCTGGAACCTAATTAACCTATCAAAACACTAATTAAACCCGAATAATAGTTATCACAATCAATTAAGAAAGCAAATTAAAAGAAAACTACTCGAAATTTAAAAACTAAACTTAAAGAGCAAACTAAACTATATATTTTTTTTAAATTATTCCATTTTTATAAACAACTAATGTGCTAACTAGTCTTAAAAATGCAAAGTCAAATCTTAAATGCAAATGCAACATATTTTGTATTTTTCATTAATTAAACAAAAATAAAAATGCATAGACAAAATGTAAACAATTATCAGAAAATGCCACAAAATCCACAAAAATTGCAAATAATAAAAAGAAGTTATTTTGTTTTGAATTTATGGGAGTAATTCATATAGGGCAAAAATCACGTGCTCACAGCTGCCCCTCTTTGCCCAGAAACACGAAGAGTTTTCGTGCAAAGATAAAGTGAGCGGATACGAGCGATTTTTGCCCGTTTGAATACTCCTTGGGAAGCATTTTGAAAGATTTGACCACACCCTGTTTCTGAGGTTGCCTACATATCCTTGACTAAAAAGGAATCAGGTCAGTGTAGTTCAGGAATGTCTGGTAGCTGGGACTACCATGAAGCTATGATTTCACTGTTGCTGTTGTTGCTTACTGAACCCCCTTATTACATCATGTCAAAAATAAAAGAAGCTAGACTAGACTATGATCTGTGAGTTTACAAAATCCTATCTATATCTTCAAACTTGCTCTTGTGGTTCTTGTTGCCTTGTTGACTTGTATTCTCCCGGTGGAATCCCCTAGTTGCCGCCTTGAATTGTAATCTGAGATGTTTCCCTATCTCCAGGTGGACACCCGCTTACTAAAACTTGAATGTATTCCCTTGTTCTCCAGGTGGGTGCCTTATTGCTGAACTTGAAAATGTATTCCCTTGTTCTCCAGGTGGATGCCTGATTGTTGAACTTGAAAATGTATTCCCTTGTTCTCCAGGTGGGCTCCTGATTGCTGAACTTGAAAATGTATTCCCTTGCTCTCCAGGTGGGTGTCTGATTGTTGAACTTAAAAATGTATTCCCTTGTTCTCCAGGTGGGCGCCTGATTGCTGAAACTTAAAAATGTATTCCCTTGTTCTCCAGGTGGGCGCCTGATTGCTGAACTTGAAAATGTATTCCCTTGTTCCCCAGGTGGGCGCCTGATTGCTGAAACTTAAAAATGTATTCCCTTGTTCTCCAGGTGGGCGCCTGATTGCTGGACTTGAAAATGTATTCCCCTGTTCTCCAGGTGGGCGCCTGATTGCTGAACTTGAAAATGTATTCCCTTGTTCTCCAGGTGGGCGCCTGATTACCAAAACTTGAAATGTATTCCCTTGTTCTCCAGGTGGGCACTTGATTGCTGAACTTAAAACGTATTCCCTTGTTCTCCATGTGGGTGCCTGATTATTGAACTTGAAAATGTATTCCTTTGTTCTCCAGGTGAGCGCCTGATTGCTGAACTTGAAATGTATTCCCTTATTCTCCAGATGGGCGCCTGATTGCTGAACTTGAAATGTATTCCCTTGTTCTCCATGTGGGCGCCTGATTTCAACAAAAATAGGCAAAAACAAAGAAAATTGTCTGCCCCAGTTTGGTGTTGGGCGCATCTGTGTGTGTTAATTGAATCATGTTACCCAATATCTCTATGAATTTGAAAGCTAAATCCCATTATCCAGGAAGGTCCTGAAAACTCCTAGTTAAATGATAGTTTTAAAATCTAAATTATATCCTCTAAAGGTGTGACTTCCGCTGAATCTTGTTATCTAAGAAGGTCTTAAAACTACATCTCATTATTTAGGATGGTCCTGAAAATCAAACATCAAGTCTTATCTTAAGAGTGACAACTAGATTATGCTATTTCTGAATTTTACACTTGGTCCCGTTTTCTAGGAGGGTCCTGAAGACTTTAAATTAAACCTTATTATCCAGGTCGGTCCTGGGAATCAAAAATCAAACCTGTTTGATGCTTGTCTTTCCTCCGCACAGGATTTCTCTGGAACAAACGAAATTTCCTGCCCCTGTTTTAATCAAAGAAAAATTTTGTCAGTTTAAAATGTGGTGGTTTGTTGATGGCATTCTTGCTGAAGGTCTCTCTGTTGCATTGTTTTGTTTCGATTGGCTTCCCCGAACTGGCCCTGAACCGCTTGACTTTCTGACTGACTTTCAAACCCTATGACCTTGAATGACCCGAGTGTTCTATACCCAAATCGTTGTTTTACATCTCTTACCCCTTTATCTAAGTCTTTGCATCTCCCATGAAATTACCAAATTATTCCACTGATGAAACTTTCGGTGACTCCTTATATCCCACTTCACATCATGTTATCTTTAGTATGTCCTGGCCACACTGTGCTTTCCACTTTTAGGAGTTAGTAGTAAGCTTTGAAATCCTTTCTTACTTGCTCAAACAGAATTATCATTGAAACATTCTATAGAAATAAGACCCGGAAGAAAATAAAATGCAATGACTTCGAGAGTTAAGGATAAGAAGAATCCAAAGTTGAATGATTGTTAAAGAAAAAGAAAAGGGACTTATCTGAGTGGAGCAGCTGGTACCAATGATCATGACATGCACTTCGGATTAATCGGACTAGTCTGTCTAACCAACCGACCTTCAGTTGCCATAATTTTTTGTCCCAGAATTTCCATAACCTGATTTCTTCACCCAAATCCTGACCTTGTTCATCCTGCGGTGCTTTTATAGGTTTTCACCAGCAGACCTCTCTCATTCATTCGTCTGTCAACTCATTTTTGCCTTACGGTACCCGTGAAGGGTTTTACCAATAATACTCTCTCATTTTTTATTTCTCTCAGCTCTCGTCACCTTACGGTGCCCGTGAGGGTTTTCACCAATAAGGCTCTCTCATTTTTGATTCTTTTTCCTGTTTGGACCAGAGTGTTGCACCTGATATGAATCACCTCTACCTGCTTGACTTGGCATTTCTCGAAGACTGATCGGAAGGTCTTTCTTTGGACCGTAATGTGGTCTTTTGGATAAGGTTAGAAAGAAAGGTATCAAAGGCTCAAACAATTCAAGTGGGTTCAAAATTACAACTTTTGGAATCAGATTTCTTGCAACAACCACAACTTTTGCCCCAGTTTCTTTGCTTGGGGACGTTTGGATTTTTGTTTCGATGGGACCGAACCGTGAGGCTGCCTACGTATCCTTAAAAGGAATCAGGTCGAACGTAGTTCATGTCGTAGAAATTGTTTTGTTGTTGTGATTTTCTTTTCTGTTCTTCCTCTTTATCTTCTTTCTTTTATTTCTTCTTTTTCTCTTTTTGTTATGTTGTTGTTTTGTTATTTTGTTTGTTTTTTTCCTTTTCTTTTCTCTCCCTTTTTTCATTCCTTTCTCTTTTTCTTTTTTTTCTTTCCTTTCTTTTCATTCTTTTCTTTTCTCTTTCCCTTTACTTATCTTTTGCATTTGCGTTTCTGATCTTTGTTATTGATTCCAAAAGAGGGGTATGAAATAAATAAGTAAGGCTCAACGGGATAACAAAGGATAAAGTGTTTAGATAGTAGAACAAAACGCCTTCGTCATTCCATTCTTCAAAACATGCCAAGTACAAACAAATACAATTTAAACAAGGAAATCATACATAATATCTCTTGATCGCATCGGAATTGATGGACATTTCTATATATTTACCTTCTATATTTGTTAAGTACAAAGCACATTGGACAACACTCTTGTTACGATGAACGACCCCTGCCAGTTTGGGGCGAACTTGCCTTTGGCTTCAGCCTGATGAGGAAGAATGCGTTTCAATACTAACTGACCCGCTTCAAACTTCCGTGGATGCACCTTCTTATTATATGCTCTTGCCATTCTCTGTTGATACAACTAGCCATGACACACTGCTGCTAATCTTTTCTCATCAATCAAACTCAATTGTTCCAGGCGGGTTTTAACCCACTCATCATCATCAATTTTGGCTTCTGCAACGATACGAAGTGATGGAATTTCAATTTCCGCGGGTATCACTGCCTCCGTGCCATATACCAACAAATAAGGAGTTGCCCCTACTAAAGTACGAACAGTAGTGCGATAACCCAACAATGCAAAAGGCAGCTTCTCATGCCACTATCTGGAACCTCCACCATTTTCTGAAGTATCTTCTTTATGTTCTTGTTGGCTGCCTCGACTACTCTGTTCGCCTTGGGGCAATATGGGATGGAGTTGCGATGTGTAATCTTAAACTGTTGGCACAGCTCTTTCATCAGATGATTGTTGAGATTAGCATTGTTATCTATGACAATCACCTTTGGGATCCCGAACCGACAAATGATGTTTGAGTGCACAAAATCGACCACTGCTTTCTTGGTCACAGACTTGAAAGTTTTAGCTTCAACTCACTTGGTGAAATAATCAATGGCCACTAGAATAAACATGTGCCCATTGGACGCTGCTGGCTCGATTGGCCCAATGACATCCATGCCCCAAGCAAAAAAGGGCCATGGTGCGAACATTGTATGCAATTCAGATGGCGGAGAGTAAATCAAATCTCCGTGCACCTGACATTGGTGGCACTTGCGCATAAAACTGATACAATCTCGCTCCATGGTGAGCCAGTAATAACCTGCTCGGAGGATCTTTTTTGCAAGGACATACCCACTTATGTGCGGTCCATAGACTCCAGAATGTACCTCGGTCATGATAGCTGTGGCCTGTCTAGCATCTATGCATCTCAACAATCCAAGATCTGGAGTTTTTTTGTACAAGATCCCTTCACTAAAGAAAAACCCACTTGCTAACCGTCGAATTGTTCTCTTTTGATCACTTGTGGCTTGTACCAGATATACTCCCATCCTGATATATTCCTTGATATCTTAAAACCAAGGCTCACCATCTAGTTCTTCATCTACCACATTACAGTAAGCATGCTGCTCGCGGACTTGAATCTGCAAAGGGTCTACGTAAGCCTTATCTTGATGATGTAACATTGATGTTAGAGTAGCTAAAGCATCAGCAACCTCATTATGAATCCTTGGAATATGCCTGAACTCTATTGATTGAAACCGTTGACAAAGATCCTGCAAACATTGTTGGTACGGTATGAGCATCAAATCTCGAGTTTCCCATTCTCCTTGAATCTGGTGCACCAGAAGGTCCGAGTCGCCCAAGACCAAGACTTCCTGGACACCCATATCTACAGCTAACCTCAAACCCAGAATGCATGCCTCGTACTCAGCCATGTTGTTAGTACAGTAGAAACGAAGCTGAACCATAATAGGGTAGTGATGCCCTATTTCAAAAATAAGTACCGCTCTTATCCCTACGCCTTTCATGTTAGCAACCCCATTAAAGAAAAGTTTCCATCTTAGCTTTTCAATTGGTTCCAACTCATCAATATGCATTACCTCTTCATCAGGGAAGTAAGTCTTCAAAGGCTCATATTCTTCATCCACTGGGTTCTCAGCCAAATGATCAGCCAATGCCTGGGCTTTCATTGTAGTCCTAGTCACATAGACGATGTCAAATTCTGTGAGCAAGATTTTCCACTTTGCGAGCCTCCCTATAGGCATAGGCTTCTGAAAGATATATTTTAACGGATCCAAACGAGAGATGAGGTAAGTAGTGTAAGATGACAAATAGTGATTCAACTTCTGTGCTACCTAAGTTAGGGCGCAACATGTCCTCTCAAGGTGAGTGTACTTAACCTCGTAAGATGTGAACTTCTTGCTGAGATAATAGATGGCATGCTCCTTCCTGTCGGTAATGTTGTGTTGACCCAACACACAACCAAATGAATTGTCCAGGACCGTCAAATACAGAATCAAAGGTCTCCCCGGCTCTGGTGGCACCAACACAGGTGGGTTTGACAAGTACCCCTTTATCTTATCGAATTCTTCTTGACACTCATCTGTCCATTTGACCGCAGCATCCTTCTTTAACAGTTTGAAGATAGGCTCACAAGTTGTCGTAAGTTGAGCAATAAACTTGCTGATGTAATTCAACCTCCCTAATAAACTCATCACCTCAGTTTTGTTCCTTGGGGGTGGTAATTCTTGGATAGCTTTGATCTTTGACGGGTCCAATTCAATACCTCAACGGCTGACTATGAACCCCAATAATTTTTTAGATGGCACACCAAATGTGTATTTTGCAGGATTGAGCTTAAGATCGTACCTGCGAAGCCTTTAGAAGAATTTTCTCAAATCTCTGACATGATCAGACTGCTTTCTAGAATTTATGATTACATCGTCCACATAAACCCCGATCTCCTTGTGTATCATGTCGTGGAATATGATTGTCATTGCCCTCATGTAAGTTGCCCCAACTTTTTTCAAACCGAAAGGCATGACCCTGTAGCAGTATGTTCCTCATGGCGTGATGAATGTCGTCTTTTCTGCATCTTCCTCATCCATTAAAACCTGATGATAGCCCGCATAGCAATCCACAAAAGACCCAATCTCGTGTTTGGCGCAATTGTCAATCAGAATGTGGATATTTGGCAGTAGGAAGTTGTCCTTAGGGCTTGCATTGTTCAGATCATGGTAATCAACACACACCCTAGTCTTGCCATCCTTCTTTGGCACAGGCACTACATTGGCTAACCAAGTGGGATACCGAGTGACCCGAATGACTTTTGCATCGAACTATTTGGTGACCTCT
Source organism: Nicotiana tabacum (assembly GCF_000715075.1). Taxonomy (NCBI): domain Eukaryota; kingdom Viridiplantae; phylum Streptophyta; class Magnoliopsida; order Solanales; family Solanaceae; genus Nicotiana; species Nicotiana tabacum. The sequence continues at coordinate 113,531,370 of NC_134089.1, forward strand.
TCCTTGATCTTCACACTCATATCAGTTTTAAATTTCCTCAGTTTTTGCTTGACAGGAGGGAATGCCGGGTCAGTGGGCAATTTGTGAACTACCAAGTCAGTGCTTAAGCCTGGCATGTCGTCATAGGACCATGCAAAAATATCTTTGAATTCAAACAATGCTTTGATTATCTCTTCCCTCATTTGTGGTTCCAGGTGAACACTTATCTTAGTTTCCCGGATATTATTTGGGTCCCCAAAATTGATTGCCTCTGTATCATTCATATTAGGCTTGGGTTTTTCTTCAAAATGGCTTAATTCTTTACTAATCTCTTCAAAGGCCACATCCTCATCATATTCCAATTCATCATCACACTCTGTTTCTTGAATTACTATTTCAGAATTAGATTGGCTTTTAAGACTGGGCCGGAGATTCCTAATGCATGTCATATCATTGAAGCCAGCATAAAAAGAACTGTACAAGAAAGAAAAGAAAAAATGAAACTATCATGAAGGAAGAAAAAAGGGAAATTGCATTTTATTGAAATTAAAGATAACAAGGTTTATACGTCCAAATGGATGGAACATAGAATCTGAATTACGACCCTAGAATAATCCAGATAAACTGAAAGAAAATCAAAGCAAACTACCAAAACTCCTTCCTGGTGGGGAGAGGAGTAGCTTCCCAATTGTTAATCTTTGCACTGGGCCCAATAAACTGCACATCCACTTTACTCGAACCCTCTCCAGCTTCCAACATGTTCACATCGGCGAATAACCTCTAGAAACTTTTCAATCAAATCTCTATCTACATAAACCACTGAACTGGGAACTATTGTCACTGGGTGTTTCTTGGTGCCAGTCCTGACAAATGATCTGGAGAGCCGTGGGATGGGCTTTAGGAGGACCCAGGCCCTCTGTTTCAACTTTCTAGCTCTTTTCACGTCTGCAACTGTGGGCTTGAACCCCAAACCAAATGTATCCAAGTTTTTGGGGAGAGACACCGGTTGTATGATACCTTGCAGAGATGCACCCAAACCCTTGCCCGATACAAAACCATTTTTCAACATTTCGATAGCTACCATGACTGATACGGCAGCTACCCTCGGGGTTGGAATGCACTTCCCTTTTAGAATTTTCTCTACCGATACCGTGTCAAAAACCTAATAAACCCATGGCCCCTTGTTGTCCTCGAACTCTATGAACGAAACAATGGCATCACTGGGAACACACCAATTATCTTCTCCATGCACAACAATTTCCTGTCTATCCCATTCAAACTTGACCATTTGATGCAGAGTAAACGGGACCGCTTTGGCAGCATGAATCCAAGGTCGACCTAACAGCAGATTGTAAGACACAGCCACATCGAGCACCTGGAATTTTATGGTAAATTCAATTGGCCTTATTGTAAGCTCAAGCACTATGTCCCCGATTGAATCTTTCCCTCCACCGTCGAATCCCCGAACGCAGATACTGTTCTTGTGAATTCTTTCATCATCCACCTTCAACTTATTCAGAGTGGAGAGAGGGCAAATGTTCGCGCTGGAACCACTGTCAACTAGTACCCGAGTAACCATGGAATCTTCGCATTTCACCGTCAGATAGAGGGCTCTATTGTGCTCAGTACCCTCCACGGGCAATTCATCATCAGAAAAAGTGACTCTGTTTACTTCAAATATCTTGTTAGCTATCTTTTCCAAGTGGTTTACTGAGATTTTGTCAGGAACGTGGGCCTCATTCAGGATCTTCATCAAAGCCCTACGGTGCTCGTCTGAATGGATCAATAATGACAATAATGAAATCTGAGCCAGTGTTTTCCTCAATTGCTCCACAATGGAATAGTCCTACACTTTCATCTTTCTCAAGAATTCCTCTGCTTCTTTCTCAGTCACAGCTTTCTTCGCCAATACTGGGTTATCTTTGGAGATCTTAGCTTTTCTAAACTCTTCGGGGGCAAAGAATCTCCCCGATCGAGTCAAACCATGGGTCTCACAAACTTCTTCTTTAACCTCTTTCCCCTTGTAAGTCACTGTCACTCATTCATAATTCCACGGGACCGCCTTGCTGTTGATCATCGGTAATTGAGTTACTGGCTTGATAGTGACAGGATCTGTGCGAGCACCCTCCACAATTACCACAGGCTTGTTCGCCACTCCTGGCACAATCACTTTTGCTCTTTCTTGTTTTACTACCATGTCATTTGAGGAACCTTTCTTGACCACCACAGATGGTTCACTATTTGTCCCGATCAACTTAATCACAAACTTCTCACTTTGACTTTTCAAACGTCCTAGTTTCACTGGACCGAATCATCATGACAATTTGCGAAGGCTTCTTAGGCTCCCCTCCCTTATGCACTATCTCAATCATGTTCGTCTCATGATGAGCTGGCAATGGGTTCTAGTTGATATTAGGTGCCTTCGGAGCTTGGACGTCAATCCGATTAGTATCAATGAGCTCTTGAATAGCTGTTTTCAATTGCCAGCACTTCTCTGTGTCGTGCCCCAGGGCACCAGAACAATATTCTCAACTCACTGAGTGATCAAGATTCCTCGAGGGAGGATTTGGCAATTTTGGTTCAATCGGACTTAGCATACCCAATTTTCTCAACCTGCAGAACAAACTGGTATAGGATTCTCTCAATGGAGTGAAAGTCTTCTTCTTCTGCAACCTCTCATTCTTGGTGGCCTGATTGGGCTAGAAACCTGTTCCAGGGGGATTTTGATAGGCTCTTGGGGGTGGATAGGCATTTTGTGGAGCTGGGTAGCTACTTTGTAGAGCTAGCGCATGCCATTACGCGTGAGCGGGAGGTTAAGTGTATGTTTGTGCATGATGGACAGAAAATGGGGATCTGGCGGTGCGTAGTAGTGTTGTGGTGGGATATATGGAGTGTGGTGGTAAGTTTGGTGATAGGGTCGAGGCTGGTTGTAGTAATGTGAAGGGCCCCTAGATCGATCCAAGCTCCCAACTCAATTTTCACAACATCATCTTTCTTCTTCTTCCCGAGTACACCCCCAGTACCGTTTTGAATGGCCTGGGTGGTTGCTTTAATTGCTGAGTAGCTCATGATTTTATTAGACTTGAGTCTCTCTTCTACCATGCCTCCCATTTTTACCACCTCATTAAAGGACTTGCACACTACTGACACCAAATGACCAAAATAAGTAGGCTCCAAGGCCTGCAATAAATAATCAACCATCTCGCTTTCTTTCATCATAGGGTCAACCCTCGCTGCTTGCTCCCTCTAATGGAATCCATATTCCCTGAAACTCTCACCAGGATTTTTCTAAATCTTCGTCAATGACAGATGGTCTGGGATAATTTCAAGATTGTACTGAAAATGGCAGGCGAAGGCTTAGGCCAAATCGTCCCATGTGTACCACCTGCTGTGATCTTTTCTGGTATACCATTCCAATGTCGATCCACTCAAACTTTGGCTGAAATAGGCATCAGTAATTAATCTCTTCCTCCTGCTCCTATCATCTTGCTAAAAAATCCTTTTAAGTGTGCTACTGGGTCACCATGTCCGTCGTACAGATCAAACTTGGGCATCTTGAACCCTGCTGGTAATTGAACATCTAGGAACAGACATAAATCCTTATAGGCCACACTTACTTGACCTCCCAACCCCCTCATATCTCTGAACGATTGTTCTAAGCTTTTGACCTTTCTGGTCATCTCCTCATGTTCGGGATTTTCGGGTGGCTTCTTGGTCTCTGCCGGGAGATCAAGATGAGGGGTGTAAGAATATGTTTCTGGAACTTTGAAGGTGGGCTCAGGGGGATAATACTGGTTGTCGTGAGTTTGGAACAGAGGCTCACTGGAAGACCAGTGCAATGTAGTAGGTGGAGGAGCCACAAAGACGGGAGTGACTGGTGGAGGAGGGTATGGGACTTGTTTGGGTGGTGGAGCTTGGAAAGTATGGGAAGTGGTGTCATAACATTGTTGGTAGAGGGGAAAGGCTGGAGACAAGTTCACAGTGGGAGGTTCTTGAGGTTGAGCCAATGGTGGGATATAAGCAGGGTTGGCGGGATAAACCGATGGTGGATGCCCCTTTGCCCAGGCCTGGTACATTTCAGTCATTTGCTGCTTCAGCTTATATAACTCATCTCTCAAATTAACATCCGATTCATCCACCTCTTTTGACGGATCGATAATGCTTGCCTCCCGTTCTTGGTTGGCCATGTTCAGCTTGTCTTTTGACCGGGTATTGTAGGAATGAGTTGCCAGAATGCCAATCAACTAACCACATGCCTGGACTCAATACATCAATAACAACCTTGTTAGCGATTAGGGCTTTAACAGATGGTAGCCGCACATTTTGGGGAATGAATGCACCTAAGCAGTTAACCGTTTCTATTATGCATTCAATCGGCTGCATGCGTCATCCCGGCTTTTCCTTATTTTTATTTGAAACTTCTCTTTTATCTTTTTTTTTCATTCTTGCCTTTCCTTGCTTGATCTCTCATGGTTTCCTCCCCATGGTTTCTTTTTTTTTCTCTTTTCTTCTTTTGTTTTTCCTCTCTTTTTTTATTTGTTCTTCTTTTTTTCTTTCTTTTTTCTTTTGGTTATGGTCGAATCCTATAGAGATTGACTATGTATCATAACCCCGCATGAATTAGATCGAGCGTAGTTCTGTGAGATCAGTGTGAAAGTAAATAATAAATATTTTGGGATTTTCAGTTTTCATAAAAAATAAATGCTTTGATTACAAAGACTCGAAATTAACATACTCCAAAAGAAACTAACAGACTCTGATGCAAAGATGAAATACAGACTCAAAAATAAACTATCATACTCCAACAAAAGAAAATACAGACACAAAAACAACTGACAGACTCCAGTAGGAAGAAAATACAGACTCAAAACAACTAAAAGACTCTAACGGAAAAGGAAATACAGACTCAAATGAAAAATCATGAACACATTAATGCTCCTGGTGCCCGCGGGACATCATTCGGTCTCGTCGTGGGCCTATATGCAAGATACCTTTGAAGTCTATCTAAGTCACGCATTATTTGTTTAACAAATGTCATCACTGCCGCAAAGAAAGTGGTGCGAGTCATATCCTCACAGGCTTGGCACTTCACAACAATGTAATCGGCGATGGTTCTAATTCTCTCTCTTATGACACCTTTTTCTTGCAATAAACGCCCGATCTGCTGTGCCCTGGCTTCCAAAGTTTGCTTGGCCACATGATTCTGCTCCTGAAGTTGTTGCAAATCTATTTCTAATTGTGCCAATGCTGTATAACAATGCTCTCTTTCAACCTTGAAGTCTTTCGCCTGTTTGATCATTTTGTTTTCGGTGGCGACGACCCTTTTCTTTAATCCCGCGACCTTATTGTCGTACCTTTCTTTCAACTGCTTAACCAAGCATGCTCGTTCATCCGCGTTTTTAGCCAATTGCTTTCGAGCCCTGGCTAGTTCACTTTCTGCTTTGTTCAAATCAAAACTATAGTCACTCACTTTTTGCCTCAGGTTATCTATGAGTTTTTCATCTTTGGCACTTCTGGCGGGATCTTTTGCCACTATTTTCATTTTCTGAATCTGGGCTCGAAGGGCCTCAATTTCTTTGGTCAGCTTTTTCTTTTCCACTTCATCGGTCGCGGCTTGCAAGCTATTCTCGAATTGAAGTTCTTTGACTTGTTTTTCCAACTTTCCTATTGTGGCCCTGTACTTATTCTCCTTGGCCAACCAAGCTCATTGTTCTTGTGACGCCTCGACGAATTCCTGAAGGTGGGGTCTTTTGGCCGGCCTCCCAAACTCAATTTCTCTTCTATACCAAGCCTTGTACCCTGGTGAAACCTCACCTTTGGATCGATCACGTACACAGGTATTTGTTGTTAAGTATTGACATTTGCTCCAAATTTGGCGGACTGCTGCTTCATGAAACTGACCATTAGGTCCGATCTCGACTACTTGGTCACTAAGATCTTCATCTCTCGGAACTATTTGGAATCTCCCCAGCTGCCTCAAAACCCGATATGGGGCATAAGGCTGGATACTCCTGAGTCCCATCAAGAGGAAATAAGGCTCGGTGGCTGGCATATATATGATCTCATCCACAGGCAGCCATCTAAATGTCCACTCAATTTGGTTTGCAGTGATGGAACGGAGGCGTGCTACCCACTCTGTAACCCCTTCTGGCAAGCTAATCCTATCAACCCTCGTATAAAATTCTTCTATGCATGTTTTCTTTGTCGACCCATAACTCATAAATTGAGGACGATGGCATAGGTGTTCAATCATCCACATCTGCAGCAATACGTTGCACCCCTCGAAAAAGTCTCCTCCGGCTTTGCAGGCTGTGAGAGCGCGGAAGATTTCAGCTACTATCATGGGTGCGAGGGTGTTGTTGGCCTGAGTAAGCAAAGTGCTGACAACCCTAGCTACTCGTATGTCAATATTCCCATCTTTTCTAGGAAACACCAAAAGTCCCAAAAAGACCACCATAAAAGCAAAACACTTGTGTTCTTCCCACTTAAGGCGGTTTCCTTTACTGTAGTTTTTGTTTTCCGGCTTGTTGAACCCCCCTATATGACCATATATGTTTTATATAAACTGCAAAGTACAAAAACCAGTTGTCAAGTCTGGGTTGTGGACCCCCCTGCTTATTTTCAAAGAGTCTAGGAACTTATGTACGGCTATGGCCCTTAGAGCAATCAGGTATTGGTGTCTCAGAGGAACTTTGGGATCCCCAATATATCCGGTTATTTCTTATAATGTTGGGGTAAGTTCAAAATCTGAGAAATGAAATACGTTGTGGGCCAGGTCCCAGAATGTAACCAACTCCTTTATGATGTCTCCCCCAGGATTGATCTTCAACAACTCGGTGAGGCCTCCCAGGTATAGATTGACCGTGTCTTGTCCCGATTTACCCAGATCATCCCACCACATATGCAACTCCAAAGGGATCTTGTTCACGATTGTTATTGCCAAATTCTGACTTGTGCTCATTCTGTACATTTATTAGGGTGATTAAGAAAAAATCATGATTCAATTGATTCAAAAACAAAGCTGACACTTTTTCAGATTTTCATTTCAAAAGTAAAAACCCAGCTTTGCAAATACGGCCTTTCAGCACTTCCGAGAAAAGATTTTAAGGTTGTGCTCGCTAACCGGCTAAAATTTTGAAAAAGAGACCGAAGGCGGTTGTTCTTGCAAAAACAGCCTTCCGACATCCTTATGGGGACAATCGGCTATTTTTGACAAAAATGGCATCACCTTAACCATATAATAAAAATAATTTTTTTTGTTTTTTTGGGTTATTTTTGCAAAAAGGAAGTTGGACCCGATCGGGGTTGCCTACGTATCTCACACCCTGTGAGAATCAAACTGGCGTAGTTCGAGCAATTTTGACAAAAATAAACCAACTTTTTTTTCTTTTCTAAAAACACAAAGATTTTCCTTTTTTTTTTCTTTTCTTTAAAAACCACAAAATTTCTTTTTTTTCAAAATTTCGGCAAAGTTTCGGTTTGGGACATCGATTTTTCAAAACAGGCATTTATCCCTCTCAGCCTCCTCATTAACTTTTCTAAATTTTCCCTATAAGCCGATCAACATGCAAATTCGAAGCAAATGAATGCACAAGTAGCAAGTAAGATGCATTATAATGGTCTTTATATTTCGGGTACACCTGTCCTAGACAGACCCAACCCCTATGTTGAGTCTCCAAAGTCAAATGCATATGATGCAAACAAACGTTCCTACTAGGTATCCGGCATGACGCTGAGTTATTCTAAGTCAAAAACCTGGTTATGTGTTCTAGACTGTGTACCCGAGCGGACAACTCGAGCCAAGGAGGGGACTACGTACCGGGAACCAAAAGGCCATCCGGCTTAGCAACTTGTCCGAGCCTCTTTATTATTTCAAGGTATGACACTAACAGAATAGGGAGTCTTAACCAGCGAGCACATCCCTCAAGATGAGAAGAGAAGGGTTTCGTAGCAGTTTATATACTGTTCAGATAATATCAAAGCAGTAAAAGCAATATTTAGCACATTGGGTCCAAACATGTAATAAAATCAGATAATAGATAAAACCAAATACAACAATTCATCTAAGCTCGAATTCTGAACCTTGAACCAGAGATTTTGGGTTCGATCCCCAGCAGAGTCGTCAGAGCTGTCACACCTCCTTTTTCCTACACCCCCGAGAAGAGGGTATATAAGGGAGTTTTTTTCCAACTTAAAGTGACAATCGAAACGGGATTATTTATTTATTAAATTCAGAGTCGCCACTTGGGATAATTTATGGTGTCCCAAGTCACCAGTTCAAATCCCAAATCGAGGAAAAGATTGACTTTGTATTACAGTCCGCGAACCAAAAATCCGGGTAAGGAATTTTGTTAACCCGGGAGAAGGTGTTAGGCATTCCCGAGTTCTGTGGTTCTAGCACGGTCGCTCAACTGTTATAATTGGCCTATTTACTTGATTTTAATGCATGTTTTAGCCTATGGTGCAATAACTTTATAGCTGTTTTTATTCAATTATTTTTAAGGAGAAATGCAACGTCATTCAAAATACGTCTTGAACCACGTCACATAAATGCACCCGCGGCCCTCGACATATTTTATCTAACATTGCTGAGAGTTGGATTTGGGTCACATAAATGCGCACCCGAGTTTAGGAAAGTAAATTGTTGAAATAACGCGCCTAAAGTAACTATGTGTTTGCAACTTTGCGAGGACCATGACAATTCGCTGAATGGCACGCCTCGATTTCTAAGGATAAACAAGGTTAATTAAACGAGGGCCATGCAATTGAGGTTTTGTTCGGCATGACACGCCTCGATTCTAAATTTTAGGGGAAATGCAAAAACTAAACTTTTGAGGGTCATAAATTGTGACTTATCTAATATAGCTCGCCTCAAATTAAGCAAAAGGGCCTACCAATTAAATAAGGCCTAAGAAAATTGTAGCTATTTCAAAATAAAAGCCCGTGCTCAGATTGTCATTCCATGGTTCAGTAAAGAAGAGTATATGATCCATTATTTGTTCAAAAGGAGCTCGGGCCTAACACAGGCCCAACAATCTACCAAAAATCTTTACTTTGAGGCAGAGAATCAAAGGACTGCCCAGGGCAGAAAAAACTCCTTCGTCTCATCATGATTTCGATGTTCAGGCCCAAAAGAGGCCCAAATATTACCAAATGCAGGCTGTAGGCAAAAGACTCAGAAACGAGCCTCTACCAAAGCAAATGACTCCTTCACAATTAATCACAAACCAACAAATCTCATTATCACTCAGTAAATGGTATACCAGAACACTTTGAACACCATTAAGAACAGATGCACGCCTTCATATTTAGCAAATATCCATGACTTAGGCATTCTAGCTAATGTACTACACAATCAGTCAACGAGCCAGCTTATCAACCAACAATATAAAAAAACCTCTAGTTTCTGCATATTCTACATGAGCTCACATGAACTTCTCATTTTTAAACATATAAACCAAGCAGTGACTATCAGCAGTTTGGAAACAAATTTTATGAGTTTTACATGAGATATCAAGCAGGGTATCAGGAAGTTTAAATGTACAAAGGCCATAAAACTGTCACCCCAAAATATATCTCCCGAATCAAAGTTATCAACCAAAATGATTCACAAGCATGTAATGGATCACCCTAAATTTATACAAAGCAAGTTGCATTCTCTATGGCTGTAATAAATCTACTTATACAAACTAGAACTCAATTATCCAAAGTAATTCATTAAGTAAGAAGGAAATTCAAAAGACACATGATTGAATCAGCAAAACGACTAATGCTATGCATTGAAACTTCTTCTTCTCAACTCATTCTTCATATCAAGACTTCACAAACAAAAGATTTACAGGATCGTGTACCTGGATATTGAAAGGAAACAAAGAAGTAATGAACTAGTGGTCAAGCAGCAATAGAACAGTAGCAGAAATCAACCCCAGATTCAATGGAACAGTAACGGCTTCAAACCAACTTCAAGCCCCAAAAATCAAGCCATTTTTCCAACCGAATGCAGAATCTATATTTTCAGGGGATTCTATCTAGTGATGATGATCAGAAACTCAGCATTGAATAGAGTTTTTTGAACCATTTTCATCAAAAAATGTAGAGAAATCAGTGCTATCAAAATTCCGACCGTCTCAATTTTTTGTTTCAGCTTTTTATCTCTTCAAAGTCTTACTTGAAAGCTAAGTTATCATGCCTTTATAGGCAAGGCTCTAGGGCAACCCTAAGAAATCAATTTTTGCACCTCAAACCTTTTTCAATTTTGGTTTTTGCTATCATACCCTCAAGGTAAATTTCAGAAATTCAAATTAGCCCCAAACCCCCTTTCCTGGAAGCTTCTTAAGGCTGTTACACTCAGATTCCCTAAGTAATTACCTAAACTACCCCTTTAAAACCCCGTTATTACCCTTCAGCTCATGGGTCAATTTGACCCAATGACTTGGCTGAATGAACAGGCTGCCCTTCTCTTTTAAATGGTTCAGAAACCCAAAGCCTCTTGTAACCTCATGAAAGCAGAGGAAAACAACACTTAAATGAATTCAAACAATTAACAAAAAACCTATACTAAATGAAGTGTTAACTGATTAACTAAATTAACCAATCCAAACTAACTAATTAAGTAGACTAAATGCATTAATTAAAGAAAAAATGATTAAAGACTAACAAGCATATGAACGACTCTTAAGAAACTGGGAAAAACAGCCAAGAATCAGACGGAAGCAGAAGATAGAAAAAATGAAAGAAAAACTGGAGGAAATATAACAACAGAAAAGGGAAAATACCTAAAAGCCTCGGACAAAAAAGAAATATGGACTGACACTTCGAAATCTTCCGTTTTCGGCCCAATCCGAGATTAATCGTGTGTTTTTTATCAAAGACACGCGAATAAAATCGAAATGGACATAAAATCTTTAATGAGAACCTGAATCGGAAATTTGGGGTTTTAGGGTTCAACTTTTGATCTAAAATTCGAGGAGTTCAAGGGATATTCGAGGGAAAAGACTTCTGGATTTGACATGAGGGGGTCGTGAGGGTTTCAGGGTGTTAATTTGGGAGTGATTGGGGTGGCATCGCCAGGTTAAGGCGGTGGGAATTAGGGGCGGTGGGTTAGGGTTGGGGTAGGTCTCCGAAGAGACGAGGGTGAGAGAGATGAGAGACGGGGTTTGGGGGGTAGTAAGATTAGAACAGTTATATATCAAGCCCTCCCCCCTTCTGAGTCGTTGGATCAAAGATCCTCGACGGCCTAGATCAAATGGCGTAACAAAACGAGGTCGTTTAATTAAGTGGGGGAAAGGGGTCTGGACCGGGTCTTTTACTGGGTTTTGGGTCGGGTTGGGTGGTTTGGACGGGTATGAGAGGGGGAACGACTTGGGCCTGGGTAATCTACTTTAATTTGGCCCAAATTTGTCTTTACACTCCTTTTATTTTTCCAATTTGCAAATCAATTTTTTTTCAACAATTCTTTTCTTTCTTCTTTTTTCAAAATTAAATAAAAAGTCAAATTAAATCCTAAAACCTAATTAACCTATCAAAACACTAATTAAACCTGAATAATAGTTATCACAATCAATTAAGAAAGCAAATTAAAAGAAAACTACTCGAAATTTAAAAACTAAACTTAAAGTGCAAATTAAACTATATTTTTTTTTTAATTTTTCCACTTTATAAACAACTAATGTGCTAATTAGTCTTAAAAATGCAAAGTCAAATCCTAAATGCAAATGCAACATATTTTGTATTTTTCATTAATTAAACAAAAATAAAAATGCATTGACAAAATGCAAACAATTATCAGAAAATGCTACAAATCCACAAAAATTGCAAATAATAAAAAGAAGTTATTTTGTTTTGAATATATAGGAGTAATTCATATAGGGCAAAAATCACGTGCTCACAAGCACTTGAGTAAAGATCTAGTGACTAGTCATAAAGAGACTGAGATCACCAGGACAAGTTGTGACTCTGTAGGTATCACTCCTTCGTCTGTTGAAATCTCCATGGAACCACAAGAAAAGGAGGGAATAGAGAATATGTTTTCCATTGCGTCAGAAGGGGTCATTATAGATGAATGTGCAGGAGGTTCTGAGCCTCAAGGGGAAGAGACAGAAGAAGAGAGAGCAATTGTGCCATTTGAACAGCCGGCACAAGATGATGCTATTGGGGTCCCAAATGATGAACCTGATCCCTCCATGGAGGATCCAGGTTAGGAGTCATCTCCCCAGGTCAATATTGATCATGCTCCCTCTCCCCACTTCGATGCTGAGCCTTTGAATATGGTGGTGCACGAGACGAATCCTGATAGTGAAGAAGACGTAGATGATTTGGTTTATGCTAGTTTTATCAGGGCTAGGACTAAGCCAGTGGTAACTTCAGAGTCACCTCCTAAGCGGCCTACTACACGGTTACAGCAAAATGAGGTTCTAGAATTTACCCTCAAGAAGAGTAAAAGGAGTTAGAGAAGGAGAAGGTTGGTCAAAGATGGAAAAGTTGTACAAGCAGAGGATGTTCCTATAGTGGATGTGGATGAGGAAACCAAAGTGTAACCTAGTTCCCTGACCTGCAAATCTTCAAGTAAGAAGCACTCTCTCTCTCAATCCGAAAGGCACACCTCTAAGGGTGCTGAGAGTTCATCCAAGAGTGATGTTGCTGGTTCTAGTGAAAAGTTGTTACAACATTCTGGTGACAAGATAGTGAAGGAGCATGGTAAGACAGTGAAGGAGCGTGATGACAAATCTGATAAGGAAGAAGTATAAAACTTTGGTGAACATAGACACAACAAGGCAGTGGGGAAGGAAAAGTTTGTTGGCAAGACAATGAAAATAAAGAAGGATGATGAGGAGGAGGAACCTGGTTTCGTCAAGAAAGGAAAAGTGAGTGGAACTCTGAGGTCCGAGAAAAGAAAGTTGGGGAATCAGAAAGTGTTGTGGGGCTGCACATTTTCCTCTGACATTCTAAAGAGTGCTGGGAGGAGACAATTAGTGGATATTTGTGATGCTCAATAGTGGACCAATTTATTTACAAGTGAGGCTCTTATAGTGTATGAGGATGAGGTACGGAGTTTCTACACCAGCCTATTCACAATAGATGGTGATCAAATCTATGTGTTGGTAAATGGGGTGGACATAGCGATGGACTCTGTCCTATTGGGATCAATTCTGGGTGTTCCTACCAAAGGAGTGTAATTTGCTCAGCACACCAAACTTCAAAAATGTCATTGTCAAATACGAGGCAGTACAACATAGGGAACATATGCATAAGAAGGCACTCCTTCCAGTTTATCAGCTGTTGTTTGAGATGGTTAACAAGGTATTGCTTCCCCATGCTGAAAGAAGATCTGTTGCATCCAAAGCTGACCTATTCCTTATGGAAATCTTGGATAATTTCTCCTCCATCAATTTGCCTGCCATAATTATTGATCATATACAGAAGGTAGAGAACCTTAAAGATGGGAATCCTAGACTACCTTATGGGTTCCTTATCACAAAGGTCTTTGAGTTTTTCAAAGTACCTCTGGGACAGGCCAAAGTGAGTACCAAAAAGCAATCATTTTCAAAAACTACTCTAGAGGAGTGTGAGTGTATTGACAAAGTCGGAGGAGTTGGAAGCACTTCCACAATCTCTCAACTGGTAAATGCTCAGAATAGTGCCACAAAGGAGATCCAGAATCTGAAGGCTAGGAATGCGATTCTTGAGAGTCAGTTACAAGAGGTACCTGGTTCTAGTGGTTCTCACAGCGTAGAGGTTGCATGCCTAACAAAGGAGAATGTTGAACTAAGGAAACAGGTGGAGGACCTGAAAGAAAGACTGCTCAATGAGCAAATGTCCGTGAATGCTCGCATGAATCTTGTCCTCCAAACTCTTGCTTCCTCTTCCAAGCCCCCTTCCTCCAGTGTCCCTTAAAGAATGTCCCCTTAGTTTCCAATTTCCAGTATTTATCTTCTTAAGTTGTTTTTGGTGATGTTTTCTTATTTTTGGTACTTCTTTTTGTTTATTCTACATTGTGGATGAAAACAATAATTCTGCTCCCGCCTGTAAAAGTCCAATTCTGGTTAATGAAAATGATTTCATTTTTGTTATCTATGTTGTTGCTCTTTTGCTTCTATCTTTTATCATGTTGTGAGCACATAAGTGGCATGAGTTAGCTATGCTAGACTTCTTTATGTTGTTAACCTGCTTTGTGCTTTTTATGATTCCAAAAGGGAAAAGATTTAATTGAATAATACAGAGTATGAATGCATGAATGAATGAGAGCATGAATGGATATAATCTGAAAACAAAATACAGATTCATGGGAAACTCATTCAAGGGGAACTCACAAAGGTTCAGGTACTGACTATGGGGGAATGCAGAGCTTCAGGGGGAACTTAAGGTCATTCTGGTTAACAATTTGGTTTTTTTATGGCTCTTTCTAGAATTTTCAATTATAAGTTTGTCATCAACAAAAAGGGGGAAATTGATAGGCTACAAGTACTTTAGGCATTAGTACTTTACTTTATGTTTTGATGATCTAACAAACTTACTATCCAGAACCAGAAAAGGAAACTGTTACACATTTAAAAGACCTCAAGTTCACAAGATTCTAGGTTGGACACAGTGTGGAAATATGTTTCAACTCCTCAGAGTGAAAGAAACAGCTTAGGTACCAAGTCCCTACCAGTTCCCAAGGAGACTGCACGAAGTCAACTTTCCAGCTGGAAAGTTGCTACTTGCACACGCTACTGTGCAGAATAGTGCTGCAGTCAACTTTCCAAGTAAGACTTTTTACCTACCTTGCTTGCATCATTATAAGTGATGTCACATATGTATATATGCATTCAAGGGAGGTAAAACACAACACTTGAACACTTAGAGATTTCACACAAGCTCATTCGCATGACTATTCAGCTAGCAAGTTTCAAGTGCCTCAAGAACAAAGAATAAAGTAACTACGGACCAGTTCCCACATCGAGTTATTGTGTGTCCTTAGTTGAGTTGTAACTTTGTAATAGTTCTTCAAATTGCAATTCCTATCTTGCTTATTTAGAAGCACTATATAAGAACATCTTTGTAAACCTTAAACCTGCGTGTTTAAGTCTTGGCTAGAGTTAGTCAAGTTTTAAAGTCTTTGTAATAGAGTTATTAAAAAGTGGCTTGTAATAGATGTATTACAAGTTAGTGAGGGATTAAGAGTTTAATTCCTAGGTTGCATAAGTTGTAATCTAAAAGTTGCTCGGTAGTGAAGTTGAAATCCTATAAGGGTAGGTCGTGGTTTTTAATCTCGTTGAGCTGGGAATTTTCCAGTAAAATTTCTCCTATCATTTAACTTCTGTTCTCTATGTGTGTACTGTCATACCTGATAGAGAACCTGGTTCTCTATAGAAGTTGGTGGACCCATATTTTCTATCAATGGTCATGGTTCTCACTCAAGGAATCAAGAAAAGAAAAGAAGAAAAAATGAGAGAGTGTTGCTAGTGAAAACCTTCATGGGCACTACAAAACGGCGGTGAGCAGAGATAAATAAATAAATAAGAGAGACTTGTTGGTGAAAACCCCTTGGGGCACCACTAGTCGAAGGTGAGTTGTGAGTCTGATGTAAATAATTGGCATAGAGAGGCTCGATTTCAAAGCTCAAAGGAATGACAAGAGAAAAGCTTAGATTGATTTGAAAGATCAGGCCGCTAAGTCCAAAATGCATGTCATGATCATTAAGGCTAGTTAAAAAAAAAGTATTCTTCTTTTTTTCTTCCCGACAGGGGCATTTCTTGTTATTATTGTTTCTTCACATTATTATGTTTTTTGCTTTGAGTCAGTCCTCATCAAAAAAAGCAAGAAACAATTTCAAAATCTGCTACCAGCTTTTCAGTTGCATAAATCTAAATTCTGGCCTTAACATTCAAGATACCACCGTCCAGGTGTAACATGCACTCAATTATTGCAATATATATGTCTCGAGGATTCACGCAAAGGCTCCTCCCAAAACTTGTTGGCCTGCTTGTCAAAAGCAAGCAAAGAAAAGACCGCAAGATTGATTACGGGTTCCTTGTGGTACTAAACAAAGACTATGGAGTGTGCACATAATTCAAAAGGTACATATCCAGTCGTGATTCTCTCTGACTGATAAATTGCTCAAAAAGCAAATTACATTCAAGAAATTAGAAAAGGGTTACCAGAAGTAAATGGGCACAAAGCCAAGCTTCCAAAGACAACAAGGCCACAAACCGCCACCACTTTTAAAACTGACAAAATTTTCTTTGTTCGAAACAGGAATGAAGCAGTGCAAGGAAAGTGGTCCAAAAAAAAGATGGAAAGAAAGAAAAGATGAAAAAAAGAAGAAGAAAGGAACCGAAAAAGGGAAGTGTCTCAAATATTTGCCTTTATTTGTCTTGCTAGTATGCATAAAATCTTGTCATTGCTCTTCACATTTTTCTCCTAGGGTAATACGTCCTAGTCTGATGGATTTTCCTAGAATAAGAAATTAGTCTGATAAATCTTTCTCCTAAGATAAAAACCTAGTCTAATGAAATTTCTCCTAGGACAAGAAATCTTAGTCTGATGAATCTTTCTCCTAAGATAAGGAAACCTAGTCTGATGAACTTTCTCCTATGATTAGAAATCTTAGTCTGATGAATCTTTATCCTAAGATAAAAAACCCTAATCTGAGGAATTTTCTACTAGGATAGACGTCTTAGTCTGATGAATATTTCTCCTAAGATAAGAAAACCTAGTTTGATGAATCTTTCTCCTAGGATAAAAATCTTAGTCTGATGAATCTTTCTCCTAAGATAATAGATAAAAACCTCTAGTCGGATGAATTTTCTTCTAGGATAATTTTTTTTTAAAAAGAAGAAAGAAGTCTGGATTAAAAAATAAATAAAATGATAAAGTCATTTGTCCATGCCCTCAGAAAATAAGTGTTGGGGAAATTTTTTTAAAAAATGATTTTTCTCCAAAAAAAACAAAATCCTTCTTGGTTCGTTTTAGCATAGGGTACACAATTCATTAGTCTCCTTTTCCAACATAGGGTCTCCACTCCCTATGATTTTTTTTAGGCATGGGGTCTCTACTCCCTAGTCTCTTTTTCCAACATAGGGTCTACACTCCCTAGTTGTTGTTATTTTAGACAAAGGGTCTCCACTCCCTAGTCTCCTTTTCCAACATAGGGTCTCAACTTCCTAGTTGATTTTATTTTGGACATAGGGTCTCCACTCCCTAGTCTCCATTTTCCAACATAGAGTCTCAACTCCCTAGTTAATTTGATCTTAAATGCAGGGTACACCACTCCCTGAAATCATTGCCAATATAGGGTATAATATTCCCTGGACATATTTTCCCAACATAAGGTACATCAATCTTTAGTTGAGACATCTTTTTGGAAATAAAGGAACACCATCCAAAAAAGATCAAGATCTTTTCAGGATACACCATTCCCGACCTTTTATTACTTTCAAGAAAGAAGTAGTTTAGAATTTTGTTACAATAACTCACAAAATTTTCTTAGTGAAAACTGGGGCAGAAGCGAGTGGAGAGCAACCAAAGCTGAAATTAAGGCACAAGGAAATGGCAAAGAGACAGAGATGCAGCTGATACCAGAGGAACCACGCCCTGAGAATAAGACCTGGGCAAATCTGGTGGGCAATAATCGATTTGGACTGAGAGGAATGAACTTAAACTTTGTTGCTCCTACTTTGAAGAGTGGGGAAAAAGTTGTGGAATTATCAAAGAGCGAGGTTGAGAAGGAAACAGAGAAATGGAGAAATGCTATCATCCTTTATGTAGCACCACGCCAACGATTGGAGCTTTGGAAAGGTCTGTCGCTCGCCAGTGGAACTTTGTCTCAAAACCTATGGTATACTTTCATAATGAAGGCTATTTTGTTATAAAATTCAATAATATGGACGACAGAGATGCGATATTTTACTCTGGACCTCATACAATTGGCAACAAGCCAATTATCATAAAGGTGTGGACACCAGATTTAAGTTTCAAGGATGAGATTCTGAAAACTATTCCATTGTGGGTCATCTTTCCAAATCTCCCCTTAAATTGTTGAAGTGCAGACTCATTGAGCAGGATTGGAAGTGAGCTTGGAGTTCCATTGTACGCAGATGAGTGTACATCAAACATTGGACTGTGGAACATGTTTGATGATTGGCCATTGCTGCAAAGAGCCAAAGCAAATGGAAAATCCAAAAGTTGTGAGGAACAATGTGCAAAATAAAGTGTGGCAGGCAAAAGGAACAATTTCTCAAGTACATGAAAAAGAGAATGATCAAGTGAGAGCAAACCTCAAGGAAGAAAAGCAAGTAGAGTCAGACATTACTGAAGGTTGGAAGGAAGTAAAGGGCAAATCAGCTGCTAAGCCAATTCATGTTACTGATGATGGGCGTATAAGTATAACAAATGGATTCAATCTGTTGAATAAGCAGAGTGAGAAATTACAAATGTCTGAACAAGAAAGTCACGCTGAAAGAGGTCAATATAGTAGAAGTGGGAACATATGGGTTTTTCAAAATCTCTTTAATCCGACATGAAAATAGTAGCTTGGAACATTAGGGGTCTCAATAAGATGTTCAAGCAAAAGGAGTTATATTGATTCATTAGGATGAATAAAATTAGCCTACTAGCTATAGTAGAACATAGAGTTACTGAAACAAATGTCAATCAAATACTGAAGAAGGTTGCAGCAGGGTGTAGTTGGGCTACTAACTATGAAGCAAATGGTAAAGGAAGGATATGGGTAATATGGGATCCAAATATTATACAATTTAGTGAGATAATGAAGACCAATCAGTTGATACATGGAAAGGCGACTATTGGTGCACTCAATTTACAGTTCTATTTACAGCAGTATACGACCTACATACTATTGAAGACAGAAAAACATTATGGCATGAATTAGAGGTGATTCATAGTGGAACTAATGGAGCATGGATTGCAATGGGGGACTATAATGCAATACTGGGGGTAGAGGACAGAGTCAATGGCAATCTAGTGCAAGAAGCTGAGATAAAGGATTTTAGGAATTTCATGTTGAACAACATGAATGAACTAAAATATATAGGGAGGAAATTCACATGGAGAAATAGCCAAGTGTGGAGCAAAATTGATAGAGTCATAGTGAATACATAATGGATGACAACAATGAAACAAATGGAAGCGATAGTGATGGATCCATTTATCTCCGATCATTCTCCTCTGAGTATTCAGTTTGAAGATACGGTTCAGGGTGGTCCAAAGTCATATCACTTTTATTACTATGTAGCGGATATTCCAGAATTCATAAATTTCGTGGAGTATGCATGGAACACACCTAGCAAATGGCAGGGGATGCAAAAAGTGTGGCTGAAACTTAAATAAGTCAAACATAAATTGAAAAAACTACATACTGAGGAATTCAAAAGGGTTAGGGAGAAAGTTCAAACAATTAGAAGGCAGCTACAAGATACACAAAAACAAATGAAGGACACAGATCACCATACATCTCTTTTTAAAACTGAGAAGGAGTTGAGGGTACAACTAGAGAAATGGGGACTGATAGAGGAAAGTATAGTGCGACAAAAATCAAGAACCCAGTGGCTAAAACTTAGGGATTCAAATACTGAGTATTTCTATGCTTGTTTGAAGAATAGAACATCATATAATAGTATCAAATCCCTTGTTAATCAATTAGGACACTGCTGCAAATAGGACATGAGGTAAAAGAGGAAGTAGTATAGTTTTATAGAGAGTTGTTGGGTAAAGCTGCAGAACAAATGCATGCAATAAATCCAGAGATAATGAAAAATGGACCAATGCTGACAAGAGAACAACAACTAAAACTAATAGAGCCAGTCACCATAGAAGAAATATGTACAGCAGTGAGGAACATAGCTGACAACAAAGCCCTAAGGTGTGATGGATTCAATGCTTTCTTCTTTAAGAAAGCATGGCCTATTATAGGAGAAGATGTGATCAATGCAACAAAATAGTTTTTTGCCACTGAGGAGCTTTACAAGCAAATCAACTGTACTTCAGTAACTTTGATTCCAAAGGTTAAAAGCCCAAGTTCAGTTAAAGAGTACATGCCAATTTCTTGTTGTACTGTGATGTATAAGATAATATCAAAAGTGCTCACCTCAAGATTACAAATGTTTATGGATAATCTCATTGATGTTTGCCAGGTTGCTTTTGTCCCAGGAATAATCATCTCAGATAACAACATATTAAGCCATGAACTAGTGAAGGGATATGGGAGGAAAGGGGTAACTCCACGATGCATGATTAAGCTAGACATGCAAAAAGCTTATGATTCTTTAGAGTGGTGTTTTCTGGAGCAAATTCTAATTAATATGAACTTTCCAAGCTGCTTTGTGAAATGGATTATAAAGTGCATTACCACTGTTTCCTACTCTATTCTGATAAATGGAAGGCCTACTAGTCCATTCCCAGCAAAAAAGGGGCTGAGATAGGGAGATCTATTGTCCCCGTTCCTATTTGTATTAGCCATGGACTACCTAAGTAGATTGCTCATAACACTGAAATGCCAACAGATTTTAATTACCACCCAAAGTGTGAGAAACTACAAATAATCCAGTTGGGATTTGCTGATGATCTACTATTGTTCTGTAGAGGAGATGAAATCTCTATTCACATGCTATATGACTATTTCATGGAGATCTCTAGGGTGTCAGGACGGAAAGCAAACAGAAACAAAAGTTCTATTTAGTTTGGTAGAGTAAGCTTAGCAGTGCAACAGCCTGCTGTGGATAAACTTGGTTTCACTAAAGGAGTGTTTCCTATTAGATATCGGGGGGCCCTATAAGTACAAAAAGGATGTCTATTATACAATTTCAACCACTGTTGGATATGATGATAGGAAGAATAACATCATGGACTGCAAAGTTTTTACCGTATGTAGGACGGATTCAATTGATCAAGAATGTCTTATTTTCTATCCAAATCTGCTGGTCCCAAATCTTTGTCTTCCCAAAGAAGGTTATACAACTGATAGAAGCAATATGTAAAAAATTCCTATGGTCTCGCGGTGTTGATATATCAAAGTAAGCTTTAATAGCATGGGACAAACTGTGCCAACCAAAGGTTGTTGGGGTGGAAATTGCTAGATATATCAAAGTGGAACAAGGTAGTTATATGTAAGTTACTCTGGAATATAGCTTAGAAAAAGGACAAGCTATGGGTGCAGTGGATACACATATACTATGGGAGAGGTAGAGATATAAAGGAAATTGAACCTAAACAGGCTTCATGGATGGTGAAGAAGATCCTGAAGGCTAAGCAATACATGATAGATGCAGGCATAAATCTGAAAGAGATTCTCGATATGGAGAACTTATCCATCAAAAGCTTATACATGATGCTAAGAGGAGAACAACAGAAAATGCCATGGAGAAAACTTGTGTGCAACAATGGAGGAATGCCCAAATGGATTTTTATCCTTTATCTGGCTATCATGGGCAAGCTGAGCACTAGGGACAGATTAGCAAGATGGGGGGTGACAAATGACTTGCAATGTCTAATGTGTAACGTCGAAGAGGAGAGCATTGAGCATCTATTTTTCAAGTGTACATTTGCAGAGTCCATCTGTAGAAAACTTCTATAATGGATGGGTATTACAAGGCAGGCCATGGAGTGGAAACACGAGATAGCTTAGGCATATTTCCACGCAAAGGTAGATCAGCTAATGATGAGATATACATAATGGCTTTAGCTGGATGTGTCCACTATGTGTGGCAGAAAAGAAATCAGAGAATCTTTAGGGCACAACAGAGGCAACAAGGGATAATAGTCAAGCTGATTATCCAAATGATATGTGGAAGACTCCATAAGCTGCCCATACTCAGAAGAAGACTTGAAGAGCTGAACGTCTATCCATGGCTAGGAGATGCTGAGGAGTAATACACTACACTTGATTTAGTGATTGATAGTTAGTTATTAGTATATGTAGTATAGGATAATACTAAGTTCTGGAAAAATGTCCAGCCTTAGTGAAAATTAGTTTTTTTGAGCTGTAAATTTCCGCTTTTGTACAAATTTGATAATTACCAAAAAAAAAAGCTTAATATAGTTATTTGGATTTTGAATTTGGATGAGTGTTATTAAAGCTTGTTAAAAATGCTTGTAAAGATTAATATTGAAGTTTAAGTTCATTTAGAATTGTTTTGAAGTGGGTTTGGTAGTTCCACAAAAGTTAAAAAATTAATAACCTTGATCAAAGAGATAATTGTCGAGTCTCTCAACAATTCGGTTGCAATTCCGAAGAGTCATTGGCCACGTAAAGCTTGATCGTCTTTTCAATAGTAATGCCGAACATTCTTTTTACAAAGAAGTGCTTAAGTTAAGTGGAATTGGGGATGGGTAGGGTCGGGTAAATTGTTTGAAATAGGTAGAAGCGGGTAAATATTTTAGGTTGTATGGGTAATTGTAAATTTATCCCTAATAAATGACCAGCTGGGTCAAATTTTGTAAGTAGATAGAGTAGTAAGAACTTTAAGTTGTAAACCTTTTCCACAATAATCTTCCATAACTTTAGCCTTACGATAATCTCAAAGTTTAGAAAATAATTAGTTAACTCTTGAATATTCGTAGTATGCTTTTGGGGCACGCCTTTAATCAAATCATCGTGATTATGTATATATTCGCATGACATAATTATGATTCCCAAAATAAATCAAGGTATGCGTTTGCGCGACCTTGACCAAACAATCTTCAAATAACAAAGTGTTATTAATTGTGTACGCGTACGTGTGACATGATTTTTAGCACACTAAACAAAACGGATCTACACACACGTAATCTGTTTCAAAGATAAATCCATGACGCCATAATTAAAAGTGGTAAAAAAGGTAAATATACATAGGATAAAAAATGAGTAATTAAATAATTAACTAAGCCAAGTATGATTAAAAGCGACCGTGCTAAAACCACGGAACTCGGGTGTGCCTCACACCTTCTCCCGCGTTAACAGAATTCCTTGCCCAGTCCTCTGTGTTTCGCGGACCGTAAAATAGAGTCAACACTTTCCTCGAATTGGGATTTAAATAAAATCGGTGACTTGAAACACCGGAAACAAATAATTTCAAGTGGCAACTCTAATTAAATAAATAATCTCATTTCAAATAATGTCACTTTAATTGAAAAAACTCCCTTATTCTCGGGAAAAGGAGGTGTGAAAACATTACTGTTGCACATAGCAAGACAAGGCATTGTAAATCGAAGAACATTTTAGATCAGAATAATTATTTTAATTGTTGGTAGGAGTAGCTTGCTGCTAGTTGGATAGTTGCATCTGATGGAAAAAAAATAGTTATCCAGTCATATTATTTACTAAAAAATGGGATAAATAATGAATTTTTTAAAAATAAGCTAAATGAATATGATCCATATTATCTACTTGAAAAGTGATAACTAGTGAGTTTAACTTTTATATTTGTAAAAACTCAAAAATCAAATTGGAGATTCCTCAAATTTGGGAGACTAGGAATTCTTTCAAAAGTGATCATATTCAAGAAGTCATTGATAATATGGATAATCATATTATCCGTCGGTTAACCTATTTTCTATTCGTATTAAATATATATCAGATCGAATATTTTATCCATTTTGTATTACCCATTTTCGACCCGCCTATATTCGATCCGCCCATTTATCATTCCTAGCTGCATCTAAACCCTTCCTAGAAGGTGGTAGGTGTAGGTTACTATCTAGTTATTGCAGCTAGTCTGTGTATATTGCCCATTTGGTAAAATAAATTTTTTAGTTTGACAAAAAACGAAGCAAAGTCATGTGATGTTACCATTATTCAATGTGTCAACAAAATGGGGAAGCCACATGAAGATAGTTTAATTTTGTCTTTGTATAAGCGACGATCCCAAAGCGTTAACATAAATTAATACTATTAGCATGTTAGTTAAAGCAGGCAGGACTAATTCATGAAAAAGATCACATTCAGGGGACTTAATCCTTGTAAATGACGCAGTGTGGACTCATTCATTTTGTTTATCCTTTCCATTTTACTCTTATTCATCAGTTTCATGTACAATAAGGTAAAGATTAAAGTCGTCAAACTTCAATTTCTTATTGCGTTTGTTTGGTTGAGGTATAATTGGATCTTGTCTTCTTCGTCTTTTCTTTTTCTTTTTTTAAGTTTCTTAAAGATTCTTTTTATTTTTATTTCTCCCAATATTCCCTTTACCTCCATAGTATTGTATACATTATGGCGATTTAAGATATGTAGGATGGAAATAAGATCCGGGTGAGACAGTGGGAGGGACTCGGATCACTTCCTAATTGTGATGGGATTGCATTAGGGGTCCACTCTCATCCCATCTCTATTTGCTCCGGTGATGGACGCATTGACGTGCCACATTTAAGGGGAGGTGTCGGGGTGTATGTTATATGCAGATGAAATTATACAGATTGATAAGATGTGAGGCGGTATTGAAAGCGAGGTTAGAGGTTTGGAGGCAGACGCTCGAGTCTAAAGGTTTCAAGCTGAGCAGGACCAAAACAGAATACTTGGAGTGCAATTTCAGTTGTGCGAATCAGGAAGCAGACGGGGATGTGGGGCTCGATTCACAGGTAATCCATAGGAGAGGAAGTTTTAAGTGCCTTGTGATGACGTCCAAATTCACTCCTCAAATAGTAATCAAACACGGTCACATGCAATATAATTTACCCAACTATGAGTCGGGGTTGAATTCCACAGAGAATACTATGTCGGCTAGGGATATTCATAAAAATCCGAAAAGTCGAACCAAACCGAAAAGCGAATCAAACCGACCAAAAAACCAGATACTCTTTAGATTTAGTTTGCTTTTGGTTTTGAATTTTAAAAATCGATCAAGTTTGGTTTGGTTTTGATTTTAATAAAAAAATAGAAAAAATCCGAACCAAACTAACTATAGAAGTAACTATTAAATTTATTATTACACCTATATATATTTTTACATAAAGTTTCTAAAATTTTATGGTACATATTAGTCATTTGTATTTTTAGTCTAGTTCTTCGCTATTATAATAATCTAATTTTTTGCCTTTACATTTTAATTTGATTAGTAGTTTTCTTTTGCTAAGTACAAGAATTTATTTCATGTTAAAAATAATCAATTTTTGATTGAATACTTAAATTATTTATCATTATTTGATTCATTATCATCAATATATCTTGGTAAATGATAGATTTCTCAAAGAGCAATTGGTTTGATAGTATTACGTTGAAAATATAGTTGCCGGAATATATGTTTTATAGTGTATATCTTATATTTAGGAAAAAGCCCGATAAATAACCGGAAAAAAAACAGACAAAAACCAAATCAATAAAAAATCGACTTAATTGGTTTGGTTTGGTTCCAATATTTGAAGAACCGACTTACTTGGTTGGTTTCGTTTTAGGAAAAAACCGATCCAAACCGAGTCATACCCTAATGTCGACGATTAGCAAGTAAGAGAATTATCGCTTATTATGCTAAGTCAAATACTAATAGATATTTTTAAGAAAATATTTATAACTAAATACGAATATGTAAACTAACCTAGAAGCGAGTAAAATGATCGATGGCTACAAACATGAATACATGAGGAATTACAGTCAAGTAACAATCTGATGTATTTTACGATTTTAAAATATGAGCGAGTTTAATGTTAATTAGCTTCGGATATAATTCTTTATTAGATTCTTCCGAAAACTAACAAGACTTCCTAATTGAATTATCCCTAAAACAATTAAGAGACTAACGCTTCATTTGTTTTTTTTAAGATTAAGACGCCTGAATCTGAATACACACCTGAATATCAAGATGTGTATTACGATTAAGCATCTGAATCTGAATACACATCTGAATATATTAAGATGTGTATCAAGATTTGAATAGAAATAATTAAGACTATTTGATATTTAACATCTGAATGTATAAAATTTATCTTTATTTGAAAATTAATAAACACAAAATTCAAATGAAATACTAACTAATCTAATATTCTATCAATAAAATATATAGCTTTTAAAAATATACTCCTTCCGGTCCAAAATAAGTAATTTTTTGAATGTTTTCACACATTATGAAATCCACCTTTTAGCATTAATTAGCAATGGAATTGACCATATTAACCTTTATTATCTCACATAAATACTCCTAACACATATTCCAACACTATTTAATCCAAGGACAATATAGAAAAAAAAATAATTAATTCATTCTTGAAATCTGGAAAAATCACTTATTTTGGACCACAAGAAAAATGCCAAAAAATCACTTATTTTGGACCGGAGGGAGTAATAGTTATTGGTGGTGATGGCTAACGGGTGAATATCGACTAGAGGCGGTAGTTGGTGGTAGTTTTGGTTGATGATAGTAGTTCATGCTAGTAGCTAGTAGTAATTGGTAGTGGTGGCGATTTTGATTGGGGATGGTGGTGGTGGGTGGTGATAGTTAATAATGTCGGGTGATGGTAGTCGTTATGACTAAGGAAAG
This sequence comes from Nicotiana tabacum, assembly GCF_000715075.1. Classification (NCBI taxonomy): domain Eukaryota; kingdom Viridiplantae; phylum Streptophyta; class Magnoliopsida; order Solanales; family Solanaceae; genus Nicotiana; species Nicotiana tabacum. The sequence continues at coordinate 113,557,790 of NC_134089.1, forward strand.
TGATAGTTAATAATGTGGTTGTTGATGGTGATGGGGTGGTCAGCTGTTGTCGTTGAGGTGGATGAGTGTTTATTGTAGGTGAGAATGATGGTGGTCGGAGTTATAGGAATAGTAGGTGGTGATAGTCGATAATGGAGGTTATGATTGAGGATGATGGTGGCGTGGTGGTGGTGGTGGTAGTTGAGTATGGTGGTGGTGGTGGCATGGTGGTAGTTGATAATGGTAGGTGATGGAGGCAGTTAATAATGAATATGTGATAGCATCTTAATGAAATTAAGTCTCTGTTATAGATCTTAATCATATAGACATATTCAAACTCATTAAGTGGTTGTGAAGTAAAAAAAACACACTTAATGATTAAGATATGAATAATTAAGATTCAGACTTAAAAACAAACGCATTTAATGTTTGAGATTTGAATGATTAAGATTCATACCTCCATTAAGTGCAAATAAATGATGCCTAAGAGTACCAGATGTGACTACAAATAGTCCAATCCTATTCCTAGGTAGAATATATAAAGTGAAGGTTAATGCTTCAAGTTCTTGTTAATTAATCTTTCTCAACCGCAAATTACCCTTTTCAAAAATTAATTTAAAGTTAATGGGTGAGTCCTAGGGTTAGCTAATCCCTTTGAAAACATTAAAGAATAAGAATAATTCAAGAAACAACACCTCACTTCATAATAAAATCCATTCAATACATAAGCATAACAAGAGATTTAATCCAAACTATAACAATGAATATTTCCATAAACAAGTTTTAAGTATTGGAATAAATACTACACACTTAAATATTCAATACAAGTCAAGGAACTAAAGAAATGAGTAAAATGGGTAAGAAGTTCTCATCCAAAGTCTTCAAATCTTCAAGTCCCAAGTGTTTATGCAAGAACCCTAGCTCCAAGCTTGTCTTCTTAGTCCAGAGGACCAAAAAATAACCAAAGATGTCTTCCCAATAAGTTGGGTCGAGTATTAAATGGTTTGGGATCAAAAAATATGAATTTTCAGAACTGCCCAATTTTTTCGCCAACTTCTTCATCGCACTCGCGATCATTGCCTTTGGGTTCGCGAAGGTTTGACTCTTGAAGCTTCGTGTTCCCGAAGGTTTGACTTCTAAAGCTTCGCGTTTGCGGTCCTCCTTCGCTTCGCGAAAGGTAATTCACTGGGTAGAATTCCTGTATTCATTTAGCTCCTTTTAATTGACTTGTTTTTACTTGGTTTCTTTCAGATCACTTCTAAATTACATAAAACTTATAAAATAGAAGTAAATGATATTAAATATACTATTTTATCAATCAAACATAGCAAAAATCTAAGAATAAAAAAGAGATAAGTTGGTAAAAATACCAACTTATCAAATATACGTAGTTACAGTTTTACTGTCAATTCAAAATTTGAGGCCGATGGCGAAGCTTCTATTCCTAGTTCCTATTTCATTTCCTTGTAATTCAACCTCTTCATCGGTTTTCTTTGAAGCCTCCTTCCTTTTATCTATTTAGGCGTCCAAACTTATTCACTCTATATATGGGACAACTAGTCTCCACTGCTAGAATCTGTTTTTCTTTCTTTTTTCTTTTTCAGAAAAGCTATCTACTTCTAGAAGTATTGACGAATCATCAACGATCAATTATTCAGATGTTGTTGCTTTAGGAATAACAATCCATTCAATTAGTTGAAAGCGAATGTGGTCAATTTTGAGAACAGGTGGTTAATACAGTAAAAGTCTCCAAAGAAAAAAAACCGTAGCTGAATAGATAAAGTTTAAAATTCTCAACATAATATCATGAGTTTAAATTCCACACAGATAATTACTATTCTAGGTTTTCCTTTTTATCTCTATGTTAACTGTGCGGAAAAGAAAAGGAAGAATTCGTAGGTTATATGTAAGGGGCATTCAGGCAGTTCGGATTGCATATAAAAGTTTTATTTTGGATTTTCGATTTTCAAATTAGAAAAATGACAATTCAAATCCAATTCAAATAAGTTCGAATTGGATCGGACCATTTCACATTAATCGGTTTGGATATTTTAAATTTTTGGTCTTGAGCTTATAAGTTGAGATGTTTTCTTCTGTTTATAAAAATGAATACCCAAATGAAATACTCATGTTAAATTGCCTGAAAAGTTCTTCATTCTCACCGCAATCATCCAAATAAAATATTCAAGTAATGAAATTATTATCAAAAAAATACAATAGAGACATTAATACGGCCGATAAGAAGTAAAAATAGTAAACCCATGTCCAAATAGAAAGTATTCTCATAGTACCTGTTTGACTCAAAGGATATCGAACTTTTTTGGATAAATCAATCAAAAAAGATGAAGGGGTAAATCTTAGCTAAGTGTAATAATCTCTAGAATGAAAGATAGATGAGTTGGATACAGATAATAAGAATTCCTTATCCCGTTTAGACTAAAAGAAAAACCCTCAGCAATAATCTTCTCGATTCTTTATGTAAGCAAGTTTACAGTAGGTATCATGGATTAGCCAAAAGTTTCCCCTTTACAAAGTTGTTTCATGCTATATATATAAGGAACCCCACCCTTCTAAACTCTAAAAGACAAGTGACAGGGAATACTCGAAAGAATATTCCCAATGTCCCTTAATGAGCCTGCACTACTGCAAAAGTCGTACCGTCTCTTGTTCGCCTTAAGGTCGCCCTCTACAATATGTCGAGCTGTGAGGATCTCGTCATTCGTCGTGCTCATCAATGCCGTGTTTGTTCAAATTTGGACCCATACAATTAGTCCCTTCGCTTGTCGGGGTTGCAACTGGGTGCGTCCTCGATGAACGGACACCATGCGCTTTTACGGAGAAATTTGGCGCTATGAAGCGTTACGGCCTGGCCAATGGTAGGCAGTCAGCATGCTCGGCAAGACACCAAGTAATTCATTTTACTGGGAAATGACATCATCTTCACATGCGTCATCATTGCGCGTGTTTTCGAGATAGGGGATTGATGGCTTGTCACTTCGATTTTGATGCAACTCGGTGGCCTTCCTCTTTGATTTTGGCGCCGCCCAATCCTATATACAGGTGGAGGGCTTGTTTTTTCAAAAATTCTTGGCCATTTCATTTCTGATCATCCCTCCTTATTTCTCCGAGTTTTTCTTAACACCCTTCTACTTCTTCTCACACTCTTCGTTCATAACCTCTTCTTCTTCCTCTTTTCTTGTTGCGTCACTACCTTTTTTTAACAAAAGCATGCCAAGATCACATCGATCTCATGAAGGGGTTTCTGAGGTCGCCATGTTGTCCATGGCGCCCCCTTCAGGTGGTGAGGGTATGAAGGTAGAAGAGGGTAACAGTCTTCCTTCGGTGGAGGAGTTACTACCGAAATACCCCATGTCTCGAAGTGATTTCCTTAAAGATCCCCCTTCTACTCCTACCCACGTATTCTCTGAGACAGAGCAAGTTCACATCGACGCTCTTCGTGCAAAGTACGACATTCCCGCTCATGTTGACGTGGTTCCAGCGGGAAGGGATTTCGTAGAGGTTCACAGACCTGGGTACTGCACTTTCTACGAATACCCTTTCGTGATTAGTTACTCTTTTCCTCTCCCCCCATTAGCGGAAGAGTTTTGTAGGTTTTACCAGATTTTCCCGGCACAACTTTCGCCATACACGCTCAAGATACTTCTGATGTTGACTAAGTATGCGGAGTTGGCGGAATGCGATGTTTCCATCCATCGCCTATTGCACCTGTTCTCGCCTAGCTTCTATAGGGGTACTATGGTGCATTTGAGTCATCGTGGCACAAAAGGGCTGGTGGTTGGGACCGACGATCAAGCGAGTCGCAAGTTTGGGCACAAGTATTTCTTTGTCAAAACTGAACATATTGTTTCTGACTCTGCCAGGTTCCCAGAGCGGTGGAACAAGACTCGTAAGTGTCGCTACTCATTTTGCTCTTCCTTCATCTATATTCATTATAAGGTTCGTTTGTTCCCTATTTGCAGCTATGGGACATCTGCCCCGCCCTATTACCGGCATCAAGGATTGGGTAGCATGTCTATTGACCCATGCAGCGTAAACCCGATATAGGCCCGCCTTCATAAAACGTTATGGCCCGAGGATGCCATCCGGTAAGTGTTTCCCCCTTATCGCTTTGTTGGTCGTATGTCGTCATCTATTGATATGCCTCTCCATGACGATAGGTCGAGGAGCTTCCAGGTGGAGGCACCAGTCCCTGCATTCTGACAGGTCGTCGTTGCCACAAGAATGCAGTTCGCTTTGACTAAGTCTATTCAAGGGGGTCAACCGATTCAAGTAAAAGGTCCCTCTCGGGACATGGTCGTGAGGGAGGAGGCTTCTTCAGTACCAACCCGCATGTTTTGGACGAATATTCTAACGGGGATGAGTCATTATCGAGAAAAATGAGGAAAATGGAGCTTGGTAAGGATGTGGCCGTGGACGCTGGTAGGAGTAGGGCATCGCAAATGGCACATGTTCCCACTTTTATGGTTGATGCCATTTTAGCGGAGAGGTCCCCCCAAATGGAAGAGATTTACCTAGGGGTCGGCTCCATGCGCTCCACTGAGGGTGGTGCGTCATCCAATGTTGTAGAGGGTCGTCGTGTCACGGGCGAAGGCTCGGGTTCAGATGTCAACCCGAAGGATGTTCGTGAGTTCGTAGGTCTCCATACTCACGTGGAGGTCAGAATGGAAGGATCTGATCGTCACATAGTTATTCCGGGGGACTATAATTTGTTGCTGAACTGAGACCAAGTGGCGTCTATTTTAGCCCCTCTATGTTCTTCCCCTGAGAGCGAGGTGCTTAGGGCGATGAGTGACATGGAGTTGTCTCAGAACGTCGTCGGCATGTCCTTGCGGGTAGGTGTCCTTTTCCTTTTCATCTTTGGTCTTGCGTTTGTGATTGTCGACTTGTGTTTTTATCTCTAACTTCTCCTTCTTTTTTTGTGTTAGACCCTTATCATGGAGACCGGGCGCGAGCGTCGGGAAAGTAAGAGGACGAGCATTTACGGGAAGTTGTCTTTCAAATACCAACAGTATCATGCTAAGCATTGCGCAATGGCCAATATTTATAATCAGGACCCCAATTTTTAGTTGTTCCATGAAGGACTCAAACAGAGGGAGGACCAACTGGCCCGCAAGGTCGAGGAGCTAAGGGAGCGAGATGAGGAGCTTATGAAGGTTGTTGCTCGCAATAGTGAACTCGAGGCCTCCCTTAAGGTGAAGGAGGATGAGCTTAAGTTAAGCAGGGGGTGATGGTCGTGAATGATGATTTACAAGCAAAGATCGCTAGTTTGGCCGCCGAATTGGGTACAAAGGAGGTGGAGATTGAGGGGCTTAAGGGCGAACTGAACATCGATGCTGATAAGCTGGCGGCAGCTATTTCTGGAATAGCGGCCTTGGAAGATACCCTTCGTATTTGTAGGTTGGAGCTGGCCGAGGAGAAGGAGGACTCTAGGCTTAATGTCACGGGGCTTGAAGGGCGTGTTAAGGAGTTGGAGGCGGAGCTAACTGTATTGAATGGACAAGTGACCTCGTTGAGAGAAGAGGATGCAAGTCAACGCTCACAGCCTTCTACGTCTCGGGCTTCGGCCGATTCGGTCGTCCCTCGTCGCTTATATGAGTTGTGGGTCCATGCTGAGGCTCGACTTGACGTGTACAAGGCTTTTCATTCCGAGGGGAGGGTAACTGAAGCAGAGCTTTGGGTCGTGCATACCGAAGCTCGGGCAGCTCAGGAGGCGTGCGGGTACAACCCTCGTACTCCTGATGGGGATGACATCAATTCTGATAATGCGAATCGTCTTACTTCTGACTCTTGGTACGAAGATGCATACCCAACAGGGGATAACATATAACCTTTTGTTTGTACTTACTTTTTGTTTTGGGACTTTTGTAAGGGGCGTTCTTGAGCCCATTGTAAAGATCGGTGTAACATTTTGATTTAATGTAAAAATTGTTTTGTCGATTTGGTGATGATCTTCGCAGTGCCTGTTAAGTCGATTTAGCTTTTGGGTGAGGTTGATTTCTTTTTCTTTTGGCGACGGCTTTAGTCTCTGGTATGCTTTTTTCGTAATGATCATCGAAAAGGGATTCCATCGTAGTTCGAATGAGGTTGAACTCATATTTTCGTTGATGGCCTTGGCCATTGGGATGTTGCTTCGAACTAACGTCGAAGTAGGATCCCATTGTAGTTTGAACGAGGTCAAACTCATATTTTCGTCGATGGCCTTGGCCATTGGGATGTTTCTTCGAACTATCGTCGAAGTAGGATCTTGTTGTAGTTCGAACGAGGTCAAACTCATATTTTCATCGATGGCCTTGGCCATTGGGATGTTACTTCGAACTGTCGTCGAAGTAGGATCCCATCGTAGTTCGAATGAGGTCAAACTCATATTTTCGTCGATGACCTTGGCCATTGGGATGTTGCTTCGAATTGTCGTCGAAGTAGGATCCCGTCGTAGTTCGAACGAGGCTGAACTCATATTTTCGTCGATGGCCTTGGCCATTGGGATGTTGCTTCGAACTGTCGTCGAAGTAGGATTCCATCATAGTTCGAACGAGGTCGAACTCATATTTTCGTCGATGGCCTTGGCCATTGGTATGTTGCTTCGAACTGTCATTGAAGTAGGATTCCATTGTAGTTCGAACGAGATCAAACTCATATTTTCGTCGATGGCCTTGGCCATTGGGATGTTGCTTCGAATTATCGTCGAAGTAGGATCCCGTCGTAGTTCGAACGAGGTTGAACTCATATTTTTGTCAATGGGCTTGGCTATTAGGATGTTGCTTCAAACTATCGTCGAAGTAGGATCTCGTCGTAGTTCGAATGAGGTCGAACTCATATTTTCGTCGATAGCCTTGGCCATTGGGAGGTTGCTTCGAACTGTCGTCGAAGTAGGATCCCGTCGTAGTTCGAACGAGGTCGAACTCATATTTTCATCGATGACCTTGGCCATTGGGATGTTTCTTTGAATTGTCGTCGAAGTAGGATTCCGCCGTAGTTTGAACGAGGCCGAACTCATATTTTCGTTGATGGTCTTGTGCCATTGGGATGTTGCTTCGAACTGTCGTCGAAGTAGGATCCCGTCGTAGTTCGAACGAGGTCGAACTCATATTTTCGTCGATGGCCTTGGCCATTGGGATGTTGCTTCGAATTGTCATAACGTAGGATCCTGTCGTAGTTTGAACGAGGTCAAATTCATATTTTTGTCGATGGCCTTGGACATTGGGATGTTCACATTGGAGGTTTGATCATATTCCCGTAGGAAAATACATGGCTTTATTCATACAATGGCGATTTAATTATATTCTTGTAAGAATCATATGTCGATGTCGACTATGTACATACAATGAAGATTTGATTATCATATCCAGTCCCTTCATTACTAGGTTCGGCGAATATGTCGACGGGCGAAGTAATGAACAATACTTTGAACCTCGAGACGTCCCCCTTGTCGCCTCATTAAAAACCTCACCGAGAAAACCCGATTGAGACTGTGAACACCTAATTTTTTATCGCACTCAAATTTTATACTAGTTTAGTGTAAATATTTCTTTTAGGTCTAATCTTAATATTTTTTAAAAAAAATTATCTTACTTTTAATATGTTTTACTTTAGAAAAAAAGGGGTGCGAAGAAAAGTTAAAATAAAATAAATAATAAACTAACGGAAGAACAAGAATCAGTAAATTAAGAAAGATACAAAATAATATCCCTTTTACTCATGATCTCCTCAACCGCCCCACGATTTCTCCTCCCAACTCTCATTTTTCCACTTCCACGTGTTAGTGACTTTCCCACTTCCTCATATTAGTGACTTTTCCACTTTCTCATATTAGTGACTTCCCCACTTCCTCATGTTAGTGGTCATGTCCCAATCCCCACTTCCTCATGTTAGTGATCACTCCCTCACGTCTCACATCATGCGCACACACACAATCACTGGCACACACACACGATCTTACACAAAAACACACATACACATCTATATAATACACTTCACAAATAAAAAGAAGAAAAAAGGAGGAAAAAAAATAATTCAAGTAAGAAGAAACGAGAGGAGAAGTTCAAAACACAGACGAAAAAAAAGGGATGGCTTCTTCTTAAAGGAGATAGGGGGTATACACTCGATATACAGTCACTATACATTCTATATACAATAGATATACTCTCGATATACACTGGATATACACGGGCGGCCATTGAAAAATACAAGGTCATGAACCCCACCCCAGACGACTACTATTTCGTCTTCTTCGTCGTCACTGTTGGAAATAGATACACACACACACACAACAAAAGAAAGAACAGGAATTCGTGGACTTCAGTTAGTTCGAGAAACTCCGGCGACCTCCATTAACGCCGACGAAATCGCATTTTTGTCTCTCTCCATTGTTCTCCTCTCATTTTTCAGTTATTTTAGTGACTTTGTTCAACAAAATCAGATCCGGCTTTTTAAAAAAATTCCGACGAGGTTCTGTCGAAGTCCGAGCTCCCGTCCGTTTGAGTTCCTGTCATGGCTGCGGTGTCGATTTTGTTTGTGTAATTGTTGAATGCTTTGAGGAATTGAAACTTCATTTTTCAGGTGCAATTCTTACTTCTTCTTATGTTTCTCTAATGGTAATGGTGTGGATTCATTTTGAGTTTATTTTGCAAGTATTATTTTCTGTTTGATTTACAACAAAGTAAGGAAACATGATTAATTTGGTTATAAGGAGAAGAAAACGGTACTGCCCGTCATTTCGATAATAGAAAACCATCCAATTTTCAGTTAAGGATTATATTCATTAATTCATATAAAGTAATTGTTAATATATACATTTTGTAATATTGTAATAAGTGTCATTTGGAAGATGTATACATATTGTAATGACACTTATTTGTGACCTTTTTGATTAATGATATACGCAGGAGACAAGAACTTTTCCCAACAGAAAGCTCTTTCTTTTCTATAATGTTTAGCATCTTTCCATCCTTCAAGTGCTTTAAGAAGTGCAATATGTGATTTTTATACTGTCTCATCTTCACAAAAGGAATTCTATAATAATCTTCCACGAGTTATGTTTAGATAATTACTTGGACTGGAGGATATGTAATTTCTGTAATTTAGTTAGTCATTGCAATTTAATTAGCAATTATCGTGATTGTGTACACGTTCGCGTGACATGATCATGATTCTAATAATCAATTCGGAGTATGCCTTCGCGCAACTTCGATCAAACTTTTGTTAATAATAAAAATGGGTTTCCATGGGCTATTAATTAATTTTAGTTTATATAGCTTGAGGTGTGTCATTCACAATTTTATCATTTGTGGCCCCCGTATTAACTTCACGACTTAGATATAAAATGACAAATGTTTGTAGCATGCTTTAGGCATGATTAATAAATAAACCATCGTGATTGTGTACATGTTCGCGTGATATAATTATGATTCTAAAATAAATTGAGGTATGTGTTCGCGCAACTTCGGCAAAACTTTCTTAATAATTAATATAGCGTGATTAATTGTTAAAATAAAAACGTAACTTCCTTTTATTAAAATAAGTGAGGTGTTCATGCCAAACAAAATTTGTAATTCATGGCACTCGTAAGATTAGATTAAGAATTAACACTTATAGAAAATGTTTAAGGTGTTCCATAAATAAATTAAATCATCCATGGCCCTCACAAATATTGCTTTTAAAAATTTGAACAATCGTAATTTGCTTTAGGCCCGATTTAGATTAGTATTGCGATTATATATACTTTCGTGTAATATGATTGCAAATTTAACTCTTAAAAGACTCGAGGGATGCGTTCGCGCACCTTCAACCAAATTTTCCTAATGAATCAACGAAGCGTTATTAATTGTGGACACGTTCGCGTGACATGATTTTTGATGTGCCAAAGGAAAAGAGTATACGTACGCGTAACGCAATTCTTTAATTACGAATAAATCAAGTGATTTAAATGCGTTAAAAAGATAATTGCACATAGTTTCTAAAATAAGTAATTAGACAATTTAAGTCGAGTATAAATTGGTAAGCGACCGTGCTAGAACCACGGAACTCGGGAATGCCTAACACCTTCTCCCGGGTTAACAGAATTCCTTACTTAGAATTTCTGGTTCGCAAACTTCAAAAAGGAAAGTCGAAATTTCCTCGATTTGGGATTTAATATAAACCGGTGACTTGGGACACCATTTAAAATATTCTAAGTGGCGACTCTAGAATTAAATAAATAATCTCATTTTGAATAATGTCACTTAAATTGTAAAAACTCCCTTATACCCCTCAGGTGTGTAAAATGGAGGTGTGACAGCTCTGGCGACTCTGTTGGGGACAAGAACCCATAATTTCTGGTTCAGGGTTTAAGAATTCGAGCTTACAGTAACTGTTATATTTGGCTTTATTATTTTTTCATGTTTGTGCTTAATGTGTGAAATATTGCTTTTTACCGCTTTGATATAATCTGAACTGTATATATAAACTGTTACGAAACCCTTCTTCTTCTGAGTCTTCTGAATTTATGGTGCACACGTGCGTGTGGCCCACCTTTCTATTAGAGGTCATACCAAATAGAACGAAGTTGGTCCAAGTAACTAGGCCGGGTAGACTTTCGTGCTCCCGGTACGTTACCCCCACTTCGGCTTGAGCTGTCCGCTTGGGAAAGCCAAGTCTAGAATAGTATACCCCAGGTTTTACACTTAGAATAACTCAGCTTCATGCCGGATCCCTAGTAGGAACGTTTGTTTGCATCATGTGCATTTGACTTCGGAGACTCAACACAGGGGTTGGGTCTGTCTAGGGCAGGTGTACCCTGAAATGAAAAGACCATCCTGATGCATCTTACTTGTGCATTCATTTGTTTCGGATTTGCATGTTGACCAGCTTATAGGAAAAGTTAGAAAAGGAAAATCAAGGTGAGTACCGAGAAAGAAAATTGGCTGTTTTTCGGAAAAAAAATAATTTCTAAAATATTTTGAAATTCTTTCAAAATTTTGAAAAAAAAAAGAAGGAAATTTTGTGTTTCTTTTAAAAATAGTTTTATTATTACGAACTACGTAAGTTTGATTCTCGCCGGATGTGAGATACGTAGGCAACCCACATCGGGCCCAGCTATTTTAAAAAAAAAAGAGAAATAGATAATAAATAAATAAAAATGTGGGTACATAAATGTCGTTGTGTTGTCATAAGTAAGGCGATGCCATTCTTATCCAAAATATGCTGAATGTCCCCAAAAGGGCGCCGGAAGGCTATTTTTGCAAGAACAGTCGCCTTTGGTTGTTTTTTTTAAAAAATATATATAAATAAATAAATAAAAAATTTGCCGGTTAGCAAACACAGCCTTTAAATCTTCTTCATCGAAGTGTTTTTTTATGAATTTTTTTTTTCAAAATGAGTCTTGATTTTTGTTTTTAAAATTAAAATCAGTCGCAGGTACAAAATAAGCACCATACAAAACCCACCGTTCACAGATGTAGATGAGTTTCTATTTCGACTTCAGATGTGGTGGTATGAATTAGGAGGAGATGGTCAGAAATGGGTCATTAAGTATTTGGGAGCTCTCACAGATATTATGAAAGTTAAACCACGCGATGATTTGATTACGGCACTAGTGACTTTTTGGGACCCTGTTCACAATGTCTTTCGCTTCTCTGATTTCAAGCTTACTCCCACATTAGAAGAAATAGCTAGATATTCCGGTTTTGACGGAGATTTGAGAAACCAGAATCTTATATTCCCAAAGGCTCCCTCAGTACACCGATTCTTTGGTCTTCTGAATATCAGTAATCAAATCAGAAAAAGCAACATTGTTAAAGGGTGTTGTTCTTTCAACTTCCTATATTCAAGGTTCGGAAAGCCGGATGGATTTGAAATTCATAAAAAGGGCCTTACTAACAAACAAAACAAGGACACCGAGCAGATTCACCGTCACTTCGCTTTCATGGTGGCTTTTCTGGGAATCATGGTCTTCCCAAACAAAGAGCGGACGATTGATATTCACATAGCCAGAGTCGTACAAGTCCTCACTACCAAAGAACATCACACTCTTGCCCCGATCATTCTCTTAGACATCTATCGGGCGTTGACTTTGTGTAAATCCGGGGCAAAATTCTTCGAAGGATGCAATATTTTGTTGCAAATGTGGTTGACTGAACATCTCAGACATCACCCCAAGTTCATGCAGTATGGTCCGAGCAAGGACAATTTTATTGAGAGTTATGAAGAAAGAATAAAAGATTATAAATCTCCAGAAGGGGTGGAAGCCTGGATATCCCATTTAAGATCTTTAATGGCAAGTCAAATTGAGTGGACTTTGGGATGGCTCCCGGTAAGAGAGGTGATACACATGTCAATCTTAAAGAGGTATTTGCTGTTGTTGGGTTTAAGAAGTGTCCAGCCGTATGCGCCACAGAGAGTTCTAAGACAGCTAGGGAGATACAAAGTGGTGTCTGATGATGAAGATTTGAGTGTGAAAGTGATTGAGCTACACCTCGAAGCCACTCTCCCTGAGGCTTTAATCCAGCGGATTTGGAATGGTTGTCGATACTTGAAAGAAGATACCCAAGTTCCAGATCCTACGAAAGGTGAGATAAATCCAGGTTATTCTAGGTGGTTTGAGAAAAGATCCCGTGTGGATGATGCACCAGAACCTGATCCTAGAAGGCCCATAAAAAGACCGCATGTTCAAGCCTTCGATGACAAAATCCAAGAACGGTTGGCTTGGGGTGAAAAGGAAAAGGGGTACAAAGTAACTATTCATGCCTTAGAAGAAATCCTGATGAACCTCAATTTGGAGAAAGACTTAAAAGCACAAGAAGCAGAAGGTGAAAAGAAGAGTCTGATTAGCGAGAATAAAACTCTCCGCGCTCAGTTTCAACAGATGAAGAAAGCCTCTGAAGCGCCAGTGAGAAGTTGGAAAGATCAGAAAATCATTGCCAATCTGATGGAAAAAATGCAAGATTATGACTCCATCTTGACAAAGACTGAAAAGGCGTTAGACAAAGCTGAGGAAAAAATCATACAGTTAAATGAGGAGGCCAGATCTAGTAAGGAACGCCAAGTAATGAGATGTGAAGAAGAAATGGCTCAATTCAAGAGAGAGAAGGACCATTGGATACATTCAGAAGCTCAACTCCATGCACAGTTGGAAGAAATGAGAAGGTACAATAGAGAACATCAGCACGCAGTTATTGATAGGGAGAGAGCACAGGCAAGACTCGATCAGGCCAGACTTCGGGCTCAATTGGAGTCGGCTTTAGATCGCGAAGGCCACATAAGAGATATAGCCACCACTCGCCAACAACAGTTACAAAACCAAGACCAGAATCTCCAGGACTTCAGAGCACAAATCCATGATTTGGCTGTTTACACCTCTTAAAGTTATGTGAACTGCCAAGGGATGGATTATGAGAGGTTTCTAGAGCATGAACCTACTTTTGCCCGTCATCTTGAAATGGAGTTAGAGAGGATATACCATACACTAGGAGGTCAGCCGGGTTAAGCCCCACCGTGAGCAGATGTTCCAGTGCTTAAAAGCAAAAGATTGTGGAGTGAAGCGTGGTCATAGTTGTTGGAACTTTTCATATAATAGTCATGTTTTAGTTTAAGTCCATGTTGAGTCTTTTAAACCATTTTTTTAAAGTATTGTCCAAATGTAATGTCATTTCTGTCTTTGTACTGTTTCGTTTGTTAAAATAAATAAAAGTAATAATAATTATTTCCTCCAGAACTACACTCGGTCTGATTCATGCGGGGTCATGATACGTAGGCAATCTCCATAGGATTCGACCAAAACCAAAAGAAAAGAATAAAATGAATAAAGGGGGAGAGGAATAAAAGATAAGCGTGAGTGACAATAAAAGGGAAAGGGCAGGAAAAGCTGGGATGACACAAGCAACCGAGCAAATACATGGTAGAAATAACTAATTGCCTAGGTGCATTGCATCCCTATGTATGGTTGTTTATTTGTTAAAACTCTAATCACTAACAAGATTGGTTGTTGTTATCAGAATTCAAGCAGTTAGTACACCTAAGCATACTGGCAACCCACCCCTACAAAACTAGATCCAAAGGAGAAATAATCATGTCTATCCCAGATGTAGACACCAGTGTCATTGAAGGAAAAGAGTTGGACGTTAACGCCATAAAAGAAGAGATGTACAAATTAAAACAACAAATGACCGAAATGTATCAGGCCTGGGCTAAAGGACAACTGCCATCCGCCTACCCGACTAACCCTACCTTCACTCCACCACCGGCTCAAACTCAGGATCATCCTGCCACCGATCTATCCCCGAGCTTTCCCATTTACCAACACTACCGGGGCACCACTTCTCATACACCACAATCTCCACCCCCTAAACCGATTCCATACCCCCCTCCACCAGTAACTCCTGTCTTCGTAGCATCTCCACCAGTTACACTCCACAAATCTCCTAGCGAGCCTATGTTCCAGGCCTAGGACAACTAATACTACCCTTCGGAGCCCACTTTCAAAGCTCCAGAAACCCTTTCCTATACTCCTCACTTTGACCTCCCGATAGAAGCTGATAAACCAGTCAAAAATACCGAATAGGAGGAGATGTTCAGGAAAGTTAAAAGCTTAGAACAATCATTCAGAGACATGCGGGGGTTGGGAGGGCAAGTCAACGTGGCCTACAAGGACCTATGTCTGTTCTCGAATGTGCAATTACCGGCACGTTTCAAGATGCCCAAGTTCGATCTATACAACGGGCACGGCGATCCAGTAGCCCACTTGAGGGGTGTTTGCAGCAAGATGAGGGGAGCTGGAGGAAAAGATGAATTGTTAATGGCTTACTTTAGTCAGAGTTTGAGTGGATCAACATTGAAATGGTATACCCGCCAAGACCATGGGAGATGGCACACATGGGATGATCTGGCACAAGCATTTGCTTGTCACTTCCAATACAATCTTGAGATCATTCCAGATCGATTGTCCTTGACTAAACTTGAGAAGAAGCACAGTGAAAGCTTTAGAGAATATGATTTCCGATGGAGGGAGCAAGCAGCAAGAGTAGATCCCCCAATGAAGGAAAGTGAGATGGTAGATTACTTCCTACAGGCTTTGGAACATACTTACTATGTCCATTTGGTCTCAGCTGTGGGAAAGTCATTCAACGAAGTAGTAAAGATGGGGGGGATGGTAGAAGAAGGCCTCAAGTCGAATAAAATCATGAGTTATTCATCTATCAAAGCGACTACTCAGGCTATTCAGGGCGGCATAAGAGGGATTGGGAAGAAGAAGAGAGAGGAAGCAGCAATGGTTGATTCAGGAACTTGGTCCGGATCCAGAGGTTCGCCTTACCACTACAATCAACCTCGATCCCACCAACAAACTTATCACCACAATCCATCCCAATACTACTATTCCCCACCAGAACCTCATTTTTCCGTCCACCATGCACAAGCATACAACCAACCTCCTGCCCACACTCAATGGCGTACTCCCATCCTACAAAATACTTATCCACATCCACGAGCCTACCAAAGCACTCCCGGACCAAGTTTCCTGCCTAGTCAGGCATTCAAGGGTAAAAGGTTGCAGAAAAAGAAAACCTTTACTCCGTTGGGAGAATCATACACCAGTCTGTTCCACATGCTAAAACAGCTAGATATGCTAAGGCCGATACAGTCCAAACTACCAAATCCTCCTCCAAAGAATCTTGACTATACTGTCAGCTGTGAGTATTGTTCTGGTACTCCGGGTCATGATACAGAAAAATGTTGGCACTTGAAAAGTGCGATACAGGAGCTTATTGATACCAATAGAATTGAAGTTCAAGCTCCTGAGGCGCCCAATATTAATAAAAATCAAATGCCATCCCATCAGGAGGCAAATATGATCGAAATAGTGCATGCAGAGGGAGAACCCAAGAAGCCATCACAGACCGTCATGATGATTCAGTCTAGTGGAGTCAAGACAGATGAACAATCAGTAGATGAGAAGTTGGTGTTCAAGCAGAGAAAAAAGAGTGTTGAGCCATCTATGGCAGTTGAGAAGGGGTCTTTAAGCAAAGTTGCAACGAAATAGGAAAGGGTGAAGGTGATTGTACCGGGAGCGGCCAGCAAACCCATCATAATCATGGAAGGAGTCCGCGCAGATCGGGTTATTATCAAGCCAGTAACCCAGTTACCAATAATCAACATCAAGGCTATTCCATGGAATTACGAACGGGTAACGGTGATGTACAAAGGGAAGGAATTCAAAGAAGAAATCTGTGAAGTACAGGGTTTGACTCGTTCGGGAAGGTGTTTTACTCCCGAGGAGTTAAGAAGAGCTAAAGATAATCCAGCGCTAGTAAAGAAAGCCGGAACTGAAGAAGAAGCAGAAGAATTCTTGAGGAAGATGAAGTTACAGGACTACTCTATCGTGGAACAATTAAGAAAGATGCTTGCTCAAATTTGCCTATTGTCATTATTAATCCATTCGGATGAGCACCTTCAAGCTTTAATAAAGATCTTGAATAAGGCGCACGTTCCCAATAAGATCTCCGTGAATCACTTGGAAAAAATAGCCAACAAAATCTTTGAAGCAAACAGAGTCACGTTTTCTGATGATGAATCGCCTGTAGAAGGTACTGAGCACAACAGAGCTCTTTACCTCACATTAAAATGTGAGAACTCTGTGGTGACCCGGGTATTGGTTGACAACGGGTCAAGCGCAAACATATGTCCTCTCTCCACTCTACGCAAGTTGAAAATAGAAGATGAGAGGATCCATAAGAACAGTATTTGTGTGCGGGGATTTGACGGCGGAGGTAAAGATTCAATTGGGGACATAGTGCTAGAGCTGACGATAGGGCCAGTTGAGTTCACAATGGAGTTTCAAGTGCTGTATATAGCTGTTTCCTGTAATTTACTATTGGGTCGACCATGGATCCACGCTGCTAAAGCAGTCCCATCAACACTGCACCAGGCAGTCAAATTTGAAGGGATAGACAAGAAATAGTGGTGCATGGGGAAGACAGTTTATGTGCTTGCAGCAATGCCATTGTACCGGTCATTGAAGTGGAAGATGACCAGGGACCATGGGTCTACCAGGTTTCTAACATGATATTAGTAGAGAAAGTTCTGGAGGGGAAATACATTCCAAATCCAAAGATAACCGCCGCATCAGTCATGGTAGCTTATGAGATATTGAAGAATGGTTTTGTACCCGGTAAAGGTTTGGGATCATCTTTGCAAGGCATCATACAGCCGGTGTCCCTTTTTGAAAACTTGGGAACGTTTGGTCTGGGATTCAAGCCCACTGTCGCAGACATAAGAAAGGCCAAAAAGCTAAAATAGAAGACATGGGTCCTTCCAAAGCCAGTCCCACGTCTTTCCAAAAAATTTGTCAAGTCCGGTACCAGAAGTTGCCCAGTAACAACAATTCCCAATTCTATGATTAATCCTGACGAGGAGTTAATTGAAAGATTTGAAAAGTTGTTTGATGGTGTGAACATGGTGGAAAGTGGTGAAGGTCCTAGCTACGCAGAAATTCAATTCGTTGGACCAGAAACAAAGCTTAATAATTGAAAAGCCACTCCTCTCCCCATTCGAAAGGAGTCTTGGTAGTTTATTTTGATTTTCCTTCAGTTTGTCTGGATTATTCCAGGGTTGTAATCCAGATTTTTATCTTTCAGTCTGTTTGAAGTGTGCAAACCTTGTTATCTTTCATCATCAATGAAATGCAGTTTCCCTTTCTTTATCATTCCTGATAGTTTTTCTTTTGTTTTTCTTTTCTTTTCTGTACAGTTCTTTTTATGTTGGCTCTAATGATATGTCATGCATAAGGAATCCTCAGCCCAGTCTTAAAAATCAATCTGATTCCGAAATAATAGTTCAAGAAGTAGATTGTGATTACGAATCAGAATACGATGAGGATGAGGCCTTTGAAGAGATTAGTAAGGAGTTAATTCACTTTGAAGAAAAACCCAAACCCAACCTGAATGACACAGAAGCCGTCAATTTAGGAGACACAGATAATATCCGAGAGACTAAAATAAGTGTCCACCTCGAGCCAAAGATCCGGGAAGAGTTAATCAAAGCACTCATCGAATTCAAAGATGTTTTTGCATGGTCATATGATGACATGCCGGGTTTGAGCACTGATTTAGTGGTCCACAAATTGCCCACTGATCCAGTGTTTCCTCCCGTCAAGCAAAAGTTGAGGAAATTCAAACATGATATGAGTGTGAAGATTAAAGAAGAAATCACCAAGCAGTTGGATGCAAAGGTTATTCGGGTCACTCAATATCCTGTTTGGTTGGCTAATGTCGTACCTGTGCCAAAGAAGGATGGCAAGATCAAAGAATGCGTCGATTACCGCAATCTCAACAAAGCAAGTCCGAAGGATAACTTCCCACTACCCAATATCCACATTTTGATCGATAATTGTGCCAAGCATGAGACTGGATCTTTTGTGGATTGTTATGCAGGGTATCATCAGATTCTAATGGATGAAGAAGATGCAGAAAAGACGGCATTCATCACACCATGGGGAACTTACTGCTACCGGGTAATGCCATTTGGTTTGAAGAATGCTGGGGCAACTTACATGAGAGCGATGACTACTGTGTTTCATGATATGATACACAAGGAGATTGAGGTATACGTGGATGATGTGATCATAAAATCAAAGCATCAGGCCGACCACGTTGGGAATTTGAAGAAATTCTTCCTGAGACTTCGCAGGTACAACCTCAAGCTTAACCCTGCTATGTGCGCATTTGGTGTTCCATCCGGAAAGCTGTTGGGATTCATAGTCAGCCGGCAAGGCATCGAGTTAGACCCATCAAAGATCAAAGCCATCCAAGAATTGCCACCTCCGAGGAACAAGACTGAAGTGATGAGTCTGTTATGGAGGTTGAACTACATCAGCAAGTTTATTGCTCAGCTCACGACAACTTGTGAGCCTATTTTCAAATTGCTGAAGAAGGATGTTGCGTTCAAATGGACTAATGAGTGTCAAGAAGCATTTGATAAGATAAAAGGATACTTGTCAAACCCACCTGTGCTGGTTCCGCTAGAACTAGGGAGACATTTGATTCTTTACTTGACAGTCTTGGAAAATTCATTTGGCTGTGTACTGGGGCAGCATGACATTACCGGCAGAAAGGAACAGGCTATCTACTATCTTAGCAAGAAGTTCACGGCTTATGAGGTTAAGTACACTCATCTAGAAAGGACATGTTGCGCCCTAACTTGGGTGGCTCAGAAATTGAAACATTATTTGTCATCCTACACTACTTACCTCATTTCGCGCTTGGATCCGTTGAAGTATATCTTTCAAAAGCCTATGCCGACAGGGAGACTTGCGAAGTGGCAGATATTGCTCACAGAGTTTGACATCATCTATGTGACTCGGACTGCGATGAAAGCCCAAGCATTGGCCGATCATTTAGCCGAAAACCTGGTCGATGAAGATTACGAGCCATTGAGAACTTATTTTCCCCATGAAGAAGTGATGCATATCGATGAACTGGAGCAAATTGAAAAACCAAGCTGGAAACTTTTCTTTGATGGGGCTGCCAACATGAAAGGAGTCGGAATAGGAGTTGTGCTTATTTCTGAAACAGGGCATCACTATCTTGTTATGGCTCAGCTTCGGTTTTATTGCACCAACAATATGGCTGAGTATGAAGCCTGTATTTTGGGTCTAAGGCTAGCTGCAGACATGGATATCCAGGAAGTCTTGGTCTTGGGAGACTCGGATCTTCTGGTACATCAAATTCAAGGAGAATGGGAAACGCGAGATTTGAAGCTCATACCGTACCGACAATGTTTGCATGATCTTTGTAAACGGTTTCGATCAGTGGAGTTTAGGCATATTACAAGGGTCCATAATGAGGTCACCGATGCTTTGGCTACCCTGACATCAATGTTGCACCATCCGGACAAAGTTTATGTCGATCCTCTGCATATTCAAGTCCGAGATCAGCATGCTTATTGTAACATGATTGAAGAAGAACTTGATGGCGAACCATGGTTCCACGATATCAAGGAGTACATTAGAATGGGGATATATCCAGTGCAAGCCACGGGGGATCAAAAAAGAATAATTCGATGGTTGGCAAATGGATTCTTCTTAAGTGGAGAAGTTTTGTATAAGAGAACACCAGACCTTGGATTATTAAGATGCATAGATGCTAGACAAGCTACGGCTGTCATGTCCGAAGTACATTCGGGAGTTTGTGGACCACATATGAGTGGATATGTGTTGGCAAAGAAAATTCTTCGAGCAGGCTATTATTGGTTTACCATAGAGCGAGATTGTATCAATTTTGTGCGCAAATGTCATCAGTGCCAGATACACGGAGATTTGATTCATTCTCCACCATCGGAATTGCACACAATGTCGGCACCATGGCCCTTCGTTGCTTGGGGCATGGATGTCATTGGACCAATTGAGCCAGCAGCATCCAACGGGCACAGGTTCATTCTGGTAGCCATTGATTATTTCACCAAGTGGGTTGAGGCCAAAACTTTCAAATCGGTGACCAAGAAAGCAGTGGTCGATTTTGTTCACTCAAATATCATCTGTCGATTCGGAATCCCAAAGGTGGTAATCACAGATAATTGTGCTAATCTTAACAGTAACTTGATGGAAGAGGTATGTCAACAGTTTAAGATTACACATCGCAATTCTACCCCATATCGTCCCAAGGCGAATGGAGCAGTCGAGGCAGCCAACAAAAACATAAAGAAGATACTTTGGAAAATGGTAGAAGGTTCGAGACAATGGCACAAAAAATTACTATTTGCGTTGTTGGGATATCGCACTACTATTCATACTTCGGTAGGTGCAACTCCTTATTTGTTAGTATATGGTACTGAAGCAATAATACCTGCAGAAGTTAAATCCCTTCCCTTCGGATTGTCACTGAGGCTAATATTGACGATGATGAGTGGGTAAAAACCCGTTTGGAGCAGTTGAACTTGATTGATGAAAAACGATTGGTAGCAGTATGTCACGGCCAGTTATATCAAAAGAGAATGGCAAGAGCATACAATAAAAGGGTGCGTCCTCGAAAGTTTGAAGTGGGTCAGCAAGTGTTGAACCGTATCCTTCCACATCAGGTTGAAGCAAAAGGCAAGTTCGCTCCAAATTGGCAAGGGCCATTTATTGTAACCAGAATATTATCTAATGGTGCTCTATGTTTAACAGATATCGAAGTAAAATGCATAGACATGGCCATCAATTCCGATGCAGTCAAAAGATATTATGTATGATTTCTTTGTTATAATTGTTGATTGTTTGTACCGGGCATTATTTCGAAGATTGAAATGATGAAGGCAATTCGTTCTGCTATCTAAACATTTTACCCTTTGTTCCCCCTTTTGATCTTTATTTATTTCTTTCGTACCCCTCTTTTGGAATCAATAACGAAAAAGAGAGAGAAGAAAGAAAAAAGAAAAGAGAAAAGAAAAGAAGTGAAACGAGAAAGTATAACAACAAGGAAATTCAAGTGTGAACTACGTTTGACCTGATTCCTGTTAAGGATACGTAAGCAGTCTCACGGCTCGGTCATAGTAAAATAAAATATCAAAAGATCCCCAATAAAGAAACTGGGGCACAAGTTGTACTTGTAATAAGAAATGTGATTCCAAGAGTTGTAATTTTAACCCATGTCAAATTGTTTTGAGCCTTTGATACCCTTTCTTTCTAACCCCATCCAAAAGTCCACATTACGGTCCAAAGAAAGACATTCCGATCAGTCTTCGAGAGATGCCAAGTTAAGCAAATAGAGGTGATTCATATCAGGATAACACTCTGATCCAAGCAGGAAAAGTAATGAAAATGAGAAAATCTTATTGGTGAAAACCCTCATGGGCACCATGAGGCGACGAAAGCTGAGAGAAAGTAAAATTGAGAGAGTCTTATCGGTGAAAACCTTCCGGGCATCATGAGGCGACGAAAGCTGAGAGAAAGTAAAAATAAGAGAGTCTTATCGGTGAAAACCTTCGCGGGCACCATAAGGCGACAAGGAATTGAGGAACAAATGAATGAGAGAGGTTTGTCGGTGAAAACCCTTCAGGGCACTGCAAGTCGAACAAGGTCCGTAAGTTGGCGGAAAGTAAAATTGGGTTGTGGAAATCTTGGAGAACAAAGTAAAACAATTGGAAAGGAGATTGGTTAAATAGACTGGGCTGATTAATCCAAAATACATAACATGATCATTGGTGTCAGTGACTCCATTCAGATAAGTTCCTTTTTCCTATCTCCAACAGTCATCCAAATTTGGATTTTCTTCTTTATTCTTAATTCTCAAAATCGTCGCATTTCATTGCTGTTAATTTTTACTCCTCTAAAGCTCTTCCAAGGTTAGTCTTGTTCCAACAAATAAGAAGGAATGTCAAAGTGTACTACCAGATTCAAAATTGCACAAAGTAAAATACGGCTAGGACATGCTGGAGATAGTATGATGAAAAATGGGACCTAGGGTGTAAGCAAAGGTTAAATCGGTGGAATGGTTCAGTAATGTCATGAGAGATGTATGGTTACGAATAAAAGGGTCAGAAGTGAAAAACAACAGTTGAGGATCCTGCAGTTAAGGATCAGTCATGAGGTCAAAACAGTCCTTTCGACCAGTTCAAGGCAGTCTGTTGAAGCAAAGCATGGCAAAGAGAAAACCATCCCCAACAAGAATGCCACAACTAACCACCACGTTTTAAACTGACAAGATTTTCTTTGATTTGAAACAGGGGCAAAGATGGCATTTATTTCAGGAAGCACCCTGTAAGGAAAGCAAGTACCATGCAGGTTTGATCGTATAAATTCTCAGGACCCTCCTAGAAAATGGGACTTAGCTTTAATTCAAAACATTCATGAGTACAAGATCTAGCACAAGCTCTACTTCGTGAAAATATAAGTTGGTTTGAATTTTTCATTTTTTTAAGACAAGACTCAATTCGAAACTTCAAGACCCTCCTGGAAAATGGGACCTAGGTTAAAATCCAAAAAAAACATAAATAGTGAATATAGGACAAATGTTCACCAAAAGGGATATAAGTTGGCTTCAAAGTTCGCATAAGAGTTTTCAGGACTCACCTGAATAATGGGACGTAACTTTAAGCATTCCATTAGATAAGTAAGTGTTGTTATAAGAGAGTACAATTTAGCCGTAAAATTGTCACTCTTAAGATAAGACTTGATTTTTGATTGTTATGACCCTCCTGGATAATGGGACGTAGTTTAAAACTGGCTTGGATAACAAGATTTAGCATAAGACATACCTTCAGTAGATATAATTTAGCTTTAAAATTGTCATTAATTAAGAGTTTTCAGGACCCTCCCGGATAATGGGAAGTAGTTTAAGACCTTCTTAGATAACAAGATTTAGCAGAAGTCATACCTTTAAAAGATATAGCTTAGATTTAAAATTGTCGTTTAGTTAAGAGTTGTCAGGAACCCCCTGGATAATGGGACCTAGCTTTCAAATTCTTAGTAATATTTGGTAATATGATTCAGTTTAACACTCACAGATGCGCCCAGCTACCAAATTGGGGCAGAAAATTTTCTTTTGTTTTGTCTATTTTTGTTGAAGTCAGGTGCCCATCTGAAGAACAGGGAGAACAACACGGATGTTAAAGATAAGAGCATGACCAAGTACTAGCAATCAGGCGTCCACCTGGAGAACAAGGAAAAACAGTTGAAATATCAGCAATCAGGTGTCCACCTGGAGAACAAGGAACAACAGTTGAAGTATCAACAATCAGGCGTCCACCTGGAGAACAAGGAAAAGCAGTTGAAGATTCAGTAATCAGGCGTCCACCTGGAGAACAAAGAACAACAATTCAAGTTTCAGCAATCAGGCGCCCACCTAGAGAGCAAGGGAGTACAATTCAAGTTTCAACTTTCAAGTTCTTACTGATATTTGGTAACATGATTTAGTTTACACTCATATATATGCCCAGCTACCAAACTAGGGCAGAAATTTTTCTTTATTTTTGTCTATTTTGTTGAAATCAGGCGCCCACCTGGAGATCAAGGGAATACAATTCAAGTTTCAGCAATCAGGCACCCACCTGGAGAGCAAGGGAATATAAATCAAGTTTCAGCACTCAGGCGCCCACCTGGAGAGCAAGGGAATACAATTCAAGTTTCAGCAATCAGGCGCCCACCTGGAGAGCAAGGGAATACAATTCAAGTTTCAGCAATCAGGAGCCCACCTAGAGAGCATGTGAGTATAATTCAAGTTCAGCGGTCAGGCATCTACTTGGAGGAAAGGGAAAACAACTCAGATTACAATTAAAGTCAACAACAAAAGAAGTTCGCGGCAAGAATGCGAGTCAACAGTCCGAGCTGATCAACAAAAGTTAGTCACGATCCAAAAAAAAAAGAGAAAGGCAAGAAGTGAATCCAAATGCAGAAGTTGATGAAAGATGTGAGCTTCTCAAGACATGGTTAAGGTGACAAGCACTACATGTCCGGTCTTGATCCGAAAATCTGAAGAAGAACGAGCTAGCACCTGCAACTAGCAAGCGTCAAGGTTCAAATCCAAAGTCTGCATGAAGAACTATTCAAGATTCAAGATCTAGCTTCAGAAGACTTATAGATAGGAATCTTGTAACCTCATAGTTGATAGGCTTAGCTAGTTTTTTTTCCATATTTTGATTTTTGATGTAACATTAGGATTGCGGATCGGAGCCTCGGACAGAACGTCACTCGACTCTCGAACATCACTTCATCACCTCATCCATTTCTGAACTACACGCGACCTGATTCCCTTATAACCTGGGATATATAGGCTGTCCAAAACCAAGAATCGGTTGCACTTTTTCTTTTTATTTTATTTTTCCTCTTTTGAATATCGATATGGTCAAAAAATTAGTCACATGGTTCACTTTATCTTTGCCCGAAAACTCTTCGTATTTTCGAGCAAAGAGGGGCAGCTGTGAACACCTAATTTTTTTCCACACTCAAATTTTATACTAGTTTAGTGTAAATATTCTTTTAGGTCTAATCTTAATATTTTAAAAAAATTTATCTTACTTTTAATATGTTTTACTTTAGAAAAAAAGGGGTGCCAAGAAAAGTTAAAATAAAATAAATAATAAACTAATGGAAGAACAAGAATCAGTAAATTAAGAAAGATACAAAATAATATCCCTTTTACCCATGATCTCCTCAACCGCCCCACGATTTCTCCTCCTAACTCCCATTTTTCCACTTCCTCATGTTAGTGACTTTCCCACTTCCTCATATTAGTGACTTTTCCACTTTCTCATATTAGTGACTTCCCCAATTCCTCATGCTAGTGGTCATGTCCCAATCCCCACTTCCTCATGTTAGTGCTCACTCTCACGTCATGCGCACACACACAATCACTGGCACACACACACGATCTTACACAAAAACACACATACACATCTATATAATACACTTCACAAATAAAAACAAGAAAAAAGGAAGAAAAAAATAATTCAAGTAAGAAGAAACAAGAGGAGAAGTTCAAAACACAGACGAAAAAAAAAAGATGGCTTCTTCTTAAAGGAGACAGGGGGTATACACTCGATTTACAGTCACTATACATTCTATATACACTAGAGATACTCTCAATATATACTGGATATACACGGGCAGCCATTGAAAAATACAAGGTCATGAACCCCACCCCAGACGACCACTATTTCGTCTTCTTCGTCCTCACTGTTGGAAACAGATACACACACACACACACACAACAAAAGAAAGAACAGGAATTCGTGGACTTCAGTTAGTTCGAGAAACTTCAGCGACCTCCATTAACGCCGACGAAATCGCATTTTTGTCTCTCTCTACTGTTCTCCTCTCATTTTCAGTTATTTTAGTGACTTTGTTCTACAAAATCAGATCCGGCTATTTTTTTAAATAAAAAAAATCCGACGAGGTTTCGTCGAGGTCCGAGCTCCCGTCCGTTTGAGTTCCTGTCATGGCTGCGGTGTCGATTTTGTTTGTGTAATTGCTGAATGCTTTGAGGAATTGAAACTTCATTTTTCAGGTGCAAATCTTACTTCTTCTTATGTTTCTCTAATGGTAATGGTGTGGATTCATTTTGAGTTAATTTTACAAGTATTATTTTCTGTTTGATTTACAACAAAGTAAGGAAACATGATTAATTTGGTTATAAGGAGAAGAAAACGGTACTGCCCGTCATTTTGATAATAGAAAACTATCCAATTTTCAGTTAAGGATTATATTCATTAATTCATATAAAGTAATTGTTAATATATACATTTTGTAATATTGTAATAAGTGTCATTTGGAAGACGTATACATATTGTAATGACACTTATTTGTGACCTTTTTGATTAATGATATACGCAGGAGACAAGAACTTTTCCCAACAGAAAGCTCTTTCTTTTCTATATTGTTTAGCATCTTTCCATCAAACTTTTGTTAATAATAAAAATGGGTTTCCATGGGCTATTAATTACTTTTAGTTTATATAGCTTGAGGTGTGCCATTCACAATTTTATCATTTGTGGCCCCCGTATTAACTTCACGACTTAGATATAAAATGACAAATGTTTGTAGCATGCTTTAGGCATGATTAATAAATAAACCATCGTGATTGTGTACACGTTCGCGTGATATAATTATGATTCTAAAATAAATTGAGGTATGTGTTCGCGCAACTTCGGCAAAAATTTCTTAATAATTAATATAGCGTTATTAATTGTTAAAATAAAAACGCAACTTCCTTTTGTTAAAATAAGTGAGGTGTGTCATGCCAAACAAAATTTATAATTCATAGCACTCGTAAGATTAGATTAAGAACTAACACTTATAGAAAATGTTTGTGGTGTGCCATAAATAAATTAAATCATCCATGGCCCTCACAAATATTGCTTTTAAAAATTTGAACAATCATAATTTGCTTTAGGCCCGATTTAGATTAGTATTGCGATTATATATACTTTCGCGTAATATGATTGCAAATTTAACTCTTAAAAGACTTGAGGGATGTGTTCGCGCACCTTCAACCAAATTTTCCTAATGAATCAACGAAGCGTTATTAATTGTGGACACGTTCGTGTGACATGATTTTTGACGTGCCAAAGGAAAAGAGTATACGTACGCGTAACTCAATTCTTTAATTACGAATAAATCAAGTGATTTAAATGCGGTAAAAAGATAATTGCACATAGGTTCTAAAATAAGTAATTAGACAATTTAAGTCGAGTATAAATTGGTAAGCGACCGTGCTAGAACCACGGAACCCGGGAATGCCTAACACCTTCTCCCGGGTTAACAGAATTCCTTACTTAGAATTTCTGGTTCGCAGACTTCAAAAAGAAAAGTCGAAATTTCCTCAATTTGGGATTTAAAATAAACCGGTGACTTGGGACACCATTTAAAATATTCCAAGTGGCGACTCTAGAATTAAATAAATAATCTCATTTCGAATAATGTCACTTAAATTGGAAAAACTCCCTTATACCCCTCAGGTGTTTAAAAAGGAGGTGTGACAGAGACAAAACCCAGATGAGGGAAAAAGAGTACGACTTAGGTGGCGCCTCCTTTTAGAAGTGAAAGTATTTGAGATGGGCGACATTCCAGTTGTTTTGGAGTAGTTTTCCTTTTAGTCTCTAACTGGAACGCTCATTTGTTTGCTGCCACCGTGATTTTGTATGGTCCGTCCCAATTTGTTCCCAGTTTTCCCTCATTAGGGTCTTTCGCTGCTTGTGTTTTAGCTTCGAGGACGTAGTCTCCGATCTTGAGCGGTCGCACTTTGGCCTTTTTGTTGTAATACCTTTCTACTTGTTTCTTTTGGGCTACCATTCTTATGTGGGCCATATCTCTTCGTTCTTCGACTTCATCTAGATTTTGTAGACTACTTTCGCCGTTGTTTGGTCCGCTCTCATTGGAGTATCACAAGCTAGGCTCCTCGACCTCGACGGGTATAACTGCGTCAGTCCCGTAGACTAGTGAATATGGCGTCTTGCCTGTGCTGGTTTTTGGTGTAGTGCGGTATGCCCATAGTACTTTTGGTAGTAGTTCAGGCCATAACCCTTTGGCATCCTCGAGCTTCTTTTCAATGTATTCAATATTACTTTATTGGAGGATTCGGCTTGACCATTGCCAGTGGGATGATATGGCATGGAGAGTATTGATTTGATGTGCCATTTTTCGAAAAACTCAGTCGTTTTCTTTCCGACAAACTGAGGTCCGTTGTCACAGCTGATTTCTTTGGGGATGCCAAAACGGCATATTATATTTTTCCATATGAGCGCGATGACCTCTTGCTCATGTATCTGAGTGTATGCACCTGCTTCCACCCATTTAGAAAAGTAATTAGTTAAAACCAAAAGGAAACGTACCTTACCTCGTCCTGCTGGGAGGGGTCTGACAAAATCCATCCCCCACTTTATGAATGGCCATGCCGAGTGACGGAATGAAGGAGTTCCCCTGCTTGGTGTATCATAGGGGCATACTTTTGACACTGTTCACACTTCCTGACGTAGTCCAGTAGTATCTGGCACGGATGAGGCATCGGACAAGGGCACAGTTTCCCGTGTGGGCACTACAGTGCCCCTCATATACTTCTTCCAGTACTCGCCTTGTTTGATTTGGCCTAAGACATTTGGCCAGGGGGCCGCCGAACGTTCTCTTGTAGAGATCACAGTTTACGAGGCTATATCTGGCTGCCTGTATTCAAAACTTTTTGGCTTCTTTCTTATCTTGTGGGAGTGTTCCATCCTTCAAATATGTTACGAGATGGTTTAGGTTTACAGAATGTACCTCGACTTGGTCTATTGCGGAATGGAGAAGGGTGACCACGTTTTCCTTGTTGATATTTTTGGTGGCTGCCGCTAGCTTGGCGAGGCCGTTTGCTTCGATATTCTGTGCCTTCGGTATTTGGTCGAGGCGGCATTCATCGAACTCTGGAAGCAGTTTGCAAATTTCTGACTGGTACTTTTGTAGTCTCTGTTCTTTGATTTGGAAAGTCCCGGTGACTTGGTTCACCACGAGTTGAGAATCATAGTGGAGGACGAGTCGTCGAGCGCCATATTTGAGGGCTAATTTCAATCCTACAATCACATCTTCATGCTCGGCCTCGTTATTAGTCATCTTGAGGCATCGTATGGACTAGCGAATTACTTCTCCCGTAGGAACCTCGAGGACGAGTCCCAATCCTGATCCCGATGCGTTAGATGCACCGTCAGCATAGAGGACTAATGTGCGGAAGCGCGGAGAGCCTCCTGCTCTACTTTAGGTAATATTTCCGTGCTGAAATCAGCGAAGAAATCGGTGAGCACTTGCGACTTAATGGCAGTTCGTGGTTGGTATGTTATGTCGTGCTCGCTTAATTCTATGGCCCATTAGGATGCCCCTCAGGGGGAAGGTTGTCATCATTTTATGGGGTGACATTGAAAATATGGTCTAAGCTTTCGTGAAGCTACGACTAATGCCAAAGCTAGTTTTTCAAGGTGAGGGTACCTTGTTTCGGCATCAATTAAGATTTTGCTGATATAGTAAATCGGAGATTGTGTACCTTTGTTTTTGTGGATCAAGACTGCACTTATTGCGACTTTGGAGACTGCTAGGTATACTAGTAGGCATTCACCCAGGTCTGCCTTGACGAGTAATGGTGGTGAGGATAGATACGCTTTCAGCTTCCTCAGGGCGTCGACGCATTCTGCATTCCACTGTAGTGCAAGGTCTTTCCTTAGCACATTGAAGAACTTATGGCATCTGTCCGATGATCGTGAAATGAATCTCGATAGGGTGGCTATTCGTCCTGTTAATTTTTGCACCTGCTTCTTGCTGGTCAATATCTCTGGTATTCCTTCGATGGCCCTGATCTGATCCAAGTTGAACTCGATACCCCTTTGTGACACTAGAAAACCAAGGAACTTTCCTGAAGTTATGTCGAAGGCACATTTTTCGGGATTTAGCTTCATCCTTTATTGTCTCAATATCTCGAAGGCTTCCTTCAGATGGTCAATGTGATCCTCTTTCTTTCCCGACTTTACTAGCATGTCGTCGATGTAGACCTCCATGGTCCTACCGAGTTGTTCTTTGAACATCTTGGTGACTAACATTTGATACGTCGCCCCTGCGTTCTTGAGTCCGAACGGCATTAGCTTGTAGCAGTACATTCCTCGGTGAGTGATGAAAGTGGTCTTTTCTTGGTCTTCTTCAGCCATTAGAATTTGGTTATAACCAGAGTAGGCATCTAAGAAGCTCAGTAGTTCGTGTCCCGCCGTTGCGTCGATGATCTGGTCGATGTGTGGTAATGGAAAGGAATCTTTCGGGCATGCTTTGTTTAAGTTGGTGAAGTCGACGCACATCCACCATTTCTTGTTCTTCTTTTTGACCATGACCACATTGGCGACCCATTGGGGATATTTTGACTCTCTGATGGAACCATTAGTGAGTAATTTATCAACCTCTTCGCCAACCGCCTCATTGATGGCAGCATTGAACTTTCTCCTCATTTGTCGTACTGGCGGGTAAAGAGGATCGACATTCAGCCTGTGTGTGGCAATATCCCTATCTGAATGGGAAAAGGCAAACAAATCGGCATTGTTAGTTAAAAACTCACGATATTTACTTGGTTCAGAGAGGTTGTGTCCGATATAAGCCTTTTTCGAGTTATCGGTGTTTTCCAGTTGGACGGGGTCGAGGTCTTCTACGGTTACCTTGCAAGCTTATACGACATCCGGGTCTTTAATGGCCCCGATTTGTACGTTGGGTTTGGTTCCCGATATGGCTGATTGTTATGCTTTCGCACTTGCCCCTTTTAGTTGTTTGTGTGTGTGCAATCTTGGGCGATCAGGTAGCATTCTTGGGCGGTGCGTTGCTCGCCCCGGATGCTGAATATCCCCCATGGGTGGGAAATTTGATTACTTGATAGAAACTTGACGGGACAGCTCGCATGGCGTATATCCATGGACGCCTTATAATGGCGTTGCGAGCTATTACCTGGTTCATGACGTGGAACATCGTCTCCAAGGTGACTCCTCCTGCCAGGATGGGTAGCACTATCTCTCCAGAGGTTCATTCCACTGCATTATTAAAACCTGTCAGTGTTATGCAATGCGGTATTATTTTATCCTTAAGCCTCGTCTGCATGAGAACTCGAGGGTGAATAATACACGTGTCGCTTCCGTCATCCACCATTATTCTCTTTACGTCAGTGTCCGCGATGCGTAAAGTTATAACCAAAGCATCAAAGTGAGGGAAAGACAAACCGTTTGTATCTGACTTATCGAAGATAATACTGTCTTCGAGGTCGTCATACCATTCGTGGGCGACTGTCCGTTTGAGTTTGTGTGTAGTGGTGAATTTCACATGGTTGATTATCGTATCGTCGCCGTCACCAATGATCATCTGTATGGTACGAGCTTGTGATGGTAGTTTTGAAGGTCTATGAGGTTGATCGCGTCCACGAGCGAAGTTGGCCCATCCTCGGTCACTCAGCAGTTCTTTCAGGTATCCCTGGTTTAACATTCTTACCACTTCCTGTCGCAAACCTATGCAGCCATCGGTCGTGTGTCCTCTTTCCTGGTGGAATTCACACAGAACGTTCGATCTCATATTGCTTGGATCTAATTTCGTCTTTTATGGCCACTGCACCTTTGTGCTGAGCTCTTCCAGTGCGTACACTATTTTTGAAGGAGAAACACAAAAGTTATGAGCAGATAACAATGGAGGCATACCTCTTTCGCTTTGGGGTGGTTCGATATGTCAAGGCGCGACATCTGTATGTCGTGGAGGAGATGGTTTGGATCTTCGGACATAGGGTTGGTGCCTTTCTCGGTTGAACCGTGGTAGCTGATCCCTTCGGTTGTTGTTGCGGTGATCTCTCCTTGTCTCGGTTTGGACTGAAGTTAGTCACTGGATCAGGCCATTCAGGTCATCCTCATCTGCCCTCACTTAGGCGCAATAGGCCTTATGGATCTCTTCCCACGTGGTGGGGGGTACTTCATGAGTCTACTTAGCAGCTTCTTGGTCGCTTTTGACCCGTTTCTGCTCAACCCATTTTGAAAGGCTGCTACCGCCATCCCTTCTGACACGTTCGGTAGGCTCATCCTTACCCTGTTGAATCGGACTAGAAAATCCCGAAGTCCCTCGCTTGTCGTTTGCCTGACGACGAAGATATCATTTACCTTAGACTCTGCCTTTTTCGCTCCCGCGTGAGCGGTGACGAACTTATCTGTCATTTCTTCGAACGTTGATATCGATCGTGCTGGTAGTTGGGAGTACCACGTTAACGCTCCTCCTTTCAGAGTTTCGCCGAACTTTTTCAGCAATACTGACGACACCTGTTTTTTTGATAGATCGTTACCTTTTACTGCAGTAACGTACTGGATTAAGTGATCCTCCGGGTCCGTGGTGCAACATATTTTCAGATATGGCGGCATTTTGAAGGTTTTTGGAATAGAGTGAGGGGCTGCCCCTTCACTGTATGGTTGTTCGACGAATCGTCCCATGTCACCATTTGGTAGCAACTTCGGAGCGCCCGGTATTTTATCAACCCTTTCCTAATGCTCTTTCATCTGATCGCGGAGTGTTTTGTTCTTATTTTTCATCTCTTCCATTTTCTTTAAGATGGCTGCAAGTGCATTGTTTCCCGCATCAGCGATAGTACGGGTGTTACCTGTTCGTGTAGTTTCTAGCTCATCGGCGACAACTGCGGTTTCTGTGGGTAATATGTCTTCGATATCCCTCTGAACGGGTTTCTCGAGTATGTTGCTCAAGGTGTTTGTCAACCATTCTTCTAACAGCCTTTTCACGGCCGGTGGTGCTTCTCCTGCTGCGGATGTTGAGGTTTCCCTCTCGCATGAGACAGTTAAACCCTCGTGCGGAGGGGGGGAGGGTGAGATCTCCCCCTTAGGTGTAGCACTTGGTGTTACATTTTCGTTATCTTCTCCACTAGCCTCATTGAGGGAATTCATGAGGTTGTTCGTGACACCTACTATTGCCTTTAGCCTTGCTTCTCCCTTTCCCGCAATTGTTGGCCTTTGTGAGACTAAAAAGAAGTGATTATTTCTTTCAAGAATCTAGACGAAACAAAGGTCTCAGCTATAGAAATCCGCACAGATGGCGTCAAATTGTTTAACTCAAAGGATATCGAAACTTTTTTGGACAAATCAATCAAAAAAGATAAAGGGGTAAATCTTAGCTAAGTGTAATAATCTCTAGAATGAAAGATAGATGAGTTGGATACAGATACTAAAAATTCCTTATCCCGTTTAGACTAAAAGAAAAACCCTCAGCAATAATCTTCTCGATTCTTTATGTAAGCAAGTTTACAGTAGGTATCATGGATTAACCAAAAGTTTCCCCTTTACTAAGTTGTTTCATGCTCTATATATAAGAAACCCCATCCTTCTGAACTCTAAAAGACAAGTGACAGGGAATAATCGAAAGAATATTCTCAATGTCCCCTAATGGACCTGCACTACTGCAAAAGTCGTACTGTCTCTTGTTCGCCTTAAGGTCGCCCTCTGCAAGATGTCGAGCTGTGAGGATCTCGTCGTTCGTCGTGCTCATCAACGGCTGTGTTTGTTCAAATTTGGACCCATACAGTACCTTAGTAATTAATATTGAATATATGAGATAATATCTAATGGATGTTGTATTGAACTTATTACTATTGACATATGGATAATGGATTAAATATAAAGTATAAGAATTTCGGATTTTTGAATATCCAAAAATTCGAAGTACTAAATCCAATACCCAATTCGAAATCCAAAAATTTTAAAAATTAAATACAAAATCCAATCCATGATCCGAAAATCAAAATAAAAAATAAAAAAAATCGAATTTCAGTTTGGATTTCGGCTTTGCCCAAACTATCCGTGGTTATATGTGATTCTCTTTTAACTTCTTTTCATGTTTATGGACCCATTTTTAGCTATGCCGATTTACTCCAACTGTGAAGTGTGAAACCGATGACAGGGGCTAAGGAAGCTTCCTAAATATCCGATTTTTTTTTTCTACAATAATATGTTGGAGATAATAATAAAATATAGATGAATTCTAATTTCCCGTTAGTAATGAGAAAATGATATATGATGACTGATTGATACATATGCTGTCGGCAAGGGTAGATGTGATGCATAATCTGCCCTCTTAACTGGAATGTGCCATGTGGACAGAAAATATTAGTCAAGAAACGACGGATTAAAAATGTTGATTTTTTATTTTCGCAAAAGGTTAAAATGGTTTAATTAGGTCTGTTTGGAAATTCACCAAGTAACTGGAATTAATGTAATTACTAGGGTAGTAATTATACAACCTAGTAATTATACAACTCGACCTGTTTATTTGTCATAGTGTAATTACAGTATAATTACAAGTTTACGGTTTGGTTGCACAAGTGTAATTACATAGTTTGATTAAATTTTAAATTAATTAATTTTCAAAACTGAAAAGTTAATATAATAAATATGTGCCTATAAAACTAATTTATCAAATACGTTTACCTAATATTTAGGAGTTCGAAATCAAATAAGTTTTGTCAAATGTTTAACAAAACTAATCTATCAATTCTAACTCAAACGTGAACAACATGTGATGTGAGTCAATACTGCTAAAACAAGTAAAAGTGAACCATGAATATAACACAATTTCAAAATTCAAGAAAAATTAAATAATTTAACATATGTCAAATTCCAACATAATAATAGTAAGTTCCACTACAACTTAAGATTTAGAAACATGATAAGTTTATAACCACATTCAACAATGAAATTTCACTTTAATTGCATCACTCATTATATGCCAAGTTTGTTAATGATTCATTATTTTTAATATTAGAAGGTGTAGTTTCAAAAATAGAATAATAAATAAATAAATAATAAATATGAGCAATTACATGGAATCATAAGAAGTAAAGATAGAGAAATAAAAGATAAATAATGTACAAAGAAAAATATATTTTAAAATTTCAAAAAAAAGTAAAAATAAAATTAAAAAATTAAAATAATAGAAATAAAAGGTTATAAAGAAAATAGATTAAAATAAAAACAAAAAGTAAAGAAACTAAAAGGCAACCTTGTAATTACACAGAGTAATTACCATCAATTTTCACCTCTCATTTGAGAATTGGAGAGTGTAATTATACCCCTCCAATTACACTTAATTTCATGCTGATCAAGTAATTACTTGGTCAAACAAATATATTAAACTGTAATTATACTTAATTATACTCAAATCTATTTTCAAAGTGACTTTCCAAACAGGCTATTAAAGTCGGAAAAAGTGATGTAAATCTGCTTGTCGCGCAAAAACTCTTTTTCACTTGTAACACGCAGCTTCAATAAAATTAGACACAATTTTAACTTTTATATATAAAAAGAATTTCAAAATTCATTTCCAAATTATCTCAATCAAAAGCTCCAAATTTGTCCTTTGGTTAGAAGTGACTAGTGAGTATTATATTTGATTAAAAAAACAATTTTGGAAAAGCTCAAAGTCCAAATGTGGCCAGGAAAGAAAATTGGCCGAATAGGAAGGTATAGCTGTACTTTTCACGTTGATAATGATGGCAGAGATGCAAATTGGGCAAATGGGTGGAGCACCACATCTACTCGGAAACGTAGATCAGATTGGTAGATTACACTGACTTTGACTTAAGAAAGTATACTATTAGGGGTAGTTAGGTAGAGTGTATAAAAATAATGCTGAATATGGTATATTGGCAATGCTGGTATTAGTTATTCTTGCATTAGTTATGCTGACATATTTCTTATCCATTATTTGGTTTGATGTATTAAGGTATTACACAATTTCTAAAAAAAATATTTAAATACCCTTATAACCAGCCCATCACTTTATCTTTTTAAAGAAACATATATTGAGGAATATTTTTATTTGAAAAAAATTTTAAAAAAATTTATTTGATTTGTCTACCTATATTGTAGTATAGAACCGAATATTTATTTATAAAAAAAAATATGCTAAGCATTTTTATTTACTAGGAATATAACTTTATTTTTGACTTTCTTGGATTATTTCAACTTGCATTAATATAATAGTATATTTTAATCAAGCATAAATTTTGAAGGATATTTTTGTCTTTAACTAAGCTAATGCATGTATTAAAATTCATTGTATTATTAATACCATAGTTTTTTAGGCATTAGTTATGTCTAGAATAATACCAAATAAGATGTATAACTAATGCTTGCATAACTAATATATATGTTCAAAAACTGTATCAAACAAGATATTATTAATACACAAAATTAATGAATACATTATTTTATCTAATGCATCCTATCAAACCACCCCTTAATGTAAAAGTTTAAGCTGACGCCTACTTGTTCATACGCAGCGTTTCGACGTGGCGATCTGTTTGCTACATATGGACGTAATAATCTATTCTTTTTGGGGCCATTAGTAAAGTAAAAAGAAAACGAAAATCAGGGCTCAAATCTTTTTATTTTTATTTGGCAAAATACCTTAAACCACCTCTAAATTTGACTCAGATTATTAGTATCCTTTCCGAGCTATGCTCGGTCTTAATTACCTCCCTCAACTTGACCTTTTGAGAGTCATTATCCCCCTAAACGCTAATGTGGCAAAAAATATGGGTGCGCTTGCCTGCCACATGAATTTTTCTGTCTATGTGGATTTTTTTGAAAAATAAAATATTTTTTTACCTTTTTAAGAATATTACTTTTTAGATAATTTTTTTCGAATAAAATTTATAATAAAACTTGGATATAACTACATTATTTAGGCTAAATATTTTTATTTGGCCAAAAATAATAAAGTTTTAGTTAATTTTTTTTTTGAATTTGACCTGAAAATAAAAATTTATACCATTGAAATAAATAGTTAAGGCATCTAAAAAGTTATAAAAAAATACATAGTTGAAATAAATAGTCATTACATCAAAAGAAGAAATAAAAAGAGTGTACAATTGTACTTGTAATTTCTTGCAATTGTACATTTTTTTATTTCTCTTTTGATGCAATGATTATTTATTTCAACTGCTAATTTTTACTTTTTTAGATAAAATTTGTAAAAAAAAATAAAAATTTAGAGCACCGTAATTTAGAGTTATATAAAAAAATTATAGCCAAAATAATTAATTTCAAATTATGTATTTTTTATAACTTTTTAGATGCCTTGACTATTTATTTTAATTGTATAAATCTATATTTTCAGGTCAAATTCATAAAAAGATTAACTAAACCTTTATTATTTTTGGCCAAATAAAAATATTAAGCCTAAATAATGTAGTTCTATCCATGTTTTATTATAAATTGTATTCGGAAAAAATTATCTAAAAAGTAATATTCTTAAAAAGGTAAAAAAATATTTTATTTTTCAAAAAAATGCCACATAGACAAAAAAATCCACGTGGCAGGTGAGTGCAGCCACACTTTTTGCCACAACGGTGTCTAGGGAGGTAATGACTCTCAAAAGGCCAAGTTGAGGGGGGTAATTAAGACCGGACATAGTTCGAGAAGGATACTAATATTCTGAGCCAAGTTTAAAGGTGATTTAAGGTATTTTACCTTTTTATTTCAACAACCGTAGTGATTGGAGCTGGACCATTTTGCTATTTGTTATCTTCCATTAGTACATATGTCGAATAACTATATCCATCAAAACTAAAGCAAATTAAATTTTTTGCGTTTTTCTCCTTTTATTGCAATTTGAATCTTGATATGCAAGATATGCAACTAGGTCACGCCACTGGGGCAGTGTTAAACTCCTCATATTGGACAAAAATATTTCCTCCATCCAAATGAAGCACAAATTTTGGAGTATCAAATTAATAATATAAATCGATTACCTATGCTTTAATTTATTTTTATATGTAAAATTAGTCTACTTTGAAATTACATAAAAAGATATTTCAAATTCAAATTTTATGTATATGTATATATATATATAGCCCCTTTAAAATGTTCAAAAAAGCTTTACTTACGAGATAGAACAAATGGACAATAACTCTAATTTTTGGTTTAAGATATTTGTATGGTCATCCGTGAACTTTCATTCAAAATATATATTTTTTTATTTTTTAAATTATCAACAACTATGTGGCCTTTTACACATTTGACTTGAAAATCGTTCAAATTTTATCATTTAATTGGTCTTTTGGTAAAGAATAAGGTCTCTAAGGTAGGTGTCGATGAAAAAGATGTTAAGGTGTAGCCTTTAGAATTGAACGAGAAGGAGGAACCCACCTAAGAATTAATAAACCTTAGGATAGTATTGGAAATCACACATTTTCCCGTAACAAACAAACCTTTCCCTTTGCATCATAAATTAATTTTGTAAAAGGATGAACAAGTTAAACTAAAAACAATTGTTGAAGTTAGCTTTTGTAAAGAAAAGGCGGAAAGCAGCCCAAGAAACTTCTTTTCTTTAATTTATCATAGCAAAGACAAACAGTCCAAGAATTTTTTTTGATTTTCCACTCGGTATCCGGTATCCGCTTTGGAACCCGACTATATTTGGATTCGCGCCACGTAGGGGCTTATTCGGAGGGAAACACTCCCTACCAAGGATTTTTTCATACCCAGGGTTCGAACCCGAGACCTCTGGTTAAGGAAATAACAATCTCATCCACTGCACCACATCCTCTCGTGGTAAACAGTCCAAGAATTGATTGTGCGGAATGGGTATCGCACAGGTTTTACGTTTCACAAATAAGGGAAGCAGTTCAATAGTTCCCACTTCCAAAGAATATGATTATTAAAGCATTCAATATGCATAAAAATTATTCTAATTTTAGTTTCTATTTTTATCTGATTACCAATTAATGATTATTAAAAAAACTAGTATTAGCATTCGTGCGGATGCGCGGACACTAATCATGTCAAATATTTATTTATTTGAATTATGTGTCAATAGTCTTAGAATTTAAACTTCTTGATAAATATAGATAATTATTGGATACTCCTATAAATTAAGAAACACTACATGAAAAAGATTAACCATTTCTCAAATTTCCTAGTTATAATTCTATTTTCTTTTTTGGTACCATTCTCAGCGGTGTCATTGGATCCTGAAAATAGTCAGGAAGCAAAATAATAACTCATATCTATGGCAATTTGCCATCAAAGGTTGAGACTATGAAGGATTCTTTGGATACAGCTTGACTCTTGTATTACTACTTGAACTCTTATTTGGTGTGTTGATATCTTTCAAAAAATATTTCTATTTTAAAATTTCAGTTTCTAAAATTTTATTTTTCAATACTAATTATGTTTATAATAATGGAAGTAAAAATATTATCCTTAATTCAAAAACTCAGTTTAGTCGGGTATCTAAAAATTTAAATAATTCTTTAGCCAGTGATTTATTTTTTTCAGTATGACTCCATTTTGATATTTGACACTGACCATATTAAACATCTGAGTTATTTGAATTATATATAAATAACCTTAAAATTTAAACCTTCTATATAATTATAGATAATCGTTAGATATTAATTAAGAAATACTACATGAAAAAAAAAAGCTAATATTTTTTCAAATCTCGTAGTGAGTTTTTTTTTTTTGCACCATTCTTATTGGAGTCATTGGAACTTAAAAATAGTCACGACGCGAAATAATAACTCGTATTTATGGCAAAGTACAAAGGCTGATACAATATGAACGACTTTTTAGTTACGACATGACTCTTTTACTATGACTTGAACTCTTCTTTGGTATGTTGTTATCTTTCAAAAAATATTTTATTTTGAAATTCTTATTTTATTTTGGTATGTTGTTATCTTTCAATAATGATTAGCTTTATAATGATGCAAGTGAAGATATCATCCTTAATTTAAAATCTACTTTAATAAACTATCTAAAAATTTAAATAATTTTTTAGCTGGCGAAACTTTATTTCAGTATGACTCTATTTTGAGTTTATTGATATCTCTAGCCACAAATTTTAAATTTTGAATACCCTATATATACAATTTTTTTGTTCTTTGAATCATTAAATGTTAAATTAGTTGATTGTTATTATATAACATTGCACATATTGTCTTAAAATTATCAAGTAGTTTTTTCTCGACACTATACATGGCTTAACATCAATGCAAACTACTCAAATTGCATATAAATTCAGATTTGAATATCATATCAGTTTGTTAGTAATAGTAATTTTTGAAAACGACACACAATATAAATTAGAAAAAAATATATTCTAAGATATCCTTATCTTATAATCTATGTATTTTAGTTGAAAAAAATATTTTAAATCGATGAGATCAGCTTCCAAATTTTGTATACTCAATAGAGATAAAGAGAAGAAGAAATTCGTTGTCATCTCTATTTTCTGGTTCTTAGATTTTTCATATATTTTTTTTATATTTATTTTCTTTCTTT
Source organism: Nicotiana tabacum (assembly GCF_000715075.1). NCBI lineage: Eukaryota > Viridiplantae > Streptophyta > Magnoliopsida > Solanales > Solanaceae > Nicotiana > Nicotiana tabacum. The sequence goes on from NC_134089.1 coordinate 113,598,038, forward strand.
CTTTCTTTTGTAACAAAAAATTAATTTATTTAGCTATAAAACGATGATTTTTAATAGAAATTATCTACATAAGAAATTTATTTATATTTTTAGTCTTTGGTTAAAATTATTTTACATTTTTCTTTTGGCTTTATCTAATCAACCTAAATATGTGATCACCTAACCACTTAAATTAAAAAATTAAAAAATATGTAATTTAGATATAATTCATATATAGTACGTGTATAATCATGTATCGTCAGTATATCATCTATAAAAGATCAACGATAAATCTGGCCGGATATTTATGTAAATATTTCATAAAATTTCGGTTACTTGATTTCATCCATGATATGACTTCTATTATAATAATTTAAAAATTTTCCACTAAAATTCAAAAATATCTTATCCTTTTATTTTTAAAATTACATTATATTTTAAAAAATAATCACATTTTGAAATAATTTTCTTACATTTAAAAAAAAATATTTTGTGTCATACCATTTATTTTCAAAATATACTTTTTGTTATACTTGAAAATTGATATAGAAACTACCAATTAGAAACCAATATTCCTCTTGTTGAAATTCGAGAAACCTTTTACATAATTTAATGATTCAAAACTAATATTCTTCAACGAAAAAAATATTATACCCTACAATGTTGGCTTGACTGCAGCTAAATGAAAAGGTTTCAACTTATACCCTTTAATTTCTAAAAGATGCTAAATTAAAAATAGTGATAGCAATTGTATAACTAATATTTTTGTTATTTTTTTGATGTCCATTTATACAATTTGACTCTTCAAATAAACATTCTTCAAAAAAAGAAAGAAAGATAACTTTTTTTTTGAATATTAACACATTATTGTGATGTTTCTTTCTATACCATGTAGCTTTACTTCATTATATATGTAAGTAAACTTTTATTTAATTTTTATAACTTTTATTTAATTTTTATACTCTTTTTTGTTATTTGAATAAACATAGACATGTACCCTATATATTATATTTATTTTAAAAGAAATTTGTTTTATTCAAATCTAGCTATAGTGTTTTAAAGAACTATAATTATAGGGTTTTAGATGTGAAAGAGTTTAAAATTATATGGAGAATTTTTTTTTTGCCCGAGGCAAAGTAATATTTAAATAATTATAAAAAAATTAACAAAAGTTCTTAACATGATTGCATATGATCATTAACTGAATTAAGCATGATAACAAAAGATAAATTTCTTTTTATTTTTATTTTAATTCAAATTTTAAAAATTTATATATAAAATTCAATATTATCTTTTAATTCAAATTCGATTATATATATATATATATATATATATATATATATATATATATATATATATATATATATATATATATATATATATATATATATATATATATATATATTTGTATTTGACTAACATAATCAAATATAGAATAAAGTTACCATACATTATTAGCATTTATTAGCTTGCCACTTGACTTAACCACAATGCTAATTATATTTGGTAACTTTATTCTTTTAATATATATAGATTACATGTAATTACCTAGATCTAATTGTGCAAATATTCTTCGCACCACAAGGTAAACTCATCATCATAATACAAGAAAATCAAGGTAACATGTTTACCATTCCTAACTTTTTTGCTTTTAATTACTCTCTATCGTATTGTGGGAGGGCAATATCTCTAAGAAAGCATTGCTGGCATGGGAAAAATATGTATGCCCAAATCAACAGGGGTTTCAATATTATGAGCATCACACTGTGGAACAAAGTAGTTATATGTAAACAATATTGGAACCTATGCAAAGAGAAGAACAAACTCTGGATTCAATGGATGCACAATTACTACATCAGAGGCAGGAACATATGGGAAGTCCAACTGAAGCAAACATCATGGATAATGAGCAAGATTATGAAAGCAAAGAAGACATTTGAGGAAGCAAACTTTAATCATGAAGATATCAGGAAGATGAACTGTTCAATTAAGCAAATATATCACAAGCTGAGAGGAAACTTCAGTAAAGTGAGTTGGAGAAGAGTTGTATGCAGCAATGCGGGCTGCCCTAGGTGGACATTTATACTAACAATGACAGCACATGGCAAGTTGTATACTAAAGATAGACTGAGAAAATGGGAAATACAAATTGATCAGGAGTGTGTTTTGTGTAGACAGGCAAGTGAAACTATTCAACACTTATTCTTTGAGTGCTCATATGCAGCTGAATTGTGGGGTAATCTGCTAGTTTGGCAAGGGATAAGAAGACCAATATATAGATGGGCTGAGGAACTAGCATGAGCTGAAAAATAGCTAAAGAGGAAAATTGCAAGAACTGAACTGTATAAGATGACACTAGCATCATGTGTATATTATGTGTGGCAAGAAAGAAATACCAGAATCTTTCAAGCTAAAGTGAGACGATGGGAGATACTTGGCAAGATGATTATACAAGAAATACACTGTCGAAGCAATAAGCATGTGGAAAAAGCATTAAGTAAACTGGATTGGTACCCTATGTAATAGACAAAACAGTATAGCAATAGAAAGGTGGTGTGTGTGTGTGGGGGGGGGGGGGATACAGAAAGCATAGGATATATATAAGGGTTTTTATTTTACTTGTAAAATATTTCCCTGGTAAATGAAAGTTTTAATTACCAAAAAAAAAAAACTATTGGAGCTTGTTTTTGTCACGATCCGGATTTCACACCCTACTGGTGAAAGTTAGGCAAACCAAATTATCCTAATTACTTAACCTTTTCAAATTTTAAACCATTATCAGTGATGAGTAGATATCATGCAAATAGCGAAAATAATTAAGCAGAAGATAAAATCTGACAATTTATCTTAATACAAAACTGCGGAAGTCTAAATACAACTCTACCCAGAATTTGGTGTCACGACTTCATAGACGGTCTAAGAATACTACATACAAAGTCTGAAAGATAAAATAAACACTGTTTCTGAAATGAGTAAAGGAAACAGGATGAAGGAAAAGATAGGAGGTGACGCCAAGGCCCGTGGATGTCTGCAGGACTACCTCGTGTCGCATGTGTGGGCTGAAGACAGCACCTCACTGCGGTCTAAGCACTCCGGTATCAGTATCTGCACACAGTGTAGAGTGTAGTATCAGCACAACTGACCCCATGTGCTGGTAAGTGCGTAGCCTAACCTCGGCGAAGTAGTGACGAGGCTAAGACCAGACTACCAAATAAACCTGTGCAATATAGCGTACAAAAATAATAGGAAGCAGGTAACAATGATGGCAACAATAATCAACCAGTGATATAAATAGCAGGCAACAAGAACACAATAAATGTTTCTCAACAAATAATAAATACATGTGCAGTCAATTAATCAAGTCCTTCAAATATAAATCTTTCGCCTGTAAATTCTTCAAGTAATAATTTCTAAGATAATATGCTTTTCAATAAATATATTTCGAATATATTTCCTTCAAATAAATATCTTTCAGATAAGCATCTTTCGAATATAATTCTTTCGAGTAAAGGTCACCTTGTGACACCTCATTTCATAATCATAAATAATATAGGTCTCAGCCCACTTTCATATTTTCACGGTACCTCGTGCCCATATTTATGTCACAACCGCACGGACAACTCACGTGCCATTAAATAAAACCATAATATTTTCCCCGGCACCTTGTGCCCACATATTTCTATCTCACATTGCACAACAATATTCTCATGTTACTCAGCTCATAGGTTCCATAACCCAGTACAATTAAGAATGTTCAAGGAGCCTCATTCACTTAACATAAAGTAGAGTACAACTTCCAACCCAATTAGGAAATCAACAAGAAAAGATGAAGTTAATTTTAGGAATCATTTGATAAAGAAAATACCCTTTTCAATTAAATTACAATATCGAATGAATCATTAACTTTAATGCGAGAAATCAATAAATCGAAACATAGTAGAAATTCCTTTTTAAGTAAAGTACAACCTCAAATGGTTTAAGGAAAATTTAGTTGAGAAATCAATTGAGTTAAAAATGTAACAATTGTTGAAATTTGGAGTATTGAACATATATATATAAAAAATAAAAACAGAATATCAAGAGAATTAAGTATCAAGAGAACTATAAAGGAATCAAAATCCAACCACTAACAAGAATAAGGAAAACAAAGGCAGATTTTACTTTCTTTTCACATCTTGTTGCAGGCGTGCAACCCGATCCCATTTCCTGTATCTCGTGGCAGGCATGTCACCCGCTCCCATTTCATGTATCTCGTGGCAGGCATGCCACCCGCTCCCATTTCATTATATCTTGTGGTAGGCGTACCACCCGCTCCCATTTCATTATATCTTGTGGTAGGCGTGCCACCCGCTCCCATTTCATTATATCTTGTGGTAGGCGTACCACCTGCTCCCATTTCATTATATCTTGTGGTAGGCGTACCACCCGCTCCCATTTCAAGCCAACAATAATCACAAGAAATCCCGGCAAGGGAACAAGAGCAATATAAAAATTTTCCGGCAAGGGAACAATACTATCAAAACAAACATTTCGGCAAGGGAACAATTATATTTCAACAACATCCCGGCAAGGAACAATACTATCAAAATAAACATCCCGGCAAGGGAACAATGATATTTCAACAATATCCCGGTAAGGGAACAATACTATCAAAACAAGCATCCCGATAAGGGAACAATGATATTTCAACAACATCTCGGCAAGGGAACAATACTATCAAAACAAACATCCCGGCAAGGGAACAATGATATTTCAACAACATCCCGGCAAGGGAACAATACTATCAAAACAAACATCTCGGCAAGGGAACAATGATATTTCAACAACATCCTGGCAAGGGAACAATACTATCAAAACAAACATCCCGGCAAGGGAACAATGGTGAAAATAACATATGAAGCGTAATAAACCACAACGGAGTCATAACAATTATAATACAAGACTCACGGGCATGCTTGACACCAACGTATAGATACTCATCACCATGTCTATACGTCGTACTCCACAATTAACATGTAGCAAATAAGACACAACTCCTAATCTCTCAAGCTAAGGTTAGACCAAACACTTACCTCGCTTTGCAACCAATTCAAAATTTCAACAAGCCTTTGCCTCGCGAATTCGTGCCCGAAATTCTCAAATCTAGTCATAAACAATTCGATTCAGTCAATAAAAATTATAGGAATTAATTCCATATGAAATTCTACATTTTCCATTAAAAATCCGAAATTGCACTAAAAATTTGCCCGTGGGGCCCACGTCTCGGAACCCGACAAACATTACGGAATATGAAACATCATCCAACCACGAGTCCAACCATATCAATTTTACTAAAATCCGACATCAACTCGACCCTCGAATCTTCAAATTAAACCAAGAGGGTTTTCAAGATTTTTCCAACTAAAATCACCAATTAATTGCCAAAACTAGTAATAGATTCGGGTAATCTAACCAAAATTAAGTTAAGAACACTTACCCCATTGTTTTCTCTGAAAATCTCCCGAAAATCGCCTCTCCCCGAGCTCCAATTTGATAAAAATGGAAAATGGGACGAGTCCCATTTTCAAAACCTTTCAAGACACGCCCCATGACCCCTTGGCCACGCCCCATGGCGGCCTAGCAAGCCTCACAATGCCTAGCGCCATGGTCGGCCCCGTGGTCTTGGCTGCGCCAAGTGACAAGCGCGCATGCGCCTCTGTCGCCCCTGACAATGTCGCGCGCGCAGATCCTGATGCCTCGCCAGCACCCAGCTGCAGGCCCATTCCAGCAGCGCCTCGCGCACAGACCCTGATGCCAGCACCAGCACCCAGCCTCAGGCCAGCACAACAAATGTCGCGCGCGCCCACAGCAACGCGCGCACAGACCCTGACCCGCAAGACAAAGTTGCTGCCATCGGACTTAGTTCTACCTTATAATAAACTAAGTCCTTTTCATTGTAATTATAGACTAGTTTACTTCATTTCCATTTCAGTGTGCTTCTACAGCTTTATTAGGGCTAGTCATGTAATGTTGGTTTATTTTTTTAAGCATTATTAAGGGGGACCAAACAATCAAACATTTTCAAGCAAGCATTTTCTGGTGTCTCTCCCCCTCGACATCCCATTTTCCAAACTTAAGAATCTGTCCAGAAAATGTCGGGGGTACTGTTCACGCGTTCGGTACTATTCACGCGGTACTGTTCACTACACTGTTCACGGGGCACTATTCACGGGGCACTGTTCATGTGCACTGTTCATGATGCTGTAAAAAAAAGACAGCAGCTTCCCAAAGAGAATTTCAATAGTTTTTTCTACCCGTTGACCTTCCGAAATCTACCCGAGGCCCTCGGAACTTCAACAAAATACACCAACAAGTGCTAAAACATGATACATACTTAGTCGAAACCTCAAATCGCATCAAATAATGCTAAAACCCTGAATCACATCCCAATTCAAGCTTAATGAAACTAAGAACGTCCAACTTTTATATTCGATGCAAAAACCTATCAAATCAAGTCCGATTGACTTAAAATTTTGCACACCAGTCATAAATGACATAACAAAGCTATGAAAATTTTCAGAACTGGATTCCAACCTCGATATCAAAAAGTCAAATCTCCGGTCAAACTTAAGAAATCTTTAACCTTAGATTTCTAGATTCCGTTAAATTGCGATAATTTGATCTAGGGACCTCCAAATTCAATTTTGGACATATGACCAAGTCCCAAATCACGATACGGAACTACCAGAATGGTCAAAACTTTTATCCGGGTTCGTTTGCCCAAAATGTTGACCGAAGTCAATTCACTTGAGTTTTAAAGCTCTAGTTCATAATTTAATCCATTTTTCACATAAGAACCTTTCGGAAAATTATACGGATTGCGCACGCAAGTTGAGGATTTATTGATAGCGCTTTTCAAAGTCTTAAAATACCGGGATAGTTATTTAATTTAAAGATGACATTTTGGGCCATCACAATTTTTTTAAATAAGCACTTACGTGTTTAGATAAAAGTGCTTAAGCTTAAAAAAGAGATGTTGAAGTATTTGGTAAATAAGTCCTGGTAAGCACTTTTTCTGTTAAAATGACTGAAATATCCTTAAAGCTGTTAACACTAAAGTATATTAATTTTGGAGAATTTCCTTTAAAATATTTAGAAAAAAATATTTATATTTAGATATTTTTTCATTTTGAAGTTACTATATTTAGTGCTATATATTTGTTTCAAATTTTTCGAATATTTTTGTATTTTAGTCTTCTACTAGAGAAATAAATATGATATTGTTTGTTTGACAATATAAAAGAAATGCAACTGTTCAAAACACAAGCAATTTCAAGAAAACAATTATTAGTAAATATACTAGTATCAAACAAGGAGGAGTAAAATAAAATGTGGTTATGATTATTTACGTGAGAAGGAATTATGAAAATGAAATCAGGGCATAGAAATAAAAAAAATATAGAAAAGTAATAGATATGAAAATGGGATATGCCATGAAAATGGCACGTGGCATTAGAAATGGTTGACAAAAATGGAAACAGTGAAGGGAGAAAGAAGGAAAAGAACGTTGGGCTTTTGGCTTTGAAGGAATATTTGTAGGGGTGTGCATTCGATTTATTGATTCGATTTTAACCCTTATCGATAATTACTTATCGATTATCGATTTGTACATATGCTTATCATTATCGTTTCAATAATAAGGTTTCGATTTTTTCGATTTCGATTTATCGATTTTTGGGGCTTATCGATTCGGTTATCGATTACACCAATAAGAAACATTGCGGGATTCCACGGAAAGTATATTGCTATAAACACGCCTAACTAATATGGACAAAAAGAAGCTAAAATAAGACAAACACCGTTTATAACATAAAAATTATGTCAACAAGCACATGCAACGAAACTAAAGTAAGGAATCAAATGTATGTCACCAACACTCCAACGATATAAAAAAATAAAAATACATCATCACGGCTAATTCTATCTTCCATTAATTTGAACTTCATTCCCTTGAGCTTTAAATATGATCATTCCTTAAATGTGGTAGATGAAATAATAGGGCTAGGGACTTAGGGTAACGGAAAGGGTATTATAGAATAAGGGTTAAAAAAAAACTTTTTTTTGGAATATCTTATCGGTTTATCGATAAACCGATAACCGAAGAGGACAAAATCGAAATCGATAACTCGATAAGGAAAATTTCGAATCGAAATCGAAATTGATAAATCGATAAACCGATAACAAATAATCGATTCGATTTATCGATAAACTGATTCGAATACACACCCCTAAATATTTGGGAAAATAAAAGATTATTAGGGATTAAAGAGTAAATTATATGGTCAAACTCAACCAGCTTTTAAGCTATAAAAAATAAGTTGGGATTCCCTAACTTGTTGTTTTAACTTGTTTGGACTTAAAAATACTTGATTTAAAAGTTATTTTTAAAGTTACCAAATACTCCAACCAGCTAAAAAGTACTTTTAAACTGACTAGCTTTTAAGCCAATCCAACACCCTCGAAGTTAAACTAAAAACAATTGCGGAAGTTAGCTTTTGTAAAGAAAAGGCAGAAAGCAGCCCAAGAAATTTCTTTTCTTTAATTTATTATTATAGCAAAGAGAAACAGTCCAAGAATTGATTGTGCGGAATGGGTATCGCACAGGTTTTACGTTTCACAAATAAGGGAAGCAGTTCAATAGTTCCCACTTCCAAAGAATATGATTATTAAAGCATTCAATATGCATAAAAATTATTCTAATTTTAATTTCTATTTTTTTATCTGATTACCAATTAATGATTATTAAATTTTTTACATGTAATTACCTAGATCTAATTTTGCAAATATTCTTCGCACCACAAGTACTTAAACTCATCATCATAATACAAGAAAATCAAGGTAACATGTTAACCATTCCTAATTTTTTTTGCTTTTAAATACTCTCTACCGTATTGTGGTAGAGTTTTATTTCCTAATAAATAACAAATACTGCTAGTATGTATGAAGTTATACAAATGGCAGATCTAGAAAAGAGCTTCCCTTGTAAAAATACAAAAGCGTCAAGATTAGGTGCCGTTGACATTTCCACAATATCTGTCTGTCTACTTGGCACCACATGGAGATAGGCAGTCGCAAAAAGTAGTTCAGTACATAAAGGATATTAAACTAAACAATAAAACCGATAAATTGGACCCAATAAGGTGAGCGATCGTGTCAATTATTAAAAAGCTGAAAAAGAGAAAAGCCAGAAGAAATTGTAGTCAGTTTGAATCTTAGCCTTCTCTTATTCATTTCTATTCTATCTTTGACTTTACAACAATAACATAGTCGTGTAATTCTAGATGTGAAATTTGAGGAGGATAATATGCACGCATACCTTATCCTACCTTGAGAAAGAAGAGATGTATTTTCTGATAGATCAAGGGCTCAAAAAAAGCATAATCACATCAGATTTTAGAAAACAAATATAGTAGTAAAGAAACAATGGAAAGAGAAGCAAAAGAAATAACATGTCAGAATAAAAATCTAAAAATAAGAATAATACTAGTACTATAGTATGGAAAAGAAATGCGTTCGGCTACTTACTGATATACTACCCAAATTTTCAACCTCTACATCCTTCGTCTTGTGCTCGGTTAGCTAAAGATATGTTATGTCTTGCCATATTCTTGATTTTCTACCGTTGAATAAATTGCATAAAGAGGGAAAAAAGAAGAAGGAAAAAAAACATCCTTTACTTTGTTTTTCCACGTAAACAGATCACCTCATTCATATCAATGAATAAATTTCGTACTTTTGGGCAAGATTTAGGGGAGAAAAAAAGAAATCTCATTAATGTACCAAAATAATCCTACAATAATACAGCATCCACGTTCAAAAAGGACCCACTCTCCTTAACTCAGTCTGCAAAAGTCCATACGCGTCAGTAACACGTATAACTCTGTACAGATTTATCGTTAATACAGTGATCTCTCCCACTCATAGACTAAACACATCTCTCTATATATAAATCCAAATATTGTGTAGATATTTCTAAGTCTGCAAAAATGTTACCCAAAGCTTATCTTCCTGTCGTAATCCTCCTCATCTTCTGTACCGCCACGTACGGCCGCGTTATCAGCGACCAGCCGTCATCGGATCTGGTCTCCGACGGAGTTCACGGCGGTAGTAGTGGTCGTGAACATGGAATTATCTCGCTTTTTGCTGAAACAGAGGAGGCATGTGAACAGAGCTATGGTTTTCTGCCTTGCACTAAAACTGCTCTAGGAAATGTCTTCCTTATCGTTGTGTATGGTTACCTTATGTTTCTGGCTGCTACTTATCTCTCCTCCGGTAGTGAATTGTTGCTCGAGATTTTAGGGCCAGGTCTTATTGGTGGACTCTTCCTTCCTGCGCTTGGTGCTCTTCCTGATGCTATGCTCATTCTCGGTATAGTAATCGTCCTTTCCTCTCCCTATATGTGATTGTGTAATGTGTTTGACCGGGAACGGAAATTCTTATTTATAAGTTAAAACGACTCATACATATTTGTGCGGCTCTAAATTATAATAAATTTAAAAATTTAAAGTTAAATTATTTCTAAATATAAAAATTTGTCATTCTTTTTCTCGGAAAGAATAAAAAGTAAATAAAGAAAGTGGAAGTATGATTTTATATTTCCGGAAAGAATGGCGTAACTATGGAAATTTGGTAGGAATTCAGGCATCATTTCTTATTGTTTTGAAATTAAACTTAACATATCTGACGACTAAAAGAAATATTACACATCATAATAATTAATAATTAAAAGTTAATTAATTGTTTTTTGGATAATTGAAATCATTTTTTAGCCAAGTAATTTGTGACAGAAGGAGTATTAGTATGGGATATTGGAGCGATTGAGAATTGCATTAGAAGGGAACAGAGATCCGACAATTTCGTTTGTCTTGTTTTGTTTTGTTTAATCTTTGTGGATCTAAGTTATGTTCATTGATGATGTACAATGCATAGACACTTTTAGGACTTATAGTTAACTTAAATCGGTGTTCCATTTGACCCTTTTCGTCATGCTTTGGACATCTCACCAGGATCTTAGGTACCCAGCAAACCTTATGTGTAAACGTATTCTTCAAAGAATGAAATCCACTTTTTTACAAACCTAACCCCAATACTAAAAATAAATTAGGCAGGTATGTGAATGTACTTTTTTTTTTTTTTTTTTGGTTTAACTGAATATTTATTAAATCAAAAACTAAACATCATAACATGAAACATTCATGGTTGTCCCATTGGGATCAACTTTCACTCTATTCTAGCACTTTTCATATGATACTGAATAATTTGTCTTTTGTAAGTGCACTAAGGGTTCTATAGAACTGTATATTCTCTATCATTTTTGATGGTGGTGTGCGGCCAGTTTGCACGTACTATGATTACCTGCTATAGCTATCGGGTAGCTCTTACCGCCAAGATAGGAAGAATCTCGTAGTGCTTTTTTGTTTCCGCTGGGATTTGAACCTATCATGTAAACATAAAAGTCTGTAAATAGGCATGGCCAACACGGGACCTACTGTTAATGTAATAAGAACTGAATATTTATCGAACTGGTTGGTATCGCTGATATGGATCATTTGTTATGTTCTTAGCTAAGTTTATATTTTCCGGGAAAAAACCTTGGTTTGTTATTATATCATTAAAAGCACTTGTTGCAAGTCATATTAAGCCTCACAAGTTTCTTATTTTAACCTCATTGTTTCAGTATCGGGGGTATCCGGAACTGCTGCAGCTGCTCAGGGCCAGGTCTCTGTAGGAATAGGCTTGTTAGCTGGGTCAACAGTGATGCTTCTTACTGCGATATGGGGAACCTGTTGCATTGTTGGCAAGTGCGACATACAAAATTCTGTTGCTGTGGACTTGAGAGACACTAAAGGGCTCAGCATGACTGGTTTGTCTCTTAACTTAAGAATATCTACTCGCGAACTTGCTTCTGTTGATCTGCTGCAACAAGTTGATGCATTATATTATAAAAGCCTAGTTGGCTCTTACAAAAGAACTTAAAGAGAAAACGAAGTCTAAAATCCTTTTTACATCATTTACATGCTAACTAATAAACTGCAAAACAACGAAGAGGTGGCTCATGAATCTGTTCTTTTTCTTAGAAGGACTGGAGCCATTCCGTGGTTCATATCTGTACTACTCTTGAAGGGCAAATATTGGGGGGAATTACAGTACGAGTAGCTACTGAGCTGTCATTGGCTTTCAAAATTCTGAATCCATACTTGTTGAAAAAAAATAAGGAAAACAATTCCGAGTAGAAAAGATGATTTTGTTGAGATTTTGAATGTAAATTTTCTAGTTATATGCATAGAGGGACTTTCATGAAACCTTTCCACCCATCTGGATGCCAAATGAGGAAATCCTGCATATTTTGATCACAGAATATGATTAAAAAGGATTTAAGTGTCAAAAACTTTAGGCCTCGTACATGTCTATGGTGACAGCATATTCCTTGTAATTCTCCTTATGATCAGTAACATTTGCATGTTATATTTCATAGGTATAGGAGGCAGTTTTTCATCTATCATAGTGCTTCTGCTCACAGAGTAGGTCTTCTCTCTGTAGGTTCCGGTGTTACTACCGATATCTGGACAAGCTATGCTGCAATGATCATGGCCGTATCTGTTATTCCATTTATTGTTGTGCAGTTGCCACAGCTCTTCCATTCAACTTCAGGAAGACATTTAGCGGTCTTAATAGCACTTATCATATCACTGTCGCTTCTCGTTTCTTATTGCCTTTATCAGGTAATTGTCATATTGTCATTTTTTTCTCTCCATCCAATTTGAATTATTCTTTCTTGCACACTGCTACAATCTACATCATTATCTGCGTAGAATATGCCCAAGAATGAGCACATTTTGCAAAATCTAATCAACTTTAACAGTTCTGAATTGAATAGTTCAATTGGCATGCCAATGACTCAAGTAGCTTCCATCCAACCATAGCCAAAATGGTTGAGCTGGGATCAGAGTACAAAATGGTTTCATCACTCTTCTTAGAAAATAGAGAAGTAAAAGGAAAAAGAAAGCCTAATCGTCCTATATGCCTGGGCACCTGGCTGATAAATAGATAAATCGTGCTGAACTTCTTCTAACTTTTAATGCAGGTCTTTCAGCCTTGGATACAAACACGAAGACTTGCCTATGTAAAACATAAGCATGTCATATCAGGAATTTTGAAACATTTAAAAAAGCATGCATTGGGGAGGCTTTTCACAGATCATGGAACACCAAATATACAAGTCATAGAAAAGTAAGCTTGAAATTCTTTTTGCCCTGTTTATATCACCGTAGAATGTTGGCTGATGTGATGAAGGTTTGTGTGATAGGCTGTTCAACGCAATAGATGAAAATGGTGATGGATATCTTTCCCATTCTGAATTAAGAGCTTTGGTCGTTGGAATCAGTCTTGAGGAGATAAACTTAGACGAAAATGATGCTATAGCAAAGGTACTGAAGGACTTCGATACGTCTTCTGATGATAAACTTGATCTGACAGAATTCATTGCTGGAGTTGAAAAATGGCTTTATGAAGCCAGGAGTTCTAATGGTTCTTCTCGCGAGGCTGGTCCTGATACAATGAAATACCTTGACGATTTTCATGAGGTATGTTCTGAGCTGATGATATTATTTAGATAGTTATAGGTAGGAAGATATGATACAATGTGGATGTTTTTGCAGCAAACAAGGATGGAGCACAGTCTCTTGGGGGATACAAGTGATGAAATTGTTGAGGGTGTCGAAAATCCTCGAAAAGTTGCAATTAAGGCTGCGTTACTCTTGTTGCTGGGTACTATTATCGCTGCTGTTTTTGCTGATCCTCTGGTGGACGCTGTTAATAATTTCTCCAGTGCCACGAGTATTCCAACTTTCTTCATCTCATTCATTGCGCTGCCTCTGGCAACCAACTCCAGCGAGGCAGTATCGGCTATCATCTTTGCTAGCCGGAAAAATAAGAAATCCACGTCCTTAACGTTTTCTGAGGTCCGTTTTTCTGATTTGAGTTCTACGCCTTTAGTAGTTGAACATCATGTTTTTCTATCCAATGCTTTCATTAATTAACCTTAAATATCAAATCCTTAACTGAAGATTGCTAATTCGTAAATCCCTATTTCATAGTTTCAAGTTGTACCAGCACTAGGCTAGATTTGCTGGTAGATAGAAGCTTGCTAACAGATTATGGTCTATTGAAGCAAATGAAGAGACCTCATTCATAAAAGAAGGTATATAATTATAAAATAAAGAGACCAAGAACTTCAACTAGAGATTTTGAAGCTGTCAGCCATTACATGGACAAAATTTCTGACAGGCCTTGGTATAGATTAGTTTTCATGCAATGATCACTCATGTTTTACTTTAAACTTTAATGTTAGGGAAGCCTTGTTTCTTTTGTTCAAAATAAATGTACAGTGGAACATTCCTTGTGGTTCCTTCCCTAATTCAAATATTGCATGATTTTACATTTTGAATTAAACTTGTTCTGTTTTGGCCACTTACCGGGGTGGCTCAAGGGGAGGCTAGTAAAACCTTTGCTTTAGGCTCCCAAAATTTTGAGGCCCCAAAAAGTATAAGTGGTGGAATACATAATAATATTTTCGCTTTAAGACAATATTGAAGTTTGTAGAAATATTTATAGCTTTGACTTAAATTACTCAAATCTTTATTAGCAATAAAGTTTATTACAACAAGATCGAAGGTAATGTATTGGATGACATGACTAACATTTTTTTAACATAATTTAATCATTACCAATATAAATAATAGCATTAGTATGTGAAGTTAAAAACTTTATCTCTAGTAAGTATACGATAAACAATTACGAAACAAAAATGAAAGAACACTAAATATAAGTTATCTTATTAAAATTTAGTTTTAGGCCACTAATGTTGAGCCACCTTTGTTCACTTAACCGGTTTTTGATGGCTGGTGTGGCTGGTACTGTTTTTCATCTCTATTAATAATATCTCTGATGCTATCTTGCAGTTATATGGAGCAGTAACCATGAACAATCTCCTTTGTCTGTCAGTCTTCTTGGCAATTGTTTACATCAGAGGATTGACATGGAACTTCTCATCTGAAGTGCTGGTTATTCTAATAGTTTGCGTTGTTATGGGGGTCTTAGGGAGCATCCGCACCACCTTTCCCCTCTGGACTTGTTCGATAGCGTTTCTGCTTTATCCATTGTCCCTTGTACTTGTGTATGTTCTTGACTACGTATTTGGTTGGTCATAGATTATAGTATGGAACAAAAGATTCATGTGGTTGGTCTTACATCAGAGTTGGATGTGTATATTTTCAGCAGCAGTGCACATCGTTTGTCTTGAATATGTCAAAACTTGTTGATTATAAATCTCAATTGCTCTTGACAGAGCAGAGAAACCTTGTTTTTTACGTGTAATTTGAAATTCCAATTGCTATGTGTATTACTTCTTTGTTTTTCAGTTTTCAGATATGCATATATGCCATTGAATGTTGAGCTGAGTGCTGTTGTATTCTTGGTCTCTCTTGTAATGCATGGCTCTTAATACATCTCAAAAAATGAGTTTAAGAAGAAATTAAGGCGAAGTGTTTGTTTTCTTCTAGAATCCTATATCCTTTTTTGGGCACCAGAGTGTTCAAGTTTTCCAACACAATTGGATTGACAAATCGCAGTATAGTTAGAGACTAAAATAGATGGTAGATAGACTTTCTGCAGATTACAAAGAGATACTCTTTCAGGATTCTTGTAAATGACAAAATTCTGGAAAATAACTGCCTCTGGCTCTCGTCAACAAGGTAAATGTAAAGGCAATTAATGTCTTGAAACTAATCCGAGAAGCTTCCTAAATGTTGTTCTTCTCTTACAAGCAAAAAGTCACTTTTGTTTCACCTTTACTCTTCACTCCAAGAGGCACCACAACTACCCACAAGACACGAAATGAAGAGCTTTTGTTTACCATCTTTCTCTAATAGAACTAGAGTCAAACAACTATTTTTCTTTCTTTGGGGAACATCATGCTAAGGGCATCCTTTTTCATTTTTCAACTAATTTTCTATAAACTATTCCAATTCCCGTGAATGTTAAGACATTCATTACAAGGAAAATTTTCTATCCATGTAAAGAATAAAAGCCACACCTCGAGGACTTAACAAAGCCAGCCACCTCTTCATATGGCAAAAACACCATATGACATGGACTTAACTTCTTCTATAGCTTCAGATTAAGATCAACTTTTCCTCCTACTTCACCTTGACAGTTGCTTTTGGTTATTCCTGCTGGGCCAATTTGCACATTCGCAGATGGGAAGAATCTGAAGACAGGTTGTTGAACTAATCTGTTTAGGCCTGACCTAGTGCTAGGCTCTTCAGCAACTTCCTGTGGAGTTCAAAGAAGTAAATAAAGATGCATATAAGATACAGGAATCATAAAATAAGGTACTGATCCAAGTCCTTTTGTTGCTTACTTGGAAGGGTGTAGTTTCGAATTTAGATAAATCTTGCTGATTTCCTTTACCAACTGCTGTAGGAGGAGCCAATGTGAGAAAATCTCCGTTGAGAACTCTATTTTCTCCGATAACACTTGTTGGTTTTGCCTCAGACAGAGTTCTTGATCTTAAAGGAACTTCTCTGAAAATTGACCAAAAAGACTTCTCAAGAGGTACTCAAAAACTAAAGGTATGCCATCTTCAGGGGAGATATCAAACCTTTTATGAAGAGTTCCTGATTCTGAATGTACTGTACATTCATTACTAAAGGAAGCTGATTCGTGTGATCCAGATACAGGGGTAATATAGCACGGAGGATATTTTTGAAATGCAGGGACTGGTGGGTATTCTGGAGGGAATGGATATGGTCTTTTTATGCCAACCATCTACATTAACAAACAAAATAATAGCTTATCAACCAACAATTTCAAAACTGATCTCTTCTGCACAAACAGACTAGAAAATAGAAATTTCAAGAATACACAGTGGAATATCCTGAAGGGGAGCCTTGGCATAACTGGTAAAGTTGCTGTCATGTAACCAGAAGGTCACGGGTTCGAGCCGTGGAAAAAGTATCTTGCAGAAATGCAGGGTAAGACTGTGTACAGTAGGCAACCTTTTAATCCTTTATTTATTAGCCCTTTGTTATTTCTATCACGCAGGTAGGAAAGACTAGTAAATTTACCTTCACTTCTTCTGGCCAAAGAGGTAGATAGTGACAGCCATTATAACTTTGGTTTGAAGGGGGCTCCATCTGAAAATTTCTTACAGATGATGAGATATTCACCTGCAACATCCACAATAAAACTAATTAGCCTCAGCATACTAAATACAAAGAAAGACATGTTAGCCCAATAATGATTTACAGTACTGTGCTGCTAGAGGCAGATATAGTATTCGAATAATGGTTCAACTAACCTAGCATTTTAGCATAAATACATTTGTGAAAAAATCACTAAAATTCAACAAATATAACGGATTAAGTGGTAGGAACCCAAAAGTCGTAGGAACCCAAAAGTCGAACACATCAACTTTAAATTCTTGATCCGCCTCTGAGCACCGCAAGTAATAAGTAAGCTGAAAGCTGGCTTACCATTGATGAAGAACAAGCAGGCTGCTGATATTGTTGTGATCTAAGCAGCACATTGGGTAAAGACAAAAGTGGGATCTGGGGTTCATGTGACAAATATAGATTAGGCTGAACAACACCACCACCAGCACCACCATATTGATACAACTTCTGATTCTCTTCTTTAGGACTGTACTCACTACTCCACAATTTAGAGCAATCATCATAGCCTGGACCCAAATTCATTTCACCTTCACCTTCACCTATCATACCAGTTGTTCTAGATGGATTTGGTCTAGAGTCACAATTTTTCGACGATAATGGTGTTTGTGTAGGGATTGAAGAAGAGTTGAGTTTAGGCCTAAGAGAGGAATCTTGTGCTGAGGCAATTGAATTTGGTGACAAAACATTAGGTGAATGCAAAGTCTCATCTTTTATATGTTGTTCTTCCAATCTAATTCTCTCAAGTTGAGCAACACCTAGTCCTCTTTGTGGTACCTTTTTTTGCTTCAACTTTTTGCTATTGCTACTGCTTTGTGTATGATCTTCTATACTCATTATATTATTGCCTCAGCCATCAAATTAACGGCAACAAAATTGTATCTTTCTTAAGCGATACAGAATATATATATAAACAGAATCCAACAACATGATCATGATATTCTTAAGATACAGCAAATCTGAAAACAACCCCAAATATAAAAGAAAAAGAGAATTCAAAGTAATCATCAGGTTATGGAAAGAAAATGAAACCCCCCATAATTTAGTAAAGATTGTAACTTTGAATGTGGACAATTTAATAAACCAAATACATGTAGAGGAAATAGCTATAGTATCTGAGACTGTATGAGAGACAAAGATCAGATCACTAAAATATGGAAATAAAGCCACTTGAGAATTAACGGAGGAAAAAAAGAAGAAAGGAGTAAAAGGAAAGTGATTAAGAATCCAAAAATTTAAATGCTGCAAATCTAAATCTAAAGGAACCTAAAAAATGGGTCTCTCTCTCATTTAAACAATCTAATATGTCGCCCAAGTCCTCGCTCCCCTCCTCATTTCTATCTCCTAGACCGACTCTCTAGTACTCTTCTTCCTCCTTGCTGTTTTTTGTTTTTGTTTTTCCACTTCCTTTTCCTTTTCTTCTATCTTCCTTACTTAAGTAATTATTACTATTTGCAAAATGTGGGTCCATTTTATTGCATGCATGCAACTCACTAACCAAAATATATTAAATTAAAGAAAAAGAAAAAGAGATCTTTATTCAGGACGGATGTTCCAATAAAACTAACTTTTGCTTAAATGTATTAAAAAACTTGTTAAATATACATAAATATTAAGATTTTGAATCTAGTAACTTAAATGATCAGTGACATCCATATTAATGGTGAAGTTAGGAATTTATCCAAGGGTGTTCAAATTTGAAAGAATTAAAAAAAATTCTCTGACAAAAAATATTTAATATATGTTATATATCTCTAAAACCTAATATTTTACATATATACAACGAAACAATATAGCTTTGCCCCTCATCCGAATCCACACAGTTCAAATTTTGAGTCCGCCGCTATTTTCGGTGTGTCGAAGTCATCAATTCCAACCACCTACCAATAAACAATAAAAGGCTCCTCTTTAAGTCTCTTTTTTTGCTTCCTTGAGTTTTTGATTGGATGTTGATAAGTCGTTGAAAGATTTTTTTTTTATTAAGAAAAATACGGTCACATAGAGAAATACTACAGAGCTACGTACG
The DNA here is from genome assembly GCF_000715075.1 of Nicotiana tabacum. Taxonomy (NCBI): domain Eukaryota; kingdom Viridiplantae; phylum Streptophyta; class Magnoliopsida; order Solanales; family Solanaceae; genus Nicotiana; species Nicotiana tabacum. The sequence goes on from NC_134089.1 coordinate 113,617,313, forward strand.
ATCTTATGTAAGGTGGTCTTGACTTTTCAACTATTCCGTTATGATGAAATATAGTAGTTTATTATAATTATTCTTGTTTTCATTCTTCTTGAAAATGATTGATGATCCAAAGTGGCTTCGGAAGGTCATCAAGTCCCTTGCGTTCATCGAACTCTCCAACTGAAACTGCAAATAACAGAAAGAAGAAACTCCGGTTCCCATGATATATATATATATATATATATATATATATATATATATATATATATATATATATATATAGGTTTTGCTAACATACTACGTGAAGGTAGTATTTTAGCAATGTACCCATTATTGATTCTCCAAAATACCCTTAGTATTTGTTGCACCAAATTAAATTTAAGGAGTTTTTTGGAAAATTCATATCAAAATTCCACCATTTCATCTCTAATAACAATTTAAATCCTACATAGAAAAACCACGAATCCCTCCTCCCCATTTCTTTTTTCGGCGACTGCTCATGCTTATTTCTTTCTCAATGGATAAAATTCAGGAAGCAAGAGTATTCATCAAACACTGTCAACAAATTTACAGAAGCACATTATTCCATCGTAATTCTAATTTGTCATCATTTCATGTGGAAGGATAAGCCTAGAGAAGATCTTCTCTGCACAGTTATAATTAATTTGGGTGAAGTTCATAAAAAAAACAATAATGCCTTGCACTTACTAATGAGATCTTTGCATTTTAACCCCACTGAAACTTGACATTGATTCCATTATTTCATTTCAATCTAGTCTATTCTTTGGTCCTGACGTGTCTGGGAAAGAAAAGAAAAGAATGTTGCCGGCAAAGAAAATTGGGAGGGGAAATTCGCTAGAAAAGTGGGAGGAAATGAGGACCCAAATATTAATTTCTTGGTAGTACAAAAGTTCCGTGGAAAGACGATAGAGTCCTCAATTATAAGAAATGATGATGTGTTTGTAAGGGTATTTTGGAGAATCTAAAGATGTATACAAAGGCTAACCTACTACAGTCACTTAGTAGGTTAGCAAAATCTCTCTCTCTCTAAATGTTATGCAAGCCATCTACGTCTTGACCACCGTTAGCTACTTTGGAATTAGATTGATACCTCATTCTTTACTAGCAAGTTAGATTAATTAAATGTATAGTGTTGATTATAAGCTCCCTATTAAAAATTAAAGAAAAGGAAAAGGGACTCTTGTAGCAAGAGTTTCATCTCAGGAAAAATACAGCATACTGACATAATAATTGTTTAACCCAAAATTTAGATCTAGATTTAAACACTTCTCTTTATAATAGAGGGCCACAAGCGAGGCTATGTGGCACTTCTCTTTGTTAAGGAATCACATTTTTCTTTTTTCTCAATTTTTTGCCTTCTTTCTTATTTTCTGATAAATTATTTAAGCAAGCATCTAAGACACTTTCGTTCCTCTTTGGGAAATATCTCCACCCTTTCATATCAGTGCTTTAATAATCAATCCCTCCTATGCCTGTTTCTCCTCACTATTCCATCTTCCCTCTGTGCATTTCTTCTCTTTCCCGTGTAATTTCAGGTAAAGGCCTTATATTTCTCTATATACTCAGACTTTTGGTCTTCTCTATTTTAATTATCTTCAGTATTATACTTATAACCATTTCTTATTTCTCCATTATTTTCATAACTTGGTATACATGATAAGATTCATGATAGAGGGTTTCCCTCTCCATTTTCAACAGAAGTTTTTGTCTTCAACGACTTTAACATTAGTTTTTTTTCATCTTTCGTCGATAGTTCTCTCTGTCTTCACTTTATGATCAACAATTATATCGTCTTCTTTCTAAAGGCGCCATCTGTTGCACATCAGAGTGTCAATTATGCCGTTAATTAATTTTGTAATTTTATTGTCCATGAATAGCGCACATGTGGGATTTTTGGCGAAAATTTATTTTGGGACTTGCATGTGATATTCTTTGCTTAAAATGGAGATCACCAGGCTTTCTCCTCTAATTCATGATCAAATTAAATAACACGTTATACTTGCCAAACTTCAGTCAAGAATTTCTTTGCACTACTTATGAGGGCTTCCAATAAGTAGAAAGGAATTTGTTTCCCTAATTGTGACTTTTTGCGTTCATAGACGTTTTGTTTTTAATGGACTTCTAACAAGTAAAACGAAACGACGGATCGGTTATTTCCTAACCTCAGTAAGTGGGGAGGTGTCTATTCAAAATGAGGAGATTTATATTTTGTTACTATTTAATTATTTAATAAGGTAAACAATTAAAATAGAAAAATATCCAAACACAGGAGTAAAAAGACAAATGTAATTCGTAATTATTGAGAGGTGTCACAATAGTTTTATAATCAAGTACTTCATCCGTTCGCTTTTAGTTATTACCTTTTGACTTTCTACTACCTTTAAAATTTTACATTTTACCCATAATAATGATAGCATTTCAGAAAGTCTTATGAATGTTTCGGATAATGAATAGCTAATAATAAGGGTAAAAAGGGAAAAAAAGAATGTCTTTCTCTTGATTTGCTAAAATAGATAGTAAAAATAAAAATATATTTTTAATATAGTAGAAAAGTAAAAGTGAACTGAGAGAGTAATATTTTTTATCTCACACCTCTAATCTCTTCCTAATAGCCATAACTCTCTTAGCATTTCAAGTGCATATCTTTCAAATGTTTAATGTATAAGTTAATATCACCTTATGGTGTTCTATTGTATACTTATATAAGTTCATTTTTAGTTATTCTCTTAATACTTCTTTGTTGTTGAATTTCCATTACTCATATTCTTCTCCACGTTCATCTACAATTTTACTTTTGACTTCGTTTCCTTCATAACTTTGGTCTATCTCAAGTTTGTAAGATGACTCAAAACATTTTAAATTCTTAATCATTTTATGAGGATAAAAATAGAGGGTCTAGAGAAGATTGGTATTGTTAGAAGGGAGAATATATTTGAGGGAGTTCGGAAGATGAAAAAAATCTATATATAAGTTATAACTGCAAGGAAAGACCAACACTCTTTATCTTCAGATAATAAGAGATTCTTTCTTAAGAATTTATTCTGTTATTATTCTAAACTTAGTGATATATAGAGTGTTAGAGTAAACCGAAAAAATACTATATTTATGATTTAATCTGCTTATAAAATTAGTTTTTGCATGAATATACATGGAATTCATTCTCCTATCTTGACCAATTTACAAAAAATACCGAATATTTTATAGATTCTTTTTCTTGACTGCGCGAACTGCGGGCAACATCACTAGTTTTGTAATAAAATAGGGTTAATCTTAGCTAATATTAATATCCAAAAGATAGATTAATTGATTTTGTGATGACCCAAAAGGTCATCTTTCGTTTTAGAATTCGCTTCCGTATTTTGAGGCCTTGAAAACCTCATTTTATCTCTCCTCGATTTGCGTGCACTGTCCGAGCGTGTATCTGAAAAGCCCTTATGTGGAAAAAATTTAAGAAATGATGATTTTTGGCTTAAAAAGATAATTTTAGTTGACTTCGGTTTAACATTTTGGGTATACGGACCCTGAATCGAATTCCGAGGTCCCTAGCCCGAGAAATAAATTTTTGAAGAAAATTGTTAATTGAAAATATAATGATTTTTAGAAATTGAACCTGATCTCGTTGGTATGGGACCCATATTTTTATTCTGAAGCCCGGTACAAGTTTAATATGGTATTTAAGTCATGTCTGTAAAATTTGGTGAGAAACAAGACTGATTTGACGTGATTCAGACATCCGATTGTGAAAATAAAAATTTCAAGTGTTCTTAAGGATTTCATGAGTTTTGGTGTTAAATTCGTTGTTTAAGATGTTATTTTCGCAATTTGACCGCACGAGCAAGTCTGTATGTTGTTTTTAGACTTGTGTGCATATTTGGTTTGGAGCCCCGAAGGCTCGGGTGAGTTTTGGATAGGCCTCAGAATATTTTGGACTTAAGGAAATTTTCTGGTATGTTGCAGGTCTGCAGACTTCGCATTTGCGGAGTCTGGCTCACAAATGCAAGCATCGCATTTGCGAACACCCTTCGCATTTGCGATCAGGAGGTTGGGCAGGCGACCTTCGCATTTGCGAAGTTCATCGCCGCAATTGCGACTTGAACTGTGGTCGCATTTGCGAACAATTGTTCGCATTTGCGAAGATAGCAGGCCAGGCCAAGCTTCGCATTTGCGAAGTATTGGTCGCATTTGCGAGTAAGGCTGCTTATCGGGCGGATTGGGCAGTTATTTACTCTTAACGGTTTGGCTTAACGGTTATCGGCTTTTAAATGTATTAATCCATTAGCCACCCGATAAGATATCGGGCGTATTGGTATCGATTTTGCTCTTATCGGGCGGTTTATCTGCCTAACATACATATTCACTAAATTGTATTTTTCCTGTTGGACATGAAATATCTGAACTGATTATAGAGCATGAATCGGAAGCAATGCAGAGGTAAGTGGTTCAGCACTTTACGAAGTATGTACGAGAATTCCTTTCACTCTCTTCTTCTGCAACTTCTATATAAAATTCAGCAGACATCATCAAACAACAAAAAGAACACTAAGTTACTCTTTTGCACAGAAAAATGCTTCTACATACAGAGCAAATAAATACTATCGCAAGTGTACTTTATGAGTTGTCCCAATTAGGAGCCCACAAAATTAACTGCCGACCTTTTTTTCTTACTGCTCGTCACATTAAAACCCCTGGTCAATCAAAACACTAACTATTTGCAAAGATAGCACTGACTATACACATTTGCAAGATTACCAGCACCTAACTTCTTGTGCATCCAGTCAATGATATCTTGAGCAATTTCTTCATCTCGGGCTCAAACAGAAGGTCACGCTCGGCCTGCATTTGGATGACGAACATAATATTAAAGAGCGATGTTGATAGCAATGTCTTTACAATGTCAAATTAGTCGAATCAAGAATTTTATTTAATAAATCACGATATTACTGCACTAATTAATAACTTATGATAATGGTCCCTTCCATGAAGTTGATAGCAACAGTAACAAAGATTAGTCGTTCACCCACCACAAAAAAAGTTGTCCCTATCATCAGCTATAAATTTTTTACTACTATTATTAATTAATTGCAGGAGATAGTCAAATCAGGAGACACTAAATAGGTTTTTTGTTGAGAAGAGAAGAGGTAGCCAAATGATAAAACTGGGAATAGACAGAGTAGCTGATGAATAATCTTACCAAATATATTAACACTATACGTCAATTACGGAAGGGTCTTTTCCATTGCTGGCTAAATTTGAAGAAAAAAATTAAAATAATGAGTTGTGCGATAAATATAAGCATATCAACAACACTTATATACAACAAATATAGTAACAATATTATTACCTTGTTCAAGCTGCTCGATTTTATCAAGATCTTCCTCAACACTAATGGGTTGTTTTAATTTTTCATTTCGAAGCCAATCTTGAAGACACACTAGAGCTTGCACCAATTTAGGAGTTAATGAACTCCTAAATGAATCAAGAAGATGTCCTCCCGTACGAAACACACATTCGGATGCCACACTTGAAACCGGAACAGCTAATACATCACGGGTCATCTCCGCAAGAATAGGAAATCTAGCTGAGTTCAATTTCCACCAAAGAAGAACATCAAATTCTTTAGTGTCATCCTCAGTTTCTTCACCTAAATATTTATCTAATTCTGTTCTAGTATCAACACCTCCACTCCCACTTTTATAGTTTTTTATATCTTTCATGAGTGATTCTAAAAGTCCTATATTTTGGGTGCTTGCTTGACTGCCAGAAAGCCCGGAAGTCGAAGTGCCCAATGAAGAACAGCCTGAAGATGAAGCAAGCACAACACCTTTTAAGCTGGACTTTACATACTCACTGAATAATGAAGTCATGTACTTCGCCACTTCTGCTTGTATAGTTGCCCCCGTACCTACACCAAATATCTTTACAAGTGCAAAGCCAACTGATTCGATCTTCTAACGTGGATCCAAAATACAAGTGATAAAAATTATCTTGTTCATTTTCCCTGGATCATCCCAATACTTATCAAACTTTTCTTTCATATTCTTTGCCATTTCACTTAAAATTATATCTTCATTTGCTAACAATTGCTTCAAATAGACAGCAACTGCACAAATTTCAAGAAAATGAATATTCGATATAATATAACGTGATCCAGATATCTTCAAAATAAGAAGATAGAAGATTTCATAAAGCTTTGTAATTCTTTTTACATTCTCCCAATCACTACTCAAAAGTTCACCTGTAGGAATTCCAACATCAATATAAGAATGCTCAAGATAATATCTCAAACCAATTTCACTAGAAGCATAATGTGAAAATGCACTTTCAAATTCAACAACCCTGTGCAACATCAAGTAGGTGGAATTCCATCTAGTTGGAACATCTAAACATAAGGTTTTCTTAGAATTGAGTTATTCAGCATAAAAACATTCTTGAAACCTCTTCAACCTTGCAAGAGACTGCCTAACATATCTCACTGCATGCCTTACACGTTCAATAGACACTGAAGTTTCTTTTAAACCATCATGGACCACAAGATTCATGATGTGAGTCATACATCTCACGTGAAGGTGAGTACTATTCATCAAATTAGTTCCCATTTTTGTTAATTGCTTAGATAATTCTTTTACTGTCACATCATTTGAGCTTGCATTATCAACTGTGACAGTGAAGATCTTATTTATCCCCCACTCACGTAAGCACCTACCAATACCGTTTGCCATATCTTCGCCTTTATGACTAACAATAGGACAAAAGTTAATTATTCTCTTATGCATATTCCATTCACTATCAATCCAATGGGCAGTGATACACATGTAATTGATTCTTTGTATAGAAGTCCAGGTATCAGTGGTAATACATACTCTTTGTTTTGTTTCTATAAAAAACCTCTTCAACTTTTGCTTTTCTTCATTAAAAAGATCAAAACAATCCCTAGTTACAGTACTATGGGAAGGGATCTGAAAATAAGGTTGCGCCACTTTCATAAAGTCTCTAAAACCTTCTTTCTCAACAAAGCTAAAAGGAAGCTCATCAACTATTACCATACGACATAATGCCTTCTTACATTCTTCTTGTTCAAATTTCCAAGTAACAACAACTACGTCACCCTGACTACTCTCCGGAGCAGATTGAAAGCCTAAATTTGATTGTTTTTTATCAACAATAGCAGGGTGTTTAGGACACTTAAGCATATGAGAAAGAAGTGTCTACGTACCGTCTTTGGTCTTAAATACATATTCAATAAAACAATAGTCACATTTTGCTTTTGTACTCCCTTTAGAAGTAATAATTTCTGTAAAATGATCCCACACAACAAACTTTTTTCTCCGTTTTTTGGTTATATTTGACTCCGTTGTTTGAGCTTGACTTGTTACATTTGAATTAAAAGCCCCACTTTCACCCATCATCACCTTATCACTTTGTATATTTTCAGCCATGTATGAGTCACTGCAACAAGAAAAGAAAAGGAATGAGAATAAAGACATCAAGTTGTAAACTAATCGTATTTGGTTATTAAAGTGGAACACATTTATAACAAAGAAATAGTGTAATTGTATTTTAAACTTACTAATTTAAACTTTATAATTTTTAAATCTGCCTAAATCCAACATATCTAATATAGTGTATCCGATATGAATTACATAAATTACTTCACAAATAGGAAAATTTCAAAATTGTATAGGCTCTCGTTTTTCCTGGAAAATGTATTACATGAGACTCTTATACCACAACTCCAGAGCTTGGATTTACGGTTTTGGTTAATTATAGGAAGTTTCTGCTAAAGTTAAACCTAAATTTATTAATTTTAAATTAAACCTAAAGTTAAACCTAAAGTTAAACCAAACTGAAGTTATTACCTGCTAAAGTTAAACCTAAAGTTAAACCAAACTGAAGTTATTACCTGTTCCTTTGGATGGATCATACAAAATTAATTTTTAGTTGTAAACATCCTAGTAATTTAATAACCAAATACGATTAATTTGAACAGCACAAAACATAAGAAAGAGAAATGAAGACGAAGAAGAAAACCCTAAAATTATCAAAATAAACAACTTCTTCAACTACTTGAGTTGCCTCAGATTGCACCTCTACTGAAGTTGAAATTTGTGAGAAATACTCCTCTTTAAAGTCCCAGCAAAAACCAAAAAATCTTATTCATAAGTAAGAGTACCTGGATAAGAAGATAAGAAGCCGCGACTCGCGAGAGGGAGAGACGAGACGGCGAGAGGGAGACCGGTGGCTGGTGGAAGTCGACGACGACGAGGACTGTTGGCCGGTGGGCGGTGGCTGCTAGTTTAGGCGTTAGGGTTTCTCTGGAATTAGGAATTAGGAATGAGTTAGACTTTAGAGTTTATCAAACCTTTAATCGCAAATGCGATACCTGCAACAGTTCAAAAGGAGTTTTTGGACGGGATTTTCAATTCATTTCTCAAATTTTCAAACCATAATCTTCAAGAGGCGATTTTCTAAAGAATAATTCTTCCCCAAATCATAGGTAAATGATTTCTAACTCATTTCTTTCAATCTATTTCATCTTTTTACAAGATTTTATCACAAAATCTAGGGATTTTCATGGAAAAATTATTCTTTTTAGTAGAATTTAGGAATTTCAAAATTTGGGAATTTAGACCTCAAATTGAGGTCGAATTCCAAAACCAATTGCATATCCGGGCTTGGGGGTGAATGCGTAATCAGGTTTTGGTCTGAACTTTGGGAAATCCATAATCATGCATTAGAATTGGTTTCTTTGGCATTAATTGATATTAATAAGTTAATTATGCCTAGATACGAGCGGATTGGAAGTGGAAACTAAGGAAAAAGCGGTATTTGAGGCTTGAGTTTGGCTGTGGAATCGAGATAAGTCTTGTGGCTAACCTTGGCTTGAGGGATTAGGTGTTGTTGCCTTATTTGCTACTTGTTAGTTGTTAAGTACGACATATAGGTGTGGTGACGAGTATCTATACGTTGTTTTCGAGTCATAGCATGCGAATGAGTTTTATACTTGTGATTGTTGTGTTTCTTTTTACGTATTGTTCCTGCTTAAACTAGTTATTACTCATGTTCAACATGTCTTATTATGTTTTTCCTGGTTTTGGATATTGGTTGAGGATTGGATCAAGTTGAGATTTCTGTTGTGAAATTAAATGACCAAACAAAGTTGTTTGATTATGATGCCCTTGCCGGGTTATTATTGTTTCTGTTGCTTCTTATGGTGAGGAAGAGTGATAAAGCACGAAGGGTGATGTCGTGCACATTTATATCACTCATATGGTGAGGAAGAGTGATAAAGCACGAAAGGTGATGTCATGCACATTTCTATTATTCATATGGTGAAGAAGAGTGATAAAGCACGAAGGGTGATGCCATGCACGTTTTTATTATTGATTGCATAGTGAGGATTGAGAGTAAAAGCATGAAGAGTGATGCCATGCATTTTCTGTTTGTTGTGTTTATTTGTTGTTATCGGTTCAAGTGTACTAGCTATTTAGATTCCTTTACTGTTGTGATTCTGTATGTTGGAACCCCCATAGCATGTTTCCCCTTCCCGTTCATTTCTGCTTAGATTTTATTACTTGTTATTCTATTAGTATATTGTTTAACTACACAGATTTATGTTGTTTGTCGTGTCCTAGCCTCGTCACTACTTTGCCGAGGTTAAGCTCGACACATACCAGTACATGGAGCCGGTTGTACTTGTAAGCACGTGATTTTTGACCCTCCCCGGGAATTTTTACGTTCTTAGCTTAAAATATTTAATTTAGGACTAATATAGCTATTTTAACTATTTTTACTTTATTTCGTTGCAAAAAGAAAATTTTCAAAAAAAAATATATATAAATTTTAGTTTATGTATCTCTCATAAACTTGAAAAAATACAAAAATTGCACTTTATTTTTGTACTTTATATAATTTCGAAAATTACAAAAAAATATAGTTCTATTAAGGTTTTATAGTCATTTTTAACTTTGAAAAATACAAAAATGTTACCTCATATTTTATCTTAATATTTAAAACGAAAATTACAAAAAAATATATTTTATTAATATTTTGTAGCTATTTTAAATCTTGAAAAATATTAAGAAAATAATAATATAGTTTTGTTTTAAATTAGTCTTATTTTAGTAGCTATTTTGCTTACATAGGACTAGTTAAGCAACGTGTTCCTATTTCTCGGGGCCGGGCAAAAGGATAATATTCGGGTTCAAACTACCCGGTTTTAGGCCTAATTTTCGGACTTAGCCCATAATAAACCGTGTCCAGGACACATGGGGAACCCCACCACGCGTGGGGGACATAAGTCTCGAACCCCACCACGCGTGGGGCTCATTTTTCTTGGCAAAACATTACAAAACACGGACAAACACATTTGACAAAGGGGGGAACCTTGAAAATTTTTGGAAACAAGGGTACTGTTCACGCTTCTTCTTCTTTAGAAGAAGAAGCAGAAACCCTAGAAAAACGACCCCAAAGACCACCATCAACGACCTCACGACCACCACCAAACCACCACCAAACACCCACCGCCTTCACGTCCGTCGACCAACAAACCTAACCAAACCCGACCCCAAAACCACCAGGCAAACCACCGCCAGTCCCATCGTTCACCATCCTCCCACCAGCAAACTCCACTACCCAAACACCATTACCAAGCATACCACTCCATTTCCAGCTTCCCTGTCGCGACCAGTCCTCATCCTCCTAGGTTCATCGTCGACCCCATTGTCGCGTAGGTCGAGCAGCAACCATTGTTGCTGCTGTTCGTCTAATACCACGTCAAACAGCAGCTCACGACCACCTGCTACCCAGCCTCGTCGACCACCGGCGTACACCTTCCACCTCCAGCTGCCTCACCCGTCATCACCCTCCTCGCCTCCAGGCCTCCATAGTCCTCGACCCTACTGTCAAAAACCATCAGCTCACGTCCAGGCTCCAGCCATCGCCACCACCTCACGTCTAACACCACGTCAAACACCTCTGCCCCCTCGACCCCTTCCGCTTCATCTCTTCGCACCAATCTGCTGCGTCGAGAAAAGTCAGTAGAAGCGAGCATGGTAGGTTGTTAGCACTTTCGGGCCGAGTTTTCAGTTTTCCGTGAGGTCGTTTTGTTCGTCGAGGTCCGGTACGTCGAGGTTGGTCGTTGAGGTCGCTGTAGGGGTTCGGTCCATGGCTCTATGCGTTTCTGTTTATTCAGGTTAGTAAGCCTCGATGTATTGGATTAAAGAAATTTTACGTTCAATGTTTGAAGTTGCAATATATCAATTGATATGATAATTTTCTGCTTATGTTTCACCGTATGCATTTTAGTTCATTTTTGTGTTATGTTATTATTGTTTACTTGACGTCATTTGATTTAGTTGTATTAGTAGTCCTAAGACACAGTTTGACGTTGATTCGCTCGTCCCTTCATTGTCTTAGTTTGTTTGGACAAGATTAGTATTAGTACCTGTTGTTACTACGCCCGAAACACTCATTCGCTTAACTTCTTTTATCAAATCTTGACAAGTTATGAGATTGTAGTTGTAAAGAAGCCGTAAGGTTTAGTATTGTTAAAGGCGTGAAAATGGCATCCTTTTAAAAAATATAAAAAAATAAAAAATAATAATAAAAAAAAAAATGGGACAAGCTTCGCCAAAAATAAAAAATGTATAGATTGTGGAGCCCTCACAAAATATATGTATTAAATACTTAGATTCCGGGACGGGCCGTTTAGTAAATTTCATGGCCCTACCCAAAAATAATAATGCGCTAGTTGCTTTAGGCGCGCCTTTAATAATGTTATCTCCCTAAACTCGGGTGCACATTTATGTGACCCAAATCCAAATCTCAACGGAATCGAAATGTGTCTTTAATCACGGGTATATTGATTATGGCGTGGCCCGAGGTGCATTTCCATGACGTTGTAATTCCTTTTTAATAATAAATGAGACGAGCCTCGACAAACAAAAATGTAGAAGCTGCGGGGCCCTCTAAATGTATATATATTAAAAATACTTAGAATCCGGGACGTGCCGTTTAGCAAATTTTACGGCCTTTCCCAAAATAACAATGCGTCAGTTGCTTTAGGCGCGTCTTAATAATTTAGTTTTCTTAATTCGGGTGCACATTTATGTGACCCAAATCTAAATCTCAATGGAGTCGAGATATGTCAATAACCACGGGTGCATTGATGTAACGTGGTTCGAGATATATTTTCACGACATTGCAATTCTCGTAAAAAATAATAATAAAAGCATTCAAGAGTTTAAAACTTGCACATAGGTTTAACATGTACAAAATCAGATAATTAAGCCAAATATAACAGTTGAGCGACCGTGCTAGAACCACGGAATTCGGGAATGCCTAACACCTTCTCCCGGGTTAACAGAATTCCTTATCCGGATTTCTGGTACGCAGACTGTAATATAGAGTCATTCTTTTCCTCGATTCGGGATTAAAATTGGTGACTTGGGACACCCTAAATCTCCCAAGTGGCGACTCTGAAATAATTAAACCAATCCCGTTTCGATTGTCCTTTAATTGGAAAAAACTCCCCTTTGTGCCCTCTCGGGTGCGTAAAAAGGAGGTGTGACAGCTCTGGCGACTCCGCTGGGGACTTTGGACCCAGAACCACTGGTTCAGGGTTAAGAATTCGAGCTTAAAATAATTGTTATTATTTGGCTTTATTTATTATCTAATTTTTACATGTTTGAGCCTAATGTGCTAAATGCTGCTTTTACCGCTTTGATATTATTTGGACTGTATATAAACTGTGTCGAAACCCTTCTCTCTTCACCTCCGGGGAGAAGCTCGCTGGTCGAGACTCCCTATTCTGTTAGTGTCAATACCCGAAATAAGAAAGAGGACGGATAAGTTACGAAGCCGGACGACCTTTTGGTTCCCGGTAAGTTGCCCCTCCTCGACTCGAGTTGTCCGCTCGGGTACACTGTCTAGAACACTGACCCAGGTTTTTGAACATAGAATAACGTGACTTCATGCCGGATCCCTAGTAGGAACGTTTATTTGCATCATGTGCATTTGACTTAGGGGACTCAACACAGGGGTTGGGTCCGTCTAGGACAAGCAACCTGAAAATAATAGACCATCTTATGGCATCCTATGTGCTACATGTTGTATTCAGTCAAGGGCGAATGATTCATTTGGTCATTTCCAGCATGATGTTATTTTAATCAAAGCATGGGGAACATTTGTGGAATCCAAGAAGCCTTGGAATTCCCTATGTCCCCCACGCTTGCTTTTTGGGAAAGCACATGGGGAACATTTGTGGAATCCAAGAAGTCTTGGAATTCCCATATGTCCCCCACGCTTCATATGTTGGGAAAAGCGCATAGGGAGCATTTGCGGAATCCAAGAAGTCTTGGAAATCGTTATGTCTCCCATGCCACATTTTTGAAAGAAATAATAAATATAAAAAAATAAAATTACAAATAAAACAAAGCATGAAAATTCAAAAGATTTTGTATGTTTTCATTATTTTCCACAGATTAAAAAAATCGTGAAAAAGAGGAGGAAAAATGACAGTGTAGAGATATAACTACTTATTTTTAGAGAAAAATCAATGTCCGAGTAGTATCGAAACTCTGCCAAAATTTTGAGAAAATGAAAATGAATGTCTTATTAGTTTGTTATATTAAAAGCAAAGGAAAAATAGAGAAAAAATCATCATTGTTCTGTCTTGTTTTTAAAAAAAAAATATAGAAAAGAAAATAGTTTGTTTAGCCGTAAAAATGAAAATAAAAAAAAGGTTTTGTTTTAAAATGGGTTTTTATTTATTTATCTGTTTATGAAAATGTCAAAATAAAAATAAAAATAATAAAATAAAAAGAGTTGGGCGTTGAAAGTAGTTTTATTATTTGTTGCAAATATATATATATAAATAATCCAAAAAGTTTTTCTTTATATGTATATATATATATCTTTATCTGTTGCAAGAACATTTGTCTTACCAAGAGTTTTTAGAATCCCAATTTTCAAAACAAATAATCCAAAAATATTTTCCATTATTGACTTCTTTAGAAAGTCTTTCTAGTTGTTTCTTTTAAAAATAAAATAGAAAAAATAAAAAAAATATATAATATAAAAAAAAAACAAATCCGAAAATATTTTGATTCTTCTTTCAAAAATTGAAAAGAAAATTCAAAATTCAAAAAAAAAAACATTTTAGAAGCATTTCTTATATTAAAGGTAAAATTCCGAAAAAATATTTTCTTCTTTTCTTTAGAATAAAAAAAAAGAACGAAAATTCAAAAAATATTAGTCTTTCTTTTAAAAAGAAAATCAATCAAAAAATAATATTTTCTTGCTTCTTTTAAAGTAGTTCTTTTAAACGAAAATTCAAAAAAAAAAGTTAGTTCATCTTCTTATTATCATTTGCCTACTTATTCTTATTCACCCGAACTACGCGGGTTTGATTCTCACCGGATGTGAGATACATAGGCAACCCTCATCGGGTCCAACCCCACCTTCTCAAAAAGAAGGAATGTTTTATGTTTTTCGTTAATTTGTTTGTTTGTTATGAGTGAAAAATAATAGTCTATTTGATTGTTGTGAAAAAAAAGAATAATAATAAAAATAGAAAATGGAAAAGGGTCTTCTCAAAAATAGTTTATTTGCCCGAACTACGCAGGTTTGATTCTCACCGGATGTGAGATACGTAGGCAACCCTCATCGGGTCCAACCCCACCTTTGCTAAAAAGCCAAAAACAAATAAATAATAATAATAAAAGAATAATATGTCAAATTTTAATTTTGTCATAAAGAAGTCGGGTGACGTTGTTTTATCAAGACATAGCCGAATGTTCCCGAGAGGGATGCCGGAAGGCTGACTTTGCATAAACAGCCACCTTTGGGTCATGTCTAGGAGTTTGGTCCAGTTGACCCACACAGCCTTAAAAAGCTTCATCCCCGAGACGTCGAAAGGCCGTGTTTGCAATACAAGGTTTTTATCATAATTTGAAAAAAAACAAAGAGTCAACGGTCGGGTGAATGCCGTTTGGATGTTTAGTCAAAAAAAAAAATATGAAAAATAAAATAAGCCGAGCCAGTTTAGGCCGCGTCTTAAACCGTTCTTGCCGAAATAGCCTTAGAGTATCTTTCAGTTGTCGAAAGGCTATTTTCGTAAAAGAATGGACAAGTTTGTAAAGTGTCATAAATAATCCTCCCCGGCCTCAAAATTCATGTGAAATTTGGAAGGGGCCACATTTGCAAAAATAACCGTTTGGTTGCATTTGTCGAACAGAGAAAGGGAGATAGCCTTTTGTTTTTGAGTTTGTAAAGTTTTTGATTAAAATATGTGGGTTGTTTGATTTTTGAGTTTGCAGGTCATATTCAAACCTTTGAAACCCAGTTTGTTCTAATATGAAAAATGTTTAGTATTGTTTATCTTTCAGTAGTCACGAACTACGCAAGGTCTGATTCACGCGGGGTCATGATACGTAGGCAATCTCCATAAGATTCGATTCGACCACAACAAAAAAAAATGAAAAAAGAAAATGAAAAAGAGAATGGAAAAGAAAAAGAAAAGAAAAAAAATGAAAAAGAGCAAAATGAAAAAAAGAAAAGAGAAAGAAAAAAAGGAAAAAAAAAACATCGAAAAAAAAAGAAAAAAAAAGAAAAAAGATGTTGTCAATAATGAGGACCGACTGAGTCCATTCTAACCTGTTTGTTTTGCAAATAAGTTAAGGTGGTTGGTTTGTGGTAAGCTGGACAATGACACCCGGAATCCTTTACTTGCACCTCATGATGCACACTCTGCGGGGATCAGGCCTGATGATAGAAGCATTCGAGTCCTAGTGGGAACTTGTTGACTAAGGGTAATGATATTGAAGTTGGAAATGGTCATTGCAGTACTAATGCAAAGCTCAGTGGCTACGATGCCGAGTTTGATAAAATGGGAGGACGCTCCCTTCCTTGGTTAACAAGAAAGAAGCAGCTGGTGGCTTATTTTGTTGTCATTTCTGTTGTCCGGATTATTAAGGTTGTCATTTGATTTTTGTCCTGTGTCAAACCTTCTTATCTTTCCATTTTGTCATAGCAGTTTGTTTAAATTTTGTCCAGTTTGTGGTAGGATTTTATTCTGGTTGTTTTGTTTGTTTTATTATTCAAGCCATTTCGCCGGTAGTCTAATACAAAGCCGGTCTTTTGTTAGTTCCAGTCGTCTTTTGTTTAGTCCTTTTATCATTTCGTTCAATGCCGATTCTAGGGACATGACATGCGCACCCAGTTTGGGCCTAGTCTTTAAAGTTAATCATAAAACCACGGAAAGGCGATCAAACCATTTAAAGAAAATAAGGACGGTTTGAGATTATTCAGAGCTCGAGTCATGTGGAACTGGGGCAAGTTAAACAAAAAAGAAAACCATTTAAAAGCAAGATTCGCCAAATTGGCATGAGGTTCGTTCATAATAACGAGAAAGAGAGTGTCACCCAACGGTGCTTTAGAAGTGACAAATGAACAAACAGACGTTTAACATAATTGTCAAGTCCAGCACCATCAGAAGGGACTACAAGTTTAAATTGTGTTGTTTGCGCTTGGCATGTTTTGAAGACTGGAATGACGAAGGCATTTTGTTCTGCTACCTAAACACTTTATCCTTCGTTACCCCTTTTTGAGCCTTATTTATTTTCTTTCATATCCCTCGTTCGGAATTAGTAGCAACGAATAAAATATGCGAGCATGGTAGGTAAGAGAAAAGAAAGAAAAGAAAACAACAAAATGGAAAAAGAAGAATAAAAGAAAAAAGAGAGAAAAAAAAAATACGACAAAAAAAAAGGAGAAAAGAAAAGAGAAAAGAAAAGAAAATTGATAAAAAGAAAAAAGAAAAAAGAAAGTCAAATGGAGAAGAGGAATTGGGAACTACGTTTGACCTGATTCCTCAAAGAGGATACGTAGGCGCTTCACGGCTCGGTCATAGTTTTGAAAAATGAAAAAAAATCAATTAAAATATCCCCAAGCAAGAAACTGGGGCAAAAGTTGCGTTTGTTGTAAATAAATCTAATTCCGAAGGTTGTAATTAATAACCCAAAATTAATGCATTTTTGAGCCTTTAATACCTTTTTTTTTCTAGCCCTATCCAAAACCCACGTTACGGTCCAAAGAAAGACCTTCTGATCAGTTTTCAAAAATGCCAAGTCAGACAAATGAAGAGTCTTACCGGCAAACATAACATTCTGTTCCACAGCAGAAAGGACTCTAATCTCCAACAGAAAGAGTCATACCAGCAACACTCCAAATACCCAGTTGGAGAGAGATATAAAACAAGAGAGTCTTATTGGTGAAAACCTTCACGGGCACCATAAGGCGATGAAAGCTGAGAGAAGAACCCAAAAATGAGAGAGACTTGATAGTGAAAACCCTTTGGGCACTACAAGTTGAATAAGATTGAGAATCAGAGGGGGAATCGCCAATTGAAGATCTTAAAAGATGATTGACGGCAGAGGATAGGCCACATACGCATGTCATGGCCATTAGAGTCGGTATCTGCGTTTGATAGATTTTTATTTATAGTTTCTTTTGTAAAAGAGTCATTCGTTTCCTTTGTCTTTTATTTTGTTTCTTTTATCTTTCTCCTTTCATAGAAAAATTCCCCAATAGAGTCTGTCGGGCCAGAACAAGTATGAAATGACTTCAAATATGCCATCAGCTTTTCAAGATGAGATCTGACTAGTACATCCAAATGGTATAGTCAGCAAGGAACAAGCGCGAGGCCAGTGCCAATAAAGATATCCCCAGCAAAAGGGAATTGACAAAAGGATTGACGAGCGTCAAGAGAGATATCCTTGCCAAAACCAAGGTTATAAACCTCAAAGGCCAAGGCCCATGAACAGAGCAAGGAGAGCAGTGAGCATGATTTGGCGAAATCCATACTAGACTAAAAGGTCGGGGAAATGCCAGTTTCCAAGCTATGCCACAAAAGAAGAGGGATATCCCCCAGTAGGAAGGGATTATCCCCAACACATAAGATCATCCCCAACAAGTTGTGGAGCACAGAGAAAGGGAGGAGAAAAGGAAAGCCATCCCAGTAGGAGTATCATAACCAACCACCATGTTTTAAACTAACAAATTTTGTTTGATTTGAAGCAGGTAGCGGAAATGGCATTGATGCCAGAACTGCATGCCACAAGGGGTATTATCAAACTGGGGCAGAAAATTTTCCTTCCATTTAGAAAAATTTTCTGGAAGTCAGGTACCCCCAGCTGATAGCATTTTACCCCCAACAGGTAAGTAAATCAAGGGAGGTAGTCTTTGAAGGAAGAAGCTATGCAAAAACAAAACAAAAAAGGAATAAAAAAAAGAATAATAATAAAAAATGGGGAAGGTAGAAAAGGAAAATTCATCCCAATCCCCAGCAAGTATTCGAGGTAAGACATTTTCAAGTCTTAAAGATAGTTTGGGTTCATCCGCCCTCGAATAGGATATGTCGGGTTCATCCGCCCTCAAATAGGATATGACGGGTTCATCCGCCCTCAAATAGGATATGTCGGGTTCATCCGCCCTCAAATAGGATCTGTCGGGTTCATCCGCCCTCAAATAGGATATGTCGGGTTCATCCGCCCTCAAATAGGATATGTCGGGTTCATCCGCCCTCAAATAGGATCTGTCGGGTTCATCCGCCCTCAAATAGGATATGTCGGGTTCATCCGCCCTCAAATAGGATATGTCGGGTTCATCCGCCCTCAAATAGGATATGTTGGGTTCATCCGCCCTCAAATAGGATATGTTGGGTTCATCCGCCCTCAAATAGGATATGTCGGGTTCATCCGCCCTCGAATAGGATATTTTGGGTTCATCCGCCCTCGAATAGGATATTCTGGGTTCATCCGCCCTCGAATAGGATATTTTGGGTTCATCCGCCCTCGAATAGGATTCTATTTTTAAAATTGTTGTCCATGCCAGGCGCCCACCTGTATAACGAGAGGAATACATTCAATCTTTAAATTTCTTGCCAGGCGCCCACCTGTATAACGAGAGGAATACTTTCAGTCTTTAAATTTCTTGACAGGCGCCCACCTGAATAACGAGAGGAATACTTTTTGTCTGTTCATTTCATATTTTAGGCGCCCACCTGTATAACAAGGGAATACATTTCACGTCTTTTCCAATAGGAGACGCACTTCCTAATTTGAAATCATTAAAGTTTTTACCCGTAGGAGACGCATTTCCTCCTAAGTAAGTTTAAGTTTTACCCATAGGAGACGCATTTCCTCCTAAGTTTAAGTTTTACCCATAGGAGACGCATTTCCTCCTAAGTTTAAGTTTCACCCATAGGAGATGCATTTCCTCCTAAGTTTGTTTTACCCATAGGAGACGCATTTCCTCCTAAGTTTATGTTTTACCCATAGGAGAAGCATTTCCTCCTAAGTGATTGTTAAAGATATAAAAAAAAAAATAACCTAGTCTGACAAACCTTCTCCTAGGATCAAAATCTTAGTCTGATGAATTTTTCTCCTAAGATAGAGACCTAGTCTGACGAACCTTCTCCTAGGATCAAAATCTTAGTCTGATGAATCTTTCTCCTAAGATAACAAAAAGAAAAGACCTAGTCTGATGAACCTTCTCCTAGGATCAAAATCTTAGTCCGATGAATTTTTCTCCTAAGATAGAGACCTAGTCTGACGAACCTTCTCCTAGGATCAAAATCTTAGTCTGATGAATCTTTCTCCTAAGATAACCAAAAAACAAAAATGACCTAGTCTGATGAACCTTCTCCTAGGATCAAAATCTTAGTCTGACGAATTTTTCTCCTAAGATAGAGACCTAGTCTGACGAACCTTCTCCTAGGATCAAAATCTTAGTCCGATGAATCTTTCTCCTAAGATGCTAAAAAAAACATTTTGAAAAAAGAGTCATTTTCCTAAATCCAGGCGCCCACCTGTATAACGAGAGGAATACATTCAGTCTTTACTTTTCAGGTGTTGAAATTGGGAGCCCGCCCAAAGAACAGAGGCATACATTCCAGTCTTTAAATTTCTTGCCAGACACCCACCTGTATAACGAGAGGAATACATTTCAGTCTTTTTCATTACAAGTGTTGAAGTTGGGAGCCCGCCCATAGAACAGAGGAATACATTTAAGTCCTTACATTTCAAGCATTGAAGTTAGGCGCCCACCTGTATAACAAGGGAATACATCCTAATCTAGTGTTTAGTTCACTCTCAGCACTGCATCAGTAGTATCAGTGGGCTACGATTTTGCTAACGACTCACAAACCTTCCCAATGCAAACTGGGTTAGGAAATTTTGTTTTTTTTGTTTGTTTTGATTGTCAGGGGCCTGCCTGTAGAGCAGAAGATTGTTATATGTCAAAGATTGAAGAAGTTAGGGGTCCGCCTGTAGAACATCGGGATCGTTCAAAGTCAAGCCGTAACCCATTGGAAGGCAGAAGGCTACAACAAAAATCCCCAGCACTCAATCCAAGATAGAAGCAACAAGAAGCTCGCCCCAAGAATGCGAGTCAACAGTCTGAGAGGGTCAACAAAAGCTAGTCACAAAAAAAAAAAAGAAGAAAAAAGAAGAAAAATTAATGAATCCAAAGCACGGAAGTGGAGAACAGATGTGATCTGCTCAAGAACTAGCGCCTACAACTAGCAAGTATCAAGGTTCAAATCCAAAGTCTGTATGAAGCACCATTCAAGACTCAAGACCAAGTTTCAGAAGACTTAAGAGATAGGAATCCTTGTAACTAGTAGCTGATAGGCTTAGTTAGTCTTTTTCAGTTTTCATTTTTGTTGTAATGACAGGACCGCGGACCGGAACCTCAACGGAACGGCACCTCGATCGGCTCTCCACCTCGGTACAACTTCACTATCTCTCTCATTTCCGAACTACACGTGGCCTGATTCCTGTATAACCAAGGATATGTAGGCAGCTCAGATACCAGGGCTCGGTCACATTCCCTCCCTTTCCTTAAGTGTAGTCCGTCCAAGTAATGGTCGGGTCAAAAACACGTCTAGTCGTTCTTTGTCGGAAAACTCTTCGTGTTTCCAGTCAAATAGGGGCAGCTGTAAGCACGTGATTTTTGACCCTCCCCGGGAATCTTTACGTTCTTAGCTTAAAATATTTAATTTAGGACTAATATAGCTATTTTAACTATTTTTACTTTATTTCGTTGCAAAAAGAAAAATTTCAAAAAAATATATATATAAATTTTAGTTTATGTATCTCTCATAAACTTGAAAAAAATACAAAAATTGCACTTTATTTTTGTACTTTATATAATTTCGAAAATTACAAAAAAATATAGTTCTATTAAGGTTTTATAGTCATTTTTAACTTTGAAAAATACAAAAATGTTACCTCATATTTTATCTTAATATTTAAAACGAAAATTACAAAAAAATATATTTTATTAATATTTTGTAGCTATTTTAAATCTTGAAAAATATTAAGAAAATAATAATATAGTTTTGTTTTGAATTAGTCTTATTTTAGTAGCTATTTTGCTTACATAGGACTAGTTAAGCAACGTGTTCCTATTTCTCGGGGCCGGGCAAAAGGATAATATTCGGGATCAAACTACCCGGTTTTAGGCCTAATTTTCGGACTTAGCCCATAATAAACCGTGTCCAGGACACATGGGGAACCCCACCACGCGTGGGGGACATAAGTCTCGAACCCCACCACGCGTGGGGCTCATTTTTCTTGGCAAAACATTACAAAACACGGACAAACACATTTGACAAAGGGGGGAACCTTGAAAATTTTTGGAAACAAGGGTACTGTTCACGCTTCTTCTTCTTTAGAAGAAGAAGCAGAAACCCTAGAAAAACGACCCCAAAGACCACCATCAACGACCTCACGACCACCACCAAACACCCACCTCCTTCACGTCCGTCGACCAACAAACCTAACCAAACCCGACCCCAAAACTACCAGGCAAACCACCGCCAGTCCCATCGTTCACCATCCTCCCACCAGCAAACTCCACCACCCAAACACCATTACCAAGCATACCACTCCATTTCCAGCTTCCCTGTCGCGACCAGTCCTCATCCTCCTAGGTTCATCGTCGACCCCATTGTCGCGTAGGTCGAGCAGCAACCATTGTTGCTGCTGTTCGTCTAATACCACGTCAAACAGCAGCTCACGACCACCTGCTACCCAGCCTCGTCGACCACCGGCGTACACCTTCCACCTCCAGCTGCCTCACCCGTCATCACCCTCCTCGCCTCCAGGCCTCCATAGTCCTCGACCCTACTGTCAAAAACCATCAGCTCACGTCCAGGCTCCAGCCATCGCCACCACCTCACGTCTAACACCACGTCAAACACCTCTGCCCCCTCTACCCCTTCCGCTTCATCTCTTCGCACCAATCTGCTGCGTCGAGAAAAGTCAGTAGAAGCGATCATGGTAGGTTGTTAGCACTTTCGGGCCGAGTTTTCAGTTTTCCGTGAGGTCGTTTTGTTCGTCGAGGTCCGGTACGTCGAGGTTGGTCGTTGAGGTCGCTGTAGGGGTTCGGTCCATGGCTCTATGCGTTTCTGTTTATTCAGGTTAGTAAGCCTCGATGTATTGGATTAAAGAAATTTTACGTTCAATGTTTGAAGTTGCAATATATCAATTGATATGATAATTTTCTGCTTATGTTTCCCCGTATGCATTTTAGTTCATTTTTGTGCTATGTTATTATTGTTTACTTGACGTCATTTGATTTAGTTGTATTAGTAGTCCTAAGACACAGTTTGACGTTGATTCGCTCGTCCCTTCATTGTCTTAGTTTGTTTGGACAAGATTAGTATTAGTACCTGTTGTTACTACGCCCGAAACACTCATTCGCTTAACTTCTTTTATCAAATCTTGACAAGTTATGAGATTGTAGTTGTAAAGAAGCCGTAAGGTTTAGTATTGTTAAAGGCGTGAAAATGGCATCCTTTTAAAAAATATAAAAAAATAAAAAATAATAATAAAAATAAAAAAAACGGGACAAGCTTCGCCAAAAATAAAAAATGTATAGATTGGCAAAATATATGTATTAAATACTTAGATTCCGGGACGGGCCGTTTAGTAAATTTCACGGCCCTACCCAAAAATAATAATGCGCTAGTTGCTTTAGGCGCGCCTTTAATAATGTTATCTCCCTAAACTCGGGTGCACATTTATGTGACCCAAATCCAAATCTCAACGGAATCGAAATGTGTCTTTAATCACGGGTATATTGATTATGGCGTGGCCCGAGGTGCATTTCCATGACGTTGTAATTCCTTTTTAATAATAAATGAGACGAGCCTCGACAAACAAAAATGTAGAAGCTGCGGGGCCCTCTAAATGTATATATATTAAAAATACTTAGAATCCGGGACGTGCCGTTTAGCAAATTTTACGGCCTTTCCCAAAATAACAATGCGTCAGTTGCTTTAGGCGCGTCTTAATAATTTAGTTTTCTTAATTCGGGTGCACATTTATGTGACCCAAATCTAAATCTCAATGGAGTCGAGATATGTCAATAACCACGGGTGTATTGATGTAACGTGGTTCGAGATATATTTTCACGACATTGCAGTTCTCGTAAAAAATAATAATAAAAGCAGTCAAGAGTTTAAAACTTGCACATAGGTTTAACATGTACAAAATCAGATAATTAAGCCAAATATAACAGTTGAGCGACCGTGCTAGAACCACGGAATTCGGGAATGCCTAACACCTTCTCCCGGGTTAACAGAATTTCTTATCCGGATTTCTGGTACGCAGACTGTAATATAGAGTCATTCTTTTCCTCGATTCGGGATTAAAATTGGTGACTTGGGACACCCTAAATCTCCCAAGTGGCGACTCTGAAATAATTAAACCAATCCCGTTTCGATTGTCCTTTAATTGGAAAAAACTCCCCCTTGTGCCCTCTCGGGTGCGTAAAAAGGAGGTGTGACAGTACTGATACTGCACTCTGTATTTTCTATGTAGATCTCGGTACTAGACCATACTGATAAGAGTTTAGGGTTGCTGCCTTCAGTCCACAAGAGATCCAAGGTAGATCTGCCGGCGTTCACAGACCCTGGAGTCCCCTTCCCTCTATCTTAGTTCCTGTTTTCTTTCATTTCGAGAAATAGATGTATTTTCATTTATACCGGTATTTATAGAAATACTTAGACGTTCGTGGATTATGACACCAGATTGTTGGGGTAGTCATGTTTTAGAGTTTTGAACTGTTATAAAATTTCCGCACTTCGTATATGTTAAGCTTTAATTATTATTTACTACTATTTTGGTTAATGATTAATGTGTTAGAACCGTATCTGTTGGCTTGCCTAGCATTTAGGAGTTAGGCGCCATCACGATCCCGACGGTGGAAAATTCAGGTCGTAACAAGTTGGTATCAGAGCACTAGGTTGCCTAGGTCTCACAATTCATGAACAAGCAGGGTAGAGTCTGAGGGATCAATACGGAGACATCTGTGCTTATCCCCCAGAGGCTATAGAGTTTAGGAATAACTTCACATCTATTCTTCTTTGTCGTGCGATTTGATTTCTCAATGCTAATTGAATTTCTACTCTGTTCTTTCGCAGATGGAGAGAACACGTACCGCTTCATTAGCTGATCAGCAGCCCGAGCCCCTAGTGACAGCTCCTACACGGGGAAGAGGACGAGACCGTGCTAGAGGCTGAGATAGGGGCAGGGCTCAGCCTAGAGCTCGAGCACCAGCACCAGCGGCAGAACCTCAGGTAGAGTTTGATGATGAGTTTCTGGCCCATACCGTTCCAGCGGGCCCAGCTCAGGTTCTAGAGGAGTTCATTGCTACCCCGGTACTCCAAAATGCTCTGGTCTGTCTAGTGGGCCTTATGGAGAGTGTCACTCAGGCAGGCATACTTCCAGTAGCACCAGCCGTCTCTCAGGATGGGGGAGGAGTACAGACTCCTGCAACTCACACTCCGAAGTAGATGGCTCTCCAGTTTCAGACTCCAGCCGCTCAGCTAGTTGGGGTAGTTTCGCCGGGTATTGTAGCACAGACCCGTGATGGATCAGCTATGTCTTTTGATGCTTTGTGGAGATTGGACAGATTCACCAAGCTTTTCACTACTACCTATGGAGGTACATCTTTAGAGGATCCCGTGGATTATTTGGACAGTTGTCACGAGGTTCTACAGAATATGGGGATAGTGGAGACAAATGTGGTCGACTTTGCTGCTTTTCCTCTGTCAGGTTCCGCCAAAAACTGGTGGAGAGATTATTGTTTTGCCAAGCCATCTGGGTCACCAGCTCTCACTTGGGACAAGTTCTCTCAGCTATTTCTCGAGAAGTTCTTTCCCATCACTCATAGAGAGGAGTACCGCAGGCGGTTCGAGCATCTTCAACAGGGTTCTATGTCTGTCACCCAGTATGAGACTAGGTTTATTGATTTGGCTCGTCATGCTTTTCTAATACTTCCCACCGAGAGAGAGAGAGGGTGGGGAGGTTTATTAAGGGACACGCTCTGCCTATCAGATTGCAGATGGCTAAAGAGTCAGGGAGCAAGATTTCCTTTCAGGATACGGCCAATGTGGTCAGGCGAATCGAGATGGTTTTAGCTTAGGGGAGTGGTCAGGGGTCTGATAAGAGGCCTCGTCATTCTGGCAGGTTCAATGGTGCCTCATCTGGAGGCAGGGATTCTTTTGGTAGAGGACATCCTTCCAGGCTGTTTCATTCAGCACTTCAGACTTTTCACGATGCTCTAAATGGTTGTGGCTATCATATGTAGTATTCTGATCAGCTACCCTACAGTGCACCATCAGCTCCTATCAGTGCACCTCTGCTCTAGAGTTTTCAGGGTGGTTACTCCGGCCGTCAGTTTTAGGGTCAGCAGTCTCAACACCCGAAGTTTTGTTATACTTGTGGCGATCCAAGGCACATTGCTAGATTTTTCCCTTGATCCTTGAGCAATTCTCAGCATCAGGGTTCTCAAGCCATGGTTCCGGCACCGGTTGTTCCACCGCCCGCTCCGCCAGCTAGAGGTAGGGGTCAAACAGCTAGAGGTAGGGGTCAAACAACAAGAGGTGGAGGTCAGGCTGCTAGAGGTGGAGGCCAGTCAGCAGGAGGCCATCCCAGGAATGTAGTTTAGAGTGGTGGGGCCCAGCCCCGATGTTATGCTTTCCCAACCAGGCTTGAGGCTGAGTTCTCCGATGCAGTTAACGCAGGTACTATTCTGGTTTGTAATAGAGACGCTTCAGTTTTGTTTGATCCAGGGTCTACATACTCCTATGTATCTTCTTATTTTGCTTCATATTTGGTTGTGCCTCGTAATTCTTTGAGTGCTCTCGTATATGTGTCCACGCTGGTGGGTGATTCTATTATCGTAGATCATTTCTATCATTCGTGTGTGGTTATTATTGGGGGTCTTGAGACTAGTGTAGATCTCCTACTTCTCGATATGGTGGATTTCGATGTCATTTTGGGGACGGATTGGCTGTCACCTTATCATTCCATATTGGATTGTCACGCCAAGACCATGACCTTAGCATTGCCGGGGTTGCCTAAATTGGAGTGGATAGGGACTCCTAGTCATTCTACCAGCATGGTTATCTCTTATATGAAGGCTCGGTGTATGGTCGAGAAGGGGTATTTGGCTTATTTGGCTTATGTTCGTGATTCTAGTGCTGAGGTTCCTTTTATGGATTCTGTGCCAGTTGTTCGGGAGTTTCCTAAGGTATTTCCTGCAGACCTACCGGGGATGCCACCCGACAGAGATATCAATTTTTGCATTGATTTGGCTCCGGACACTCAGCACATTTCTATTCCGTCATATCGCATGGCCCCGCTAGAGTTGAAGGAATTGTAGGAGCAGTTGCAAGATTTGCTTGATAAAAGCTTTGTTAGGCCCAGTGTCTCGCCTTGGGTGCACTGGTGTTATTTGTTAAGAAGAAGGATGGAATGATGAGGATGCATAGATTACCAGCAGTTGAACAAAGTCACCAATAAGAACAAGTATCCATTATCGAGGATTGATGATTTATTTGATCAGCTTCAGGGTGTCAAGGTATTTTCGAAGATTGATTTGAGATCTGGCTACCATCAGTTGAGGATTAGGGCTTCCGATGTCCCTAAGACAGTTTTCAGAATCGATATGGGCATATGAGTTATTAGTGATGTTATTTGGGTTGACAAATGCCCCAACAACATTTATGGATTTGATGAATCAGGTGTTCAAGCCCTATCTGGATTCCTTTGTGATTGTCTTCATTGACGATATCTTGATCTACTCCCGTAGCCGAGGGGAGTATGAGCAGCATCTTCGAGTTGTTCTTTAGACTCTGGGAGACAGCCAGTTATATGCTAAGTTTTTGAAATGTGAATTTTGGTTGAGTTCAGTTGCATTCTTGGGTTACGTTGTATCAGCAGAGGATATTCAGGTTGATCCTAAGAAGATTGGGGCGGTCAAGGACTGGCTTAGACCCACATCAGCTACAGAGATCCGAAGTTTCTTAGGGTTGGTGGGTTATTACCGTCGATTTATGGAGGGGTTCTCATCTATAGCAGCCTCGATGACCAGGTTGACCTAGAAGGGTGCTCCGTTCAGGTGGTCGAACGAGTGTGAGGCGAGCTTTCAAAAGCTTAAGACAGCTTAGACTTCGGAACCGGTGTTGGTATTGCACATAGGTTCAGGGCCACAAACAGTATATTATGACGCATATCGTATAGGACTTGGTGCGGTGTTGATACAGAATGGCAAGGTTATTGCATATGCTTCACGGCAGTTGAAGATTCACGAGAAGAATTATCCAGTTTATGATTTGGAGCTAGCAGCCATTGTTCACACATTAAAGATTTGGAGACATTATTTATATGGAGTGTTGTGTGAGGTGTTCACGGATCACAAGAGTTTGCAATACTTGTTCAAGCAGAAAGAGCTAAATTTGAGGCAGATGAGGAGGTTGGAGCTATTGAAGGACTATGATATCACCATCTTGTATCATCCTGGGAAGGTCAATGTAGTGGCTGATGCCTTGAGTAGGAAGTCAGCTAATATAGACAGCCTTGCGTATATTCCAGTCGGTGAGAGACCACTTGCATTAGGTGTTCAGGCTTTGGCTAATCAGTTAGTAAGGTTGGATGTTTCTGAGCCCGGTCGTGTTCTAGCTTGTACAGTCGCTCGGTCTTCCTTGTTTGAGTGTATCAGGTAGCGGCAGTATGATGATTATCATTTGCTTGTCCTTAGGGACACGGTGCGGCACGGAGGTGCCAAATAGGTTACAATGGGAGATGATGGAGTTTTGAGGATGTAGGGTCAAGTTTCGTGCCTAATGTGGATGGACTTCGTGAGTTGATTCTAGAGTAGGTCCATAGTTCCTGATATTCTATTCATCCGGACGCTGCCAAGATGTATCAGGATTTGCGGCAACATATTGGTGGAGGAGGATGAAGAAGGATATTGTTGCATATGTAGTGTGGTGTTTGAATTGTTAGCAGGAAAAGTACGAGCATTAGAGACCTGGTGGTTTGCTTTAGCAGATTTAGATTCTTGAGTGGAAGTGGGAGCGTATCACTATAGATTTTGTTCATGGACTCAGAGGAAGTTCGATGCAGTATGGGTTATTGTTGATAGGTTGACCAAGTCAGCGCATTTCATTCCTGTGGCAGTTTCCTATTCCTAAGAGCGGTTGGCTGAGATCTATATCTGGGAGATCATTTGTCCCCATGGTGTGTCCGTATTTATCATTTCTGACTGAGGTACGCACTTTACCTCGTATTTTTGGAGGGTAGTACAACGTGAGTTGGGTACACGGGTCGAATTGAGCACAACATTTCATCCTCAAACGGACGGACAGTCCGAGCGTACTATTCAGATTTTGGAGGATATGCTCCGCGATAGTGTTATTGACTTTGGAGGTTCTTGGGATCAGTTCTTGCCGTTAGCGGAGTTTGCCTACAATAATAGCTACCAATCGAGCATCCAGATGGCCCCCTACGAGGCATTATATGGTAGACGATGTCGATCGCCAGTTGGATGATTTGACCCGAGGGGAGGCTCTGTTGTTGGGTACAGATTTAGTATAGGATGCCTTGGATAAGGTTAAGATCATTCAGGATAGACTTCGTACAGCTCAGTCCAGGCAAAAGAGTTATGCCGACCGTAAGGTTCATGATGTGGCATTCATGGTCGGAGAGCAGTGTTGCTTCGAGTGTCGCCCATGAAGGGCGTGATGAGATTTGGGAAGAAGGGCAAGCTAAGCCCTAAATTCATCAGGCCTTTTGAGATCCATGATCGAGTGGGGGAGGTGGATTACAGACCTGCGTTGCCGCTGGGTTTATTAGCTGTGCATCCAGTGTTTTATATGTCCATGCTTCAGAAGTATCACATCGATCCCTCCCATATGTTAGACTTCAGCACTGTCCAGTTGGACAAGGATTTGACCTATGAGGAGGAGCCGGTAGCCATTCTAGACCAGCAGGTTTGTCAGTTGAGGTCGAAGAGTTATCCTTCGGTTCATGTTTAGTGGAGAGGTCAGCCTGTCGAGGCAGTTACCTAGAAGTCAGAGTGCGATATATGGAGCAGATATCCCCATCTTTTTACTAGCTCAGGTACTTTTCTATGTTTGTTCGAGGACGAGCAGTTGTTTTAGAGGTGGAGAATGTGATGACCCAAAAGGTCATCTTTCGTTTTAGAATCCGCTTCTATGTTTTGAGGCCTTGAAAACCTTATTTTATCTCTCCTCTATTTGAGTGCGCAGTCTGGCTGTGTATCTGGAAAGCCCTTATGTGGAAAATTTTTAAGAAATGATGATTTTTGGCTTAAAAAGATGATTTTAGTTGACTTCGGTCAGTATTTTAGGTAAACAGATCCAGACCCGTGTTCCGACTATCCCGAAGTGTCCGTAGTAAAATATAGGACCTAGGCATATGCCCAGAATCGAATTCCGAAATCCCTATCCCGAGAAATAAATTTTTGAAATAAATTATTAACTGAAAATATAATGGTTTTTAGAAATTGAATAATGCTTGATCTCGCTGGTATCAGGCTTGTATTTTGGTTACGGATCCCAGTACAAGTTTAATATGGTATTTAAGTCATGTCTATGAAATTTGGTGAGAAACGGGACTGATTTGATGTGATTCGAACGTTCGGTTGTGAAAATAGAAATTTCAAGTGTTCTTAAGGACTTCATGAGTTTTGGTGTTAAATTCGTTGTTTAAGATGTTATTTTGGCGATTTGATAGGATGAGCAAGTCCGTATGATTTTTTTTAGACTTGTGTGCATGTTTGGTTTGGAGCCCCGAGGGCTCGGGTAAGTTTTGGATAAGCCTCACAAATGCGAGCATCGCATTTGCAAAGACCTTTCACATTTGCGATCAGGAGGCTGGGCAGGGGACCTTCGCATTTGCAAAGTTCATTGTCGCAATTGTGACTTGAACTGTGGCCGCATTTGCGAAGACAGCAGGCCAGGCCAAGCTTCACATTTGCGAAGTATTGGTCGCATTTGCGAACCTGTGATCGCAAATGCGATACCTACAATTGTTCAAAATAAGTTTTGGATGGGATTTTCAATTAATTTCTCAAATTTTCAAACCCTAAGCTTCAAGAGGCGATTTTCTAAAGAATAGTTCTTCCCCAAATCGTAGGTAAACGATTTCTAACTCATTTCTTTCAATCTATTTCATCTTTTTACAAGATTTCATCACAAAATCTAGGGATTTTCATGGGGAAATTGGGATTTTTGAGTAGAATTTAGGAATTTCAAAATTTGGGGATTTAGTCCTCAAATTGAGGTCGGATTCCAAAACCAATAGCATATCCGGGCTTGGGGGCGAATAGGTAATCGAGTTTTGGTCCGAACTTCGAGTTTTGACCAAGCAGGACCAGGGTCGGTTTTTGGTTTTTTCGGGACAATGTTGGGAAATCTATAATCATGCATTAGAATTGGTTTCTTTGGCGTTAATTGATGTTAATAAGTTAATTATGCCTAGATACGAGCGGATTGGAAGTGGAAACTAAGGGAAAAGTGAGTTGTTGCCTTATTTTCTACTTGTTAGTTATTAAGTATGACATATAGGTATGGTGACGAGTATCTATACATTGTTGTCGGGTCATAGCATGCGAATGAGTCTTATACTTGTGACCGTTGTGTTTCTTTTTACATATTGTTCCTGCTTAAACTAGTTATTACTCATGTTCAACAAGTCTTATTATGTTTTTCCTGGTTTTGGATATTGGCTCAAGTTGAGATTTCTGTTGTGAAATTAAATGACAAAACAAAGTTGTTTCATTGTGATGCCCTTGCCGGGTTGTTATTGTTTCTGTTGCTTTTTATGGTGAGGAATAGTGATAAAGCACGAAGGGTGATGCCGTACACATTTATTCATATGGTGAGGAAGAGTGATAAAGCATGAAGGGTGATGCCGTGCACATTTCTATTATTTATATGGTGAGGAAGAGTGATAAAGCACGAAAGGTGATGCCGTGCACGTTTCTATTATTGATTGCATGGTGAGGATTGAGAGTAAAAGCACGAAGGGTGATGCCGTTTATTTTATGTTTGTTGTGTTTATTTGTTGTTATCGGTTCAAGTGTACTAGCTGTTTAGATTCCTTTGCTATTGTGATTCTGTATGTTGGAACCCCCATAGCATGTTGCCCCTTCCCGTTCATTTCTATTTAGCTTTTATTACTTGTTATTCTGTTAGTATATTGTTTAACTGCATAGGTTTATGTTGTTTGTCGTGTCCTAGCCTCGTCACTACTTCATCGAGTTTAGGCTCGGTATTTACCAGTACATGGGGTCGGTTGTACTGATACTGCACTCTGCACTTTCTGTGCAGATCCCGGTACTGGACCATACTGATCAGAGTTTGGGGTTGTTGCCTTCAGTCCACAAGAGACTCAAGGTAGATCTGTCGGCGTTCGCAGACCCTGGAGTCCCCTTCCCTCTATCTTAGTTCCTATTTTCTTTCCTTCTGAGAAACAAATGTATTTTCCTTTAAACCAGTATTTGTAGAAATTCTTAGACGTTCGTGGATTGTGACACCAGATCGTTGGGGTAGTTGTGTTTTAGAGTTTTGAATTATTATAAAATTTTTGCACTTCATATCTGTTTAGCTTTAATTATTATTTACTATTGTTTTGGTTAATGATTAATGTGTTAGAAACGTATCTGTTAGCTTGCCTATCATTCAGGAGTTAGGCGCCATCACGATCTTGATGGTGAAAAATCTGGGTTGTGTCAATTTTGTAATGAGATTTCATGGATACTATTTTAGTAACAATAAATAGCAACAATAATGCTATATTCAATGATCCAAGAATAAAGAAGGTAACATTTAATGGTAGTAAATAGTAATGAATGACATTTATGCAAATAAATACATGTGAGTCACCCTATGTGTATGATGAAGTAAGAATCTTTAGAGAATGTCAATGTATTATTTTCTACAATGAGTGTCTCATGCCCCCTATAGTTACATATATTTCTATTAATAAGGGCACATGGGCCACAAAGATCCTAATAATATAGATGGGAGAAATATTCACAGGAATATTCTCTGTAAGGTCTTTTTTCCAAAATTAGCCGTTGTTGCTCATTAAAAGGACTAATCGCCCTCGTCTTTGTCCTCCGTTGGATCCTCGACCTCGCCTTTATCTTATGTTGAAACCAAATTGATGACACGTGACATCCTTCGAAGGCTTTCTTAATGTTAATTAGGCTCACATATAATAATGATCAGGGGCAGATGCACGCTTATCGAAGCGGTGTCACGCGACACCACTTCTTCGGAAAATTTTACGTAATATATGTATTAATACTTTACGGAAATGGATAAGTAAGAAAAAATGACACCACTTGACATAAATTGTGTCTTGTATATTGGTAATGTACTTGATTTTGCTCTAAGAGGTCAAAGGTTCAAACCTCAACTAGCACATTTTTCTTTTGCAAATATTTGAGAGAACCTCTGTGGTTAAAAATTATGATGAAGTAAAATTGAGCTCAGGACCTTTTCTAACTTAAGACTCAATAAAAATAATAGACTATGACTATTTCTTGTCTAAATGTATGATAATCAAAGTTATATTCTAGTTCTTTTATAAATTTCGACACCGCTATCAAGGCACAACAAAGTCTAGAAAGATCGCTTCTAACTAGCACGACGACACAAGATTTTTACTCCTAAGAAAAAAAACTAACTGCACTTGGTTCAAGTAAAAACCCTTGAAAAAGAATCGCGACACAAAGAAAAACCAAGGGGGAATTGTTACAATACCTAAAAAACTAAAACAAAAAATAAAAGTATTTTTTTTATATTTTTTGAATTTTTTTCGACCTTAATCCCTCATGAAAACAGTCGAAGAGATCCATCGTCGGTTAAAATATAACTTTATTTCTTTCTAGAATGATGAAAAAAACACAACGATTAAAAAATACATACACATATTTACACCCCCTACCCTACACTTTAAATTGTGGCATGTCTCCATGAAACAAGTAAAAAGTAAGAGGTAAAGGAAACTCCCCTAAATGTTTTTCATTTTCGAGAACTTATGAACTCAACCCCTAATTCTGAATTCATTCCTTGTTTCTACTCTTTGGGATTCTTCATGGAGCTGATTAGGCCAAATTCATCAAAGGATATCTATATGACCCGCTCTTTTCTTCATTGCTTGGCCGTATTCTGAGCGGTAAATTATTCTTGTAGGATAATCCTCAATTTGTTCCTGCATTCTTGTACAGGATCACTCCATGCATCTTCCTGTAAATATCCAAAAATAAAATCCACATGATCAATGTTAGAATAAGAAAACAAACAAGAAAGGTCATGTGAATATTCCTCTCATATGTTCAAGACCATTTGTTTCTCATTCTTTTCTACTAAAGGTTGTAAATGTGGAAAGGTGGATGGGAGTTTGAACTCTTCTTTTATTGCTCTACAATCAACCAAAGCCTCATTTTTAGCCATCTCAATTGAATTAGAGTGTTCTTGCAGAGTGGCAACTTCTTTTTGTGGATGCTCATCCTCTTGGATAGGCTCATTCTCATAGGGTATCTCCTCCATATATTCACCATCACAATGCAATGAGCTTTCTAAAAGTATAATTACTATTTGATTCACTTGTATTGTTAGGTTCTTAATGGATTCAACATTTTGTATAAGTCCTTCTAGATTTTGAATAAATCTTTCTTCGACACTATTTATGAACTTATACATAAGCTCTTCTAAACTACCATTCTTCTCTTGAGGTGGTTGTCTTACTTCATTTTCATACCGGTTATAATAAGGGTATTCATCCCAACCACAGTTAAGATTGTGTCCATATGAAACCTAATAAATGTACGTACTAGAAATAGAGAGAGATTATTCAAAAGATGAACCATAGAAGGAATACTTACCTACTTGATGATCAACCCATAGATTATTTTCATTACATTGAAAACAAATACTCCCTTCTTTTCAAACTAGATGAGGTACTTTCCTTTTTAGACTGTTTCAAAATAAATGACACATTTCTAAATTTGAAAATAATTCAACTTTAAACTCTTCATATTACCCATTGTACCCTTAAAGAGAAACTTTTATAACCACACAAAGCTTTTACCCTTTAAGCTTTTAAGACCACAAGTTTCAAAAGTTTTCTTCTATTTTCTTAAACTCCATGCCGAGTCAAACTTCCTTATCTAAATTGAAATGAAGGGAGTAGCAGACTTGTGATAGTGTTCAACTGCTAAATCTGCAACCTTTTTATTAGGCTGGTTGTACTCCATCTTCAATAACAATTAGAGTTCAATATCAAGAATAATTATTCAAACTTTATTCGTAGCACTTGTAAGGTACTACAAAAGAAATCTTGAAGACAAGTTAATTAAAAATAAAATAAAAAGAAAAGAAAAGATAAATTCCCGAGTTAGCACTAAAATTTATTTTAAACACTATTGATTGTCAATCTCCGGCAATGACACTAATATTTGATGAGCGCAAAATACAACACAAAAATTATTGTTCCCTAGTCAAAGATAGTATAGTTTAGTAATCGTCTTCACATGGATTGGATTTAAACATTGTCCGAATAATCTTCTTGTTACACCCTATATTTTCGTATGTGAAAGTACGCCATAAGTGAATTGATGAAAGCTCGAAAATGAGATGTTACATCTCGCATTTTTGTACGTTAACGTTTCTTCATAAGATTAATCGACGTAAACTCGGGAATGAGATTATTTTGAGAATATAAGTATTACACTATTTCAAACAAGTAATAAGTAAATTCGTGAATGTGAGAGGGTAAGCGAACCAAAGAAAGTTTCGTCGAAGTTTGACATTTTGAGATAAAATACGGTTCAAGCTACAATACCCCGTATTTATGGACCAGTCCATACAAGGTACCACATAACCATGATAGTAAAATGTATAAGATATATTAAAAATGAGTAATATTATAAGTAATTTGAGATAATTCTTAATTATAAAGATAATCGGGTAATTATTGATTTTAGTGGGGGATTACCAAGTTAATTAAGATATTTTGGATAATCCTTTGAACCCCAACGTGGCAGCAACATATAATCAACCAAATGACTCTTTATTCACAAAGCAAGGTGGCAAAGTTAGATGAATAATGGTTGGCCAAATCACCACATGGAGTGGGTCCCACAACCTAAGATAATAGACCTCTAATTTACTAAGGGAAATGTTTATCTCTACAAAGTCTTGGAGGAAAACTTTAGCAAACTCATACAAAGCTCTAATTCATTTTTGAATCTCTACACATCAAAGAGTGCTTCAGCAAAGATGTTTATTTAAAATAGCAACGTAATAGCTTCAAATGTTTCATACGAAGACTATATAATACTATAGCAACGTGGAATTTGCAATTTTAAGGAAGTACGGTGCAATCTTTCTCAAGAATATCATATGGATTTTTTCCTACTTCGATCCGCCATTACATGATTTGTCACAATTGACGTGTGTTAGAGGGATTTTCAAGAGAATCGACTCAGGTATGTTAAGGCTATCCCTTCTTTCTTTTTGGCATGATCCATACGATACAAACGAAATAAGAAAATGCACAACTTCCATAAATGACTCTATTCATAGAAATGCTAGAGATGCTTATGTTCTTGAATTCCCATGTATCTTATTATTACATCTTCTGTTCATGGGTCTCAGAAAAATACGTAACTTGAAAAAGTTTACTTCATGATATCACTCAAAGGCATAATGGTCTTATGACATTTCGAGAGATTTTATTGATGTACTTCTCATACACTGCATTCATTTATATATGTACATTGACCCATGACCAGAAGACGTTATATACATGTATATATGTATATTATATATATGGGATATGGGACAAGGTTACAACGTTATATACGCTTCACCACCTGATCAATTGGTATACATAAATGATTTTGCCCACAGTGGCCGAGATGATATGATGGGATGCCCTCAGAGGCTTGATGATATTATGAACATATGTACCTATGCACGACATGACATTTATACACATATGCATGACACTATAAGTATTTCATGATTTACAAAGTTATCCAGACTTACAGCTTGAGTCATTTACTCCATGTTTCTTCCATATCTTATATATACTTATTTATGTGTCTTACATACTTGGTACATTATTCGTACTAACATCCATTTTGCCTGGGGACACTGCGTTTCATGCCCACTATCCCGATAGACAGGTTGAGAGTCCTCCAAGTATGCTATCAGCTCAACGGAAGATGTTGGTGCGCTCCATTTGCTCCGGAATTGATTATTTGGTTAGTATGATTTAGACATGTGTTGATTGGTAAGTCGGGGCCCTGTCCCGGCCTTATGAAGTTTATGTACTCTTAAAGGCTTGTAGACATATGTCATATATATGAAAGATTGTATGACCTTGTCGACCTATGTTCAGTGTACGAGTGATTATTTTGGCCTTATAGGCCCGTATGTCACATGTACAAGTTTCTATATCAGGTTGGGTCATTTTATGTCGAGTGTTTCCTCATATTTTATTATTATTTCCTCATACAACCTTTCTGGCCCACTTACCCATGATGGTGTAATAAGAAAGATATGTTACGTTGGTACTCGGTTGAGTAAGGCACCGGGTGCCCGTCGTGGCCCATCGATTTGGGTCGTGACACTTCAGTTGATTACTATCCAGGAAAATTAATACTTGATTTGATGATTACCAACTACAATTAACTTCTAAATATTAAGCAATTAACAATTAATAACAAAAGACCGCAGATGATCAACGAAGAAACATCAATGAGAGAAATAAGGGTAATTGACTAGAAAGGTGCAAGACAATTGATTCGGGATCTAATTTTTGAGTTAGTTCACTCTATAATACTGTTGATTCTCACGAATTCAACAAATAATCAAATTACACTTGAAGTTAATATTTCTCTTTCGATTAAACGTTAATTTCCTTAATTAATCCAATTGAAGCATGATAAAAAATTACAACAATAAAATGATGGTTATGATCTAAAGGGTAACTTCTCATGAATATTTTCCTATTTTTTTAGTTCGATTAATAATTCAAGAGGCTCTTTCGATTACCTACTTGAATCACGAATTTAAACTAGAGCAGAAGATGTAAAGAAATTCAATATCAAGCTCCTCTTTCGATTAAGCAAAATAAGAAATAACTCCGCAATACGAATTAAAACTCCATCAATTAATTACAATAATTATCAAGAATCGAATCCTTAATCAAGTTATTAAAATACCATATCTGTCAACACCCCAATGAAAATTACCCCATAGCTATGGAAATAGTCATCTCAATAAGGTTTAATAATAAAGAAGACATCAATGATTATAATTCGATACAAACTCTCGTATTGCACCGACCGTTTGTTAATATCTTGATGAATTTTTGTGTCTTCTTGCCTTTGTTGGTTCTCCAATCTTTTATAGGTCAAAATTCCCTTTAAAAATATGTTTCCAGTATATTTATACCAAGTAGGAACAAACCCGGACGAAACTACCCTCTTTGAGCTAAAGTGGGAAAACCTGCAAACTTTTTGCACTGCATGTGTCGCACCATGTCACACTATGGTTCACATTAGTGTAATTTACGCAGTTGCAAACTCTCTGAACTCCACTTGTCTGACAGACTTTTGTGCTAATGTGTCACACTATGCCACGCGCTATGCGTCGCACTGGTGTATTTTTCTGTCAGACCCAAAAACTACAAGTCTCTGAACTTCTCAAATATTTGACAAATTTTTGTACTAATGTGTCGCTCCATGCCACGCCATATGTGACGTACTAGTACATTTTGCTCTACCCTTTGCGTTTTCTTCCAACTTTCGTATGCAACATCGGTCCACGAGCTCTAGATACAATCCCGATTTAATTATTTGGCTTTTACTCATACTTCAAAGCTCCAAATTATTCAATTTAGCTCCAATTTATCTTTTAAACTCAGAATCATTTTCTACAAGGCATAAAATACATAATAAGTGCAAATCACCATCCTTTAAGCTCGAACACACATAAAATGGAGTAATTAGAGTGTAAATTACAGCTAAAATACAGGTTTCTAACCTACCATCAACGACCCGTTCTGAAAAGCTACCATGGCCATCCCTTCGGAAATATTTGGTAGGGTCATCCTCACCCTGTTAAATCAAGCGAGAATATCCATCAATCCCTCTTCTGGGGATTGCTTGATGGCGAAGAAATCGTTTACTCTTGTTTCAACTTTCTTGGCCCTGGCATGCGCCATCACGAACTTGTTAGCCATCTCTTCGAACGTTTCTATAGAATGAGTTAGTAACTGTGAATACCATGTTAACGCCCCTCCAGTGAGGGATTCGCCAAATTTTATCAGCAAGACGGAGGACACCTACTCTTTGGTGAGGTCGTTTCCTTTCTCAGTAGTAATATAGTGAGTCACATGATCTTCGAGGTCAGTCGTCCCATCGTAGATTCTCAGATATGAGGCATTTTGAAGGTTTTTGGTACAGTATATGGAGTTGCTTCCTCGTTGTACGATTTTTCTAAAAACCTGATGGCGTCCTTTTTTGGCCATGATTTGGGGGTACCTGGTATTTTGTCTACCTGTTCCTGGTGCACCCTTATTTGTTATTTGTGTACCTTGTTCTCATTTTTCATTTCTTCCATTCCTTTCAATATGGCGGCGAGGAGTTATCGCCTACCTTGTCAATAATTATGCGAGTGTTACCTGGGGTTGAAGTGTTTAGTTGGTCGTCCTAGCCGTTTTTGCGATGTGTTGTGTGGGCTCTTATGGGTTCTACGGTCATACATGCGGTTTGTTTGTTGATCATGCTGATAGAGTATCAGTTAGCCATGCTTCGAGGAGTTTTTTCATAGCAGATGGTGCCCTTTTTCCCGTGGACGTAGAGGCTCCTTTGTCCATTTTGTTTTGTTGCACTGCAGAAAGGGCCAGGCGACCTCTCTCGTCAAGGAGAGGCCGTGGGCGTCACTTCCTCGCCTTGGGTGCCATAGCTTTCGTTGATGGCGTTCATGAGCTTAATGGGAACGTTATCTATTATCCTCGTTCTGTTTCCTTGGTTACCTGCCATGCATGAAAACTTTTGTACACATAGAAAAGAGAGATAAACTTTGTGGTTTGTTAGATTAACAAGTCACATGAGTTATAGATCTAATGAAAACTAAAAGATTGCCTGAGAAAATCCCCACAGACGATGCGAAACTGTTTGACCCAAAATTTAGATCTGGGTTTAAACAATCAAATTTTATAATAAAATAAGGTAAATCTTAGCCAGTATTAGTATCCAAAAGATAGATTAGCTGATTTTGTAATGAGATTCCATGGATACTCTTTGAGTAGCAATAAATAGTATCAATAATATTATATTTAATGATCTAAGAATGAAGAAAGTAGCATTTAATAGCAGTAAATAATAATGACATAAATGCATGCAAATCATCCGAAAATGGTGAGATTCTTTGATATTCTTTGTGACAAAGATAGATGATGATAAGCCCTTGAATATTCAGATTCTCTTTGGATCGTGGGAGAAAAGATAGGTAAAGATTTCAAGAAAAGGTGTATTTTGTATGTGTATGATAAAGTAAGAATCTTCAGAGAGTGTCAATATATTGTTTTCCACGATGAGTATCCCATGCCCGCTATAGTTATATATCTTTCCATTACAAGGGCACATAGGCCACAAAAACCCTAATAGTACATATGGGAGGAATATTTACTAGAATATTCTCTGTAAGGTCTTATTTCTAAAATTAGTCGTTACTACTTTATTAAAGGGAGTACTCATCCCTGTCTTCGTCCCCCGTTGGGTCCTCGACCTCACCTTCATTTTCTGTTAAAACCCAATTGATGACACGTGGCAACCTTCGAAGGCTTTCTTAATGCTGATTAGGCTCACATATAATTATGATAATTTTTAGCTCGTACAGTAATGTGTACACGTACTTGCACGCGTAAACACAACTCTCTCCCTTAAATATTTATCACTTTTGGTTTCTCAGATTCAAACTAAGTAAATTTTACCCGACATATCAGAAATATATGTTTTTGTCATTTGAAGATAAGAAAAATTGTACTTCATAGTATTTTTAGTCTAATATATGAATATCTAAAATTTTGTAAAATAGAAATGAATATATAAAATTTAACTTAAAAGATAAATTAATTTAATCCTTGAGAATTGGTCAATCCTAAAAAATAAAAAGTATCAAATAAATTGGGACAAAGAGAGTAATATTCATTTCAAGGTTGAACATATCGATTGGTAAAAGATTGAATCAGTGAGGAACTAATCCAATTATCGGTAAGTCAAGTGTTCTTGGGTAACAACAATGTTAAAGAGTTTCTTTTCCAGCATAAAATTCAATGATTCTGGAATTTAAAACTAGTTGGAAATTTCTTAATGGTATAATAAGATACTTTTTTAAATTATAGAAACTTCCATAGTTTAAATCAAGTGACTGAACGCATTTTTCAAATTTATTGATTGTTTCATAGTTTTATTTAAATGTTCAAATCTAGCATTGGCCAGGCTTCGAGATTGTCCACCATTGGCCATTGCTATAGATTAATTCCAAGGTAAACGATAGCACTCCTTTTTTGATAGGTCACTTTCACTTTTCTAGAGCCAAAAAATACTACTCCCTCCGCTTCAATTTAGATAAGGTAGTTTGACTCAGCACGAAGTTTAATGAAAAAAAATGTTTCTGAAATTTATGGTTTTAAAAGCTTAAGGGGTAAAAGATTTGTGGAGGCATGACATTTGTGTGGTTATAAAAGCTTCTCATTAAGAATAAAACTAGTATTAGTACCCGCGCGTTGCGCGGACAAATTATTTCATTGCGATGTATGTTTGCGATGTATGTTGTTTGAATCATGTACAAATAACCTTAAAATATATATATATATATATCTCAGATAAAAATTATATAACATGAGAATTTAATTATGAAGCAGGATATGAAATTATTGATCAAATCTCGTAGTAGACAACCAATCTTTTTAACATATATTTGTAGCAACCTAACCCCTTGATTTTAGTACTTGCATTTCGTTCCGTTGTCGATATTAAAGAATACTAAACATGTCATATTGTGATCTGTCTTGTTTGAGCACATTAGATCATATTATTTTAACAAAATTCTTACAATCACTTTATTTTTATCAGGAAGTCAAATATGTCTTATTCATCACATCATTTTTACGTAAATTCTTTTTTTGTTTTGTTCTTTTCTTATAGTTATTGTATTATTTAATATTTCATATTATTATACCATCATATAATTTTTTGTTAGCTTATAATTAAATTAATGTCTTGCTTATTATCCTTTTAATAGTATGTGATAAAAATAAATGTTCTATATTTGATATATTTTTATGCTTTTATCCTCTTATTTATAATATTTTAATCATTTAAATTTGTCAGTAATATTTTTAAATATAATTAATTATTTTATTTTTTCTATATTAAAATTAATTTAAAGTATAAGTATCCTCACACTACCGCTTTTTTTTTTAATATACATTCTCTTTCCTACTATAAATGTTAATTAGTTTTATATTAATATTTCACCTATAACCAAAATAATGTCATATTTTGTTTTAAATTGTAACTTTTAATTGGTCTAAAATATTAATACATAAGTTATTTGATAATCGTGTTCCAAATGTATTGAGTTCTCTTATAATTAATTTTTTTTGCAACCCACTTTATCTTCTGTTTCTCTATTTCATTCCAAAGAAATTTACAGATCATGTAGACGCAGACCATCTACTCCTCATTACATGTCTTCTATCTATAGATTCAGTGAATTCACCACTGAAGTCTAAGTAACTAACTAGACTAACAGCTAATTGAAATACATCAAGGCTAACTATACATCAAGAACTTATCTATCCTTTATGGGTATCTGTTGAGTGTTGAGAGTGCTCCCTGCCAGTGTTGTATTTCATGCCCTCTCGTGTGTATATGAATTGTTATTTCCCTGAATATGCTGTTCACATTTACTGCACCTCCCTGGAATCGAACTTTGTTCCTGTCCCTCCATATAGTGTAAACCATCATGCCAAAGACACAGGTAACAATTTCCCATTGTCCACTTTTTCTTGTGGCATAATGACTTATCCATTCCACCTCTCGTTGCCAATCTTGAATAGGTCTGCAATGTCCTAACCATATCAAGAGTCTCGACCACACTTCCTTTGTCACATAGCATTCAAAGAATAAATGGTCGAATGTTTCACCAGCTAGCTTACAGAATGCACATTGTTGATCTATTTGAACACCAAACTTCAGTAGCCTGTCAACTGTAGCTAATCTTCTCTGTAATACTAACTACAGAATGAATTTAAATCTGGGATGCAATCTTGGCTGCAATACTATGCCTTTCCATGGAACCTTTGGCAGTTGGGGGAATTGTAGCCTGTAAAGTTTCCTAATACTAAAAGAGTTGTCATTCTGTAATTGATCCAACCTATTCAACAGGTTTTCTTGAATACCTTGAACATCCCCAATGAGCTTCCTTGACTCCAAAATTTTCCTGACTACCCAAGTTGCATTCTTGGGTATTGGCATATGTTCGAGTGTGTGATGCTTTATGTAGAAGGTATGGATCCATTTGATCCATAAGCAGTCCTTCTTTTTAGCCACTGCCCAGAGGTGTTTTGCCACTGCAGCTCTGTTCCAAAATACCAAGTTCATTACATTTAAACCCCCTGCTACTTGTGGTAAACAGACTTTTTCCCAAGAGACCAAGGCCTTTTTTGAAACTGTTGATGAACCAGTCCATAAAAATGATCTGCAAATAGCTTCTACCATCTTCATCACCTTTTTTGGTAGTAGGAAGGTCTATGCCCAGTAGGACTATATTCCAAACAAAACTGACTTTATCAGTTGAACTCGTCCTGCATAAGATAAGAGTCGTGTTGTCTAACAGTTGATCCTCTGAGTAATCCTCTCCACTAGTGGCCAACATTGAATAACTGTAAGCTTCCTGGCTGCCAAAGGTACCCCCAAATATTTGAATGGAAGTGTACCTTCAGGGAACCCCAGTTCTTGCAGTATATCCTATTTCTGGTTCACTGAGACACCTGCTAGGTAAGCTGCACTTTTCTCTGCATTTGCTTGAAGACCGGAAGCTTAAGAAAACTTTTGAAAAGTTTGTCTCAACAATCTGATGGATTGTAAGTCAGCCCTGCAAAACATGAGAAGGTCGTCAACAAAACAAACATGCACCACTCCAAGTTTTTGGCATCTGGGATGGAACTTGAACACTTTATTCTTCATCATCTGAGCAAATTCCCTTTGTAGGTATTCCATTGCCAAGACAAAAAGATAAGGTGACATGGGGTCACCTTGTCTTATCCCCCTTCTTCCTTTAAATGGCTTAGTCATACCCCCATTTATGTTTAGAGAATATGTTACTGAAGAGATACATTCCATAATCCACCTTGTAAATTTATAAGGGAATCCCAAGTCCAATAGCACTCTCTCCAGGAATGTCCATTCTAAGGTGTCATAAGCTTTCCTCAAATCAACTTTCAGGACACATCTTGGAAAGATACTTTTTTTATTGTAGCCTTTGAACAATTCATGTGTAAAGAGAATATTATCTGTGATACAT
Source organism: Nicotiana tabacum (assembly GCF_000715075.1). Taxonomy (NCBI): domain Eukaryota; kingdom Viridiplantae; phylum Streptophyta; class Magnoliopsida; order Solanales; family Solanaceae; genus Nicotiana; species Nicotiana tabacum. The sequence continues at coordinate 113,661,312 of NC_134089.1, forward strand.
CTGCCCTCAATAAAAGCTGATTGTGATTCCCCTACCAGACCTCCAATTACTCTCTTTATTCTTGCTGTGATGACCTTTGTAATGATCTTGTATAAGGTTGTGCAGCATGCTATTGGTCTATAGTCCTTGACATAACTAGGATTCTGCACTTTTAGGAATTAGTGTCACTGCAGTACTACTAATCCCTTTGTGCATCTTCCCAATTGCAAAAAATTGCTTGACAGCATCACAAACATCATCACCCACTTCCTGCCAATGTTTAGTAAAAAACTCAACTGGAAATCCATCCACTCCAGGGGCCTTTTCATGAGGCATATCCTTTATTGCACTTTGGATCTCCACTAATGTAATCTCCTGAATGAGCTTCTCTTTCTGACTTAAAGTGAGGCATGGACCTTGTTGAATAACTTCTGTGTTTGGACACCTGTGAATACTGCCCCTTTCCCCCATGAGTTTAGTAAAAAAGGAGATGAACTCATTCTCCAGTTGTATAGGATCTGTCACTTTTGTTCCATCCTCTCTATAGATAGCTGTGATTGCATTCCTACTAGTCCTCATCTTCCATTGAGCATGAAAGTACTTTGAGTTTGAATCACCACATGTGATCCAATCAGCTCTAGACTTCTGTTTAAATACTTGTTCCTCTATATTGCTCCATTTTTCAACCTCTGCCAAGGCCCTTCTTTCCTGCTCTATCAGATCTTGATCCAAGTGTTGAACCATAAGTTTTGTCTGTATAACTTCAAGCTTATGCCTCGCATGGTTTAGGTGTTGTTTGTAGGAAGCCATATAAGCATTCAATTCCTTCAAGTCTCCCTTTAACATCTTCAATCTTTGCCAAACTTTATGCATTGGTTCTGCTTGTATATTTTGCTCCCAAACTCTGTTGACAATCTTTTTAAACTCAGCATTCTCCATAACTGAACTATACAATTTGAATGGTTTAGGGTGTAGACTCCTCATCTGATGTCCTTGACTGCACTTGATCAAAATAGGAGAGTGATCAGACACCTCTGGATTTAAGAACTCAGCTTCAATATGACCATATTGTTGCAGCCAATCGAAATTTCCAAATGCCCAGTCAATCCTGCTGTAAACTCTTTTATCAGGTTCTTGCTTGTTACACCAAGTATAATACCACCCCAAACTTTTCAGTTTGGTAAGTTGCAATGTGTTTAGTAAATCTTGCAATCCTTGTGTCTCACCTTGTGTAACTGGGGTTCCAATTCTGTCATCCGTGTACAAAACATTGTTAAAATCACCACATAATAACCAGCAATCTTGAATTGTACTCCCTAACTGAATAATTGTCCTCCACAATTGACTTCTCTAGTTGCTGTCATTACTCGCATATATTATGGTTACTGTAGTTCTAAAGTTAAAATTTGGCTCCTGTACTTCATAGTGAATAAACTAATCCTCAATCTGTATAATCTGGACGTTTACATTCCCTTTCCATAATAGCCAAATCCTACCATTTGGATGTGCATTGTAATTGCAGCATACATTCCATTCCCTTGCTACTTGACTGATAATTCTAGAAAATTTTCTCTCCTTTACTCTTGTCTCCAAACATCCCATTACATCCACCTTATACTTCCTCAGAAAAAGCCTAAGCTCCTTCTGTTTGTGGGGCTTATTTAGCCCCCTTATATTCCAAGTACAAAGGTTCATTTCTGGGTGAAGCTGGATGGGCCAGCACCCCCTTGGAGTGTTTGTGGATCATTCATCTGTAGGACCTCAAATCTATTGGCAGAAGTAAAAACTATAGATGTTTCTATAGCTTTTCCTTTGTTAACATACTTTGTCCCTTCATCATTCCACATCTCTCCTTGAGTGCCCTCAGCAGCTACATTTTGTTTGGGTGCTTCAGTTCCCATTCCATTTGGAACAGGATTGGTATGAGTATTCTTCTCTACTTGCATCCCAGCATTCTCATCATCTTCTCCTCTATTCACCTTTGGTACCCATATTAAGTTCTCCTTGTTCTTGTTCTTCTGTTTCTGTGGTTGCTTCCTAATTTCTTCTCCCCTTTCCTGCTTGTTCTTCAACCAATAGTCTTCAGAGTTATGACCAAACCTTACACAATCACAGCAAAACTTTGGTTTCCAATCGTACTCAATTTGTTGATTGATTATCCCTCTAGAAGTTTGGAGATTCACACTGTCTGGCAGGGGTCGGGATATATCAGCTTCAACAAGTACTCGTGCAAATGATATCTTCTCTAACTCAGCAGTAAATTTATCAGTGTACAGAGGTTTTCCCACTGTACTGCCTAATTTGCTCAATACATCTGTGGCACAGAATCTCAATGGTAGACCTAGAAATTTGACCCATAGTGGAATTTTACTCATACAGCTTGGGTCAAATTTGAAATCCACACTCCAACACTGCAGAATAAGAGGTTTATTGTGGTATGTATATGGACCATTATGAAGAACTAGTTTCCTATCTACCATATTTTGGAATCTAAACACAAAATATCCTTCATCATGATAAAGGATTTGAGGTTGGTCAGCAAAATCCCAGACATTTGCAATGTAATTTTCCATCGCTTTCTCATATGGATTATCCCCCAAAACATAGCCAATTAGGGCTATACTCCAGTAATTCTCCTGTTCTTTTGTTTCTTCATCATCAATTTGCACTACAACAGTACCATCGCGAATAATAAGGGGTATGTAATTCAATGCCTTACCCTTTTGAGAACTCCTATTGTGATACCTAGCTGGTACCGCTTCCTCCTCTTTGTTCCCAATTTTTCTGGTAGGTTGCACATTCCCTGTTGCTGAGAAATTCAGTCTACGATAAACTACTTCAGTGTTTTCCTTCATAGCAGGTTTCACTGCAGATTCCCCCTTTTCATTCTCACTTTCCTCCACGATTGGTTGAAATTTTTGTGGTAGGAAGCTTCCAAACATCATAGGCCTCAATTCCTGTTGAAACCCAGTATCTGGCGTTACTATCTTCTCACCTTGAGCTGGGTTTTGAAACACTGTAGGGGCACTACCCATACCAGTTAACCACCGTCCTGTTTGTACCTGAGCTGGTGTTACTAAACTTGCATCATTATCCTTCTCTCCCAATGGCGATGGGAGCTTCTTCCGTTGTCTAGCCATGACCGATGGCGTATGTTAGCTAATCTTGCTAATCATGCCCAATTACCCAATTACCCCTAATTAATTTTGTATTAGATGGAGTTAAATTTTCTTTCTTTTTTAGCTATAAGATAAAATTTAATTTTAAATTTAATTTTCATTATTAAGATTACCAATATTAGAAATTTATTTTGTATTTTTAAAAAAATTTTAATCATAGAAAAAAAAATTCTTAATTTTATAAACACATTATTTCTAAATATTGTAATAATATTTTTTACTATCATTTTAATTCTTTACGTAATATTTTTTTAAAAAAGAATTTCATCTCAAACTCAAATAATTCTTATCATTTTATTTTCTAAACTGGACCACATTTTCAAAATATTATGCTATGCATTCAAACTCAAACTAACTGCACTCGATTCAGATATTAATCATAAGTCAAAAATTTTAATACATAAGTTATTTGATTATCATGTTCCAAATGTATTGAGTTCTCTTATAATTAAGCTTGTATTAGATGCAGTTAAATTTTTGTTCTTTTTTAGCTATAAGATAAAATTTAATTTTTAATTTTCATTATTAAGATTACCAATATTAGAAATTTTTTTGTATTTTTAAAAATTTATTTAATCATAGAAAAAAAATTCTTAATTTTTTGATCACATTATTTCTAAATATTGTAATAATATTTTTACTGTCATTTTAATTCTTTACGTAATATTTTAAAAAACAAATCTCATCTCAAACTCAAATAATTCTTATCATTTTATTTTCTAAACTGGACCGCATTTTCAAATAATTGTGTTATGCATTCAAACTCAAACTAACTGCACTCGATTCAGATACTAATCACAGAAAAATATTTTCTTAATTGTTTGAACATATTATATCTAAATGTTGTAGTAATATTTTCACTGTCATTTTACTTCTTTACATAATTGTTTTTTAGTTTTAAGATACAAATTTAATTTTTATAAAATTACCTATATTAGAAATTTATTTTATAATTTAAAATTTTATTTTTTATTATTGTTTTATTTTTCTTAAATAAGACTTCAATTTTGTGGTATTATTCATAATTTGAGCATTTGCATCGTAGTTTTAAGAATTTTCTAATCTTAAATTCAAATAGTCTTTTCTTTTCATTTCTAATAGTAAATTTCTAATAAGTTAACATAATTTTTCTATTTTTTAATCTAATATATAGTCTTATTACGTTTTATGTGGCTTTTCATTAACTTGTAACTTTATTTAATATCATTCTCAACTACTTTTCTTTAATAATATAAGATAAATATATTTTTTTAAATTATAAAATAAATATTTATTTTGTTTCAAAAATATTGCTCGAAAATTTAATAATATTTTTAAGTATTGTATATTTACTTTATTTTATTTTCTAAACTTTTGATTTATAAATGTCCTTACATTATCTCTAATTTATTTTTATTGTTCAATATTTTTAGTTTTTATTTTACTATTAGACTTGAGTTATTTGGACTTATATTATGACTTTTTTTGTCATAATATAAAAAACTTTCTCATCTCAAATTTAAATAAGTTTTACACTTTTTCCTATGATAAAAAAAACTTAGTTTTTTTTTTCTATTTATTCTTTATTATTAATTTTATATTATTCAATACCTAATATTATTACATTGTCATGTGAATTTTTATTAGCCTGTTTGAATTTAATATCTATTTTTACCACACTCATTCTAATATAATATAGATAAAAATTAAAATACTTTCTTAACTTAAAATTAAATAATTTTTATCATTCTATTTTCTTAATTGGAACATATTTTCAAAAAAATTATGGTATGCTTTCAAACATAAACTAACTAAACTCAATTCAAATATTAATCATAGAAAATATTTTCTTAATTGTTTGAACACATTATATCTAAATGTTGTAGTAATATTTACGTATAAAATATCCGTTTGCACGATTTATCAATATTAATATGAATTTATTTTTCTTGTTATTAAAGTATCTTTTGCTGATTATTTAATTTTTCTCTTACCTTATAATTAATTTGTATACTTTATGTAAGATCTTATTTTGCTACTTGAATTTATTTAGTTTTTAAACTCCATAAATCTTTAATATCTTAAGTAATTTTTAGTTTTATTTTATATTTTAACTTACTCCAAAGTATAAATAGTCATAGGTTATCTCAATTTACGTCTTTATATTTTTTTCTATTATAGTTTTTAATTAATTTTTCACCTCCATATTTCTAGCTAACATAGAAGAAAATCTATGAGTGGATCAATATATAGATATAAATATAGATACTAATACAAATATACATATAAATTTAAATATAGATATATAGATTAGATTTATCTAGATCTATTTAGATTATGTATAAGATTCATTAAACTACCTCCATTAATTATGTTTCTATATATAATTTTTAATTATTAATGTTGTCCTAAAATTGCCAAGTGACTTCATTTTAGCTTGCCACTTGACTTAACCACAATGCATACTACTCTCCTTTTAATATAACTAGTATTAGTACCCGTGCGATGCGCGAAAAATTAAAAAGAATAATTTACACCGCATATTTTAATTTTTTAGTGTTAATATTTTTATAACCAAACATTAAACCTATTTTGAGACTCTAGTAAAACTTATATTCCGCTGTCCTAATAAAATATTCCATGAAAAATAATGATACTATACAATTTGATTGATATGAATGTTCCATGATAACTAATAATACTGTACAATTTACTTGATACGAAACATGTGAGCAAAATCAATTAATTAAAGACATGAGAATCTCTTTAATTTTTCATCTTCTACATGCCCTTGATCACTTTTCTTAAATATGTTAAAGTATATTTTTAGCACATCTTGAACTTAAGTTTATTACTTAATATACTATAATTTAACTTTGGTTCAACATTGTATGTCCATTATCTAGAATACACACGCATAAGAGGGGAAAAAATGAGAAAAGATTAAAACGTATGAAATACTGCAAAAAAATATCTCAGTTCTCATAAACATTTGAGATATATGAGGAAATAACTAAATGCAATACGTTACTATTTTCATGGAGTTATTGAGACAAATTTCAGCTTCCTTCAATTATCCACATTTAAAACATATATTAATGAGAACAATTCAATAACAAATATCACATTCACGCCATAATTCACTTTGCAATTATGGATCAACCTTCCCCATTTTATAGCTGCTATATATATATATTGTAAATAGAGTTGTGTTGACTAACATGTTTGAGCTTATCACATTCTTTTGTATCCTTATTTCATTGATACCAACACTTAAAAGACGACCTGTTCTATATCGTCTGGGGAATTGTATATGACCAATAATCAGTTTAGGTAAGTTATATATGCACAATTATAGTGAAGAAAGATTACCTGTTTGGAACTGACCATTCGTTATATCATGCAAAGTAAGATTAATTTTCTTCATTTTCGATTCTTCTCCATCTACCATTTCTAGGATCAACACTTTGTAAAAGAAATAGTGAAATATAAAACAATTACCGAATAGTTCATTCTTATCAACATCAAGTTGATTTATCAAATGTTTGTAAGGTCTAAAGTTGATGATATTCAAACCAAACTGCAGATCATTGATTTCAACTACACTTGTCCTATGAGTAAACGTCAGTTTCAATTTATTCTTGTTGATCTTAAATTTCATATCGTTTGGTCCAACTACAAAATTCTTCGTAATGTACAATCTCATTTCTTGTATTTTGTTTTAAAGATACGTATAACAGACCGTCCAACAGTTGCATAAATTCAATCTCCCTAAAAATAAAATACAATCAAAAGAAATTCAAGTTAGTAGGAGGTCATTGTTATATAAAGATTATGAATTTTTTGTTGGTAAAAACCCATAACATACTAATGCATCAATAGACACGAGTAAACGATCGCTAATAGTCATAATAAACTGGATGACATATATTGTATTCCTAAACATGCATCAATACCCAAATAAATTTTTTATCTTGCCAGCATGGACATAATTTGATCAAAACCTTTTGTCAAATAGCTTAACCGTTTGAATTGAAATCTGTCATGAAGAAAAAATCTCTATCTATTATGCATTAAGCGTAAAAATTGTAAAAACTAACATAAGAAAGTAATATTTAATGCCAAACTACAAAAGTAAAAACTACAAAATCAGCAAATTTTATTGAATACAAAGAAATATAAATAAACCTGTCTGTAAATTAAAATCTTGAGTTGTTTATATATTCAATCACATATGCAAATTTCTTACATAAAATCATAAAGTAAAATAGAATTTTAATGACAAATTTTTATTGCCTAACGCCAGTTCAAATTATAAATGAAACCATAATAAATCTCTATCTAGACCCTAACAACATCGTAATTAAAGTGGATTAAATATATGCATAGGTTGAAGAAAATACAAAACAACTCAAATATCCACATTACCTAGTAATGGAAAAGATTAATAGCACTTAAAAATGTATGCACCTTTTTATCCTGATTAAGTAATTCAAGAGGCTGTCTAATTTATCACGATCTGGAACGTGCCATATCTAACAACTCCAATCCATTTTGATACTCGATATTTTACTAATATATATAGTTAATATTTGCAATCATATTTTACGGTTTCTAATTGATTGTAAGTTTGTTTATAATAAACTATATGTAAGGTATTTTGTAGTAGGTAATATGAGTAATATATTAAAGACTATAAGCAACAAATCCTAATTAAAAGAGATTCTTAATAGTATTTTCTTATATAGATCAGTGCCAGCTCTAATATGCAATATATAAAAAATAAATTATTAAGTAGATACACAATTCGGAGGATGTTCAAAAGGAAAACAAATATTTAATACTAATTTCTTAGATAAATGAGCGACATCTCTAATATGCAATTCATAAAAAAAATCAATTATTAAGTACATACACAAATTTGGAGAATGTTCAAAAGAAAAAGGTAGTAATATTATTTCCTTATATAATGAGCCACGGTTCTAATTTCTAATATACCATTCATAAAAAGTATTCAATTATTAATCAAGGAAAATTTCTTCAAAAGGAAAAGATATTTAGTAATATTTTCTTATATCAATCGGTGATAACAGTATATGCAGTTCATGAATTCAGCTTTAATTATTAATTAGATAAACAATTCTAAAGAATGTTCAAAAGGATTAGGTATTTAATATTATTTCCTTATACAACTCGTTGGTAGCTCTAACAATTCATTAATAAAAAAATCAATTAGTAATTTGATATAAAATTCTAGAGAATGTTTCTTCAGAAGAAAAATATATTTAGTTATACAATTCGGCGACATCTTTATGTAATTCAAAAAAATTAATTATTAATTAGATACAAAAGAATATCAATTAATAACTTTTATTAATGTTATATAAATAGAATCCAGCAAATTGATTCTATTTGTGATGACCCGGCCAGTCGTCTTATGAGTTACCGCTCCGTTTTTCCCTATTTTAGCTTCTTTACGCTTCGTTATCCGTGTTTTATGTGATCGGGTTGATTAGTTTGAGTTCGGAGAGGATTTGGTAAGAAATGAGACACTTAGTCTCTTTTAAGAAAGCTTAAGTTGGAAAAGTCAACCGGATATTGACTTATATGTTAGAAGGTTCGGAAGTGAGTTCCGATGGTTCGGATAGCTTCGGGAGGTGATTTGTAACTTAGCAGCGTGATTGGAATGGGTTGCGAGAGTGACAGTAGCTTCGTTGTATCATTTGGGATGTGTGTGCAAAATTTTAGGTCATTCGGACGAGATTTGATAGACTTTTTGATCGAAAGCATAATTTAAGAGTTCTTGGAGTTCTTAGGCTTGAATCCCCTGTTAAATTAGTGATTTGATGTTGTTGTGAGCATCCCGAGGTTTTGAACAAGTTTGAATGATGTCATGGGATGTGTTGGTGCAATTGGTTTGGAATTCCAGGAGTTTCGGGTAGGTTCTGGGATGTTTTAGGCCAAAATCATAGCTGTAGCAAGTCCAGAAGGGTTGCAGGCCTCGGAACCCACCCGCGCGAACTGCACAAAAGGAAGTGCGGCCGCGGTATATGTTGTGTGGACTGCACAAAATGAAGTGTGGCCGTGGTGGTTTTGTGCGGACCGCAATGCTTTTGCACGGACCGCGGTGGTTCTGTGCGGACCGCGGAGGCTGAGATCTGAAGGGTACTTTATAAATACGAGGTTTTGGGTTTTATTTGATATTTTGACCTACAGAGCTCGGATTTTGGCGATTTTTCAAAGGTTTGATTCTAACTCAGATTTAGCTAGAGTACATGAATCTATCATTGAATTCATCATTTAATTTATGATATGGGATGGAATTTGGGAAGAAAATTGTGAAACCTTTCAAAAATATAAAATGATGATTTGAAGGACCAAATGGTATCGGAATTGAATAATTTTGGTATGGTTAGACTCGTGAGGGTATGAGAATTCTGAAAATGTAAATTTTACTCGATTCCAAGACGTGGGCCCGGGGCTCGGGTTTTGCTAATTTCGGGATTTTTGATATTTTTCGAATGTTTTCGCTTGGGTTTTGTTCCCTTAGCATAGTGTGACGTATTTGTCACGACCCGGATTTTCCACCCTCGAGAGTCGTGATGACGCCTACTAATGAGAGCTAGGCAAGCCAATCCTTAACAGCTTACTTCGTTAACAATTACTTCTTTTAAGAATGATCGGCGATAGCATGAAAGCAACGAAATTAAATAAATATGCGGAAGACTTAAATTTAAAGAAAACTGAACAATAATGCGAGAATCAACATATGCCTCTACCCAAGAACTGGTGTCACATTACTCACGAACTTCTAAGAGTGCTAAATACAACCGTTTGAAAGAAAATATAAACTGTTTGTCTCGAATATATGAGATAACATACGGAAATAAAAGATAGAGGAGACGTCGGGCCTGCAAACGCCTACAAGGCTACCTCAGTGTCTCACTGGACTGAAGGCTGGCTCCCGCGCTACGGCTGTTGTCCAAAACCTGGATCTGTGCAAAAGAGCACAGAGCGTAGTATCAGCACAACCGGCCCCATGTGCTGGTAAGTGTCTGGCCTAACCCCGGCGAGGTAGTGACGAGGCTAGGACCAGACTCCAGATAAACCTGTACAGTTATATAATATATGACGGAAAAGTAAACAAGTAATAAGCAGTTAAAGCTGGGGAAGGGGAACATGCTTCGGGGATAGCAGTTAAAAGAAATAACAGGGAATAATAAGGAAGCTAGCACTATAACTTCTATCACAAATGAAGAAACTAAAGGCAACTTTCACTTTCAGTTTCCTCTTGTCGCAGGCGTGCAACCCGATCCCATTTCTCATATCTCGTGGTAGGCATACCACCCGCTCCCATTCATTCTATCTCGTGGTAGGCGTACCACCCGCTCCCATTTCATTATATCTTGTGGTAGGCATACCACCCGCTCCCATTTCATAATATCTTGTGGTAGGCGTACCACCCGCTCCCATTTCATCAATCTTGTGGTAGGCGTACCACCCGCTCCCACTTCATAATATCTTGTGGTAGGCGTACCACCTGATCCCATTTCTCATATTTCGTGGTAGGCATACCACCCGCTACCATTTCATCAATCTTGTGGTAGGCGTACCACCCGCTCCCATTTCATAATATCTTATGGTAGGCGTACCACCCGCTCCCATTTCATCAATCTTGTGGTAGGCGTACCACCCGCTCCCATTTTATTATATCTTGTGGTAGGTGTACCACCCGCTCCCATTTCATAATATCTTGTGGTAGGCGTACCATCCGCTCCCATTTCATCAATCTTGTGGTAGGCGTACCACCCGCTCCCATTTCATCAATCTTGTGGTAGGCGTACCACCCGCTCCCATTTCATAATATCTTGTCGTAGGCGTACCACCCGCTCCCATTTCAGTTGAAATTATGTTAAAAGATGTTAAGAAGTGAAGAAAATGAGTTAGAAATCACTTACCAATCGTTTCGGAGAAGAAATGTTGTTTGGAAAATCGCCTCTTATGTTTTGGGGTTTTGAAAAGTGTAAAATAACTGAAATTCACGTGTATTTATACCCCTCTGAAGTTCCCACAGCGGACCGCGCAAGAAGGACCGCGGCCGCACAGGCTTCCTGAAGGCCTGCGGATCTATGCCCCGCACGGACCGCACAAAGCCGACTGCGGCCGCGTAGCACCCACTGCGGACCGCGCAAAGGCGACTGCGGCCGCACGTGTTTCCTCGCGAGCCGCGCAAAAGGGTTCAGAGACCTGTCAAAATTCCTGAACCTGCAACATCTGATCTTTTAAAGCCTAAGGCATCCCAGAACCTACTAGAAACTCACCCGAGCCCTCGAAACTCTAAACCAAGCATGCACACTACCTCAAAAACACCCTACGAACATATTCGTGTGATCACATCACCAATGTAACATCATGAACATCGAATTGAGCCTTAAGATCAATGAAATTTCTCCAAAATTCCTTTCAAACATCAATTTCCCAATTAGGGTCCGGATCACGTTAAACTACGTCCGTTTTTTACCAAACTTTATAGAAGTGATTCAAAACATATATAAGACTCGTACCAGACGCCGGAACTAAAATACGGGCCTGATACCATTGCTTTCTAATCAGATTTCATTTCTATTTTTTTTAAACATTTTCAGAGAACAATTTCACTTAAAAATTCATAACTCGGGCTGGGGACCTCAGAATTTGATTCCGGGCATACGCCCGAGTCCCATATTTTCCTATGGACCCTCCGAGACCGTCAAATCACGGGTTCAGGTCTGTTTACCTAAAATGTTGACCATAGACAAACTTATTCATTTCGAGGTAAAAACTTAGAAATTTTCACAAGATTTCACATTTAAGCGTACCGGCTACGCGCCCGGACTGCGCACACAAATCGAGGCAACTCTAAATGAGGTTTTCAAGGCCTCGGAGACAGATTTCAATTAGAAACAGGTGATGACCCTTTTGGGTCGTCACATTCTCCACCTCTAAAACAATCGTTCGTCCTCGAACAGATAGAAGAAGGAAGTACCTGAGTCGGGGAAAAGATGAGGATACCGGTCCCGAATATCGGACTCGGACTCCCAGGTCGATGCTTCAGGGGGCTGACCTCTCCACTGAACACGAACCGAAGGAAAACCCTTCGACCTCAGCTGGCGAACCTGTCGGTATAGAATAGCCATCGGCTCCTCCTCACACGGCAAATCCTTATCCAACTGGATAGTGCTGAAATCTAACACGTGGGATGGATCGCCGTGATATTTCCGAAGCATGGACACATGAAACACTAGATGCACGGCTAATAAGCTAGGCGGCAATGCAAGTCTATAAGCCACCTCTCCCACTCGATCAAGGATCTCAAATGGACCAATGAACCTAGGGCTAAGCTTTCCCTTCTTCCCGAATCTCATCACACCCTTCATAGGTGACACTTGGAGCAATACCCGCTCACCAACCATAAAAGCCACATCTCAAACCTTACGATCTGCATAGCTCTTTTTCCTGGACTGAGCTGTACGAAGCCTATCCTGAATGATCCTGACCTTGTCCAAGGCCTCCTGAACCAAATCTGTGCCCAACAACCGAGCCTCTCCCGGCTTAAACCATCCAACTAGAGATCGACACCGCCTACCATATAAAGCCTCATAAGGAGCCATCTAGATACTCTACTGGTAGCTGTTGTTGTAGGAAAACTCTGCTAAAGGCAAGAACTGATCCCACGAACCTCCAAAGTCAATAACACAAGCTCATAGCATATTCTCCAATATCTGAATAGTCTGCTCGGACTGTCCATCTGTCTGAGAATGAAATGTTGTACTCAACTCAACCTGGGTGCCTAACCCTCGCTGAACTGCTCTCCAGAAATGCGAGGTGAACTGTGTACCTCGGTCCGAAATGATAGATATCGACACACCATGAAGACGAACAATCTCCCGATTATAGATCTCAGCTAACCTCTCGGACGAATAGGAGACTTCCACAGGAATGAAATGCGCTGACTTGGTCAGCCTATCAACAATGACCCAAACTACATCGAACTTCTTCCGGGTCAACGGAAGTCCAGTAACGAAGTCCATAGCGATTCTCTCCCACTTCCACTCGGGAAGCTCAATCCTCTGAAATAAACCACCAGGCATCTGATGCTCATACTTAACCTGCTGACAATTCAAACACCGAGCCACATAGGCAACAATATCCTTCTTCATTCTACGCCACCAATAATGCTGCCGCAAATCCTGATACATCTTCACGGTGCCCGGATGGATAGAGTACCGGGAACTATGGGCCTCCTCTAAAATCAACTCTCGAAGCCCGTCCACATTAGGCACACAAACTCGACCCTACAATCTCAGAACTCTATCATCACCTAAGGTAACCTGCTTGGCACCCCCACACTGCACCGTGTCTCTAAGGACACACAAATGGGGATCATCAAACTGTCGATCACGGATACGCTCCAATAACGAAGAACGAGCGATCGTTCGTGAATAGAACCCTTCTTTCTATTTTGTGCGTGTCAACTATTGATTCTATGCCATCAAAGCATGCTAACAGTAGAAATGCAAGTACATACAACTGCGGTAATGTCGCATTGTTGATAAAGAACCTTGACATCCCCAGCTTTGTCCCCTGCTTAAAGTTCATTGGCATATTCCCCTTCCCCTTCTATTCCTAATTCAATAGCATTCCTTTATTGATTCAAAAAGCAAGCTAATACTCGACTAGGCTCAGAAATATCCAACCTTACAAATCGATTGGCCAAAGCCTGAACATCCAAAGCAAGTGGCCTCTCACCGACTGGAATATAAGCAAGACTGCCCATACTGGCTGACTTTCTACTCAAAGCATCGGCCACCACGTTGGCCTTTCCCGGGTGATATAGGATAGTGATGTCATAATCCTTCAACAACTCCAACCACCTCCTCTGCCTCAAATTCAACTCCTTTTGCTTGAACAAATACTGAAGACTCTTATGATCCGTGAACACCTCATATGCCACGCCATAAAGGTAATGCCTCCAGATCTTCAATGCGTGAATAATGGCTGCCAACTCCAAATCATGCACTGGATAGTTCTTCTCATGAACCTTCAACTGCCTCGAAGCATAGGCAATGACCTTGCCATCCTGCATCAACACTGCACCAAGTCCAATGCGAGATGCATCATAATAAACGGTGTAAGGCCCTGAACCTATGGGAAAAACTAACACTGGCGCCGTAGTCAAGGCTGTCTTGAGACTCTGAAAGCTCGTCTCACACTCGCCCGACCATCTGAACTGGGCACCCTTCTGGGTCAACCTAGTCATCGGGGTTACAACAGATGAGAACCCCTCCACGAACCGATGATAGTAGCCTGCCAATCCCAAGAAACTCCGAATCTCTGTAGTTGATGCTGGTCTAGGACAGTTCTTGACTGCCTCATACTTCTTTGGATCAACTTGAATACCCTTTGTTGATACAACGTGACCCAGGAATGCCACTGAACTCAACCAGAACTCACACTTCGAGAACTTAGCATATAACTGACTATCTTTCAGAGTCTGAAGAACCACTCTGAGGTGTTGCTCGTGCTCCTCCTGGTTGTGGGAATATATCAGGATATCATCAATAAAGACTATCACGAACAAGTCAAAATAAGGCCTAAACACTCGGTTCATCAACTCCATAAATGTTGTTGGGGCATTGATCAACCCGAATGACATAACCAAGAACTTATAATGCCCGTACCGAGTGTGGAAAGCTGTTTTAGGGACATCGGATGCCCTAATTCTCAACTGGTGGTAGCCAGATCTCAAGTCAATCTTTGAAAATACCTTGGAACCTTGAAGCTGATCGAACAAATCATCAATCCTCGGCAGTGGATACTTATTCTTAATTGTAACCTTGTTCAATTGCTGGTAATCAATGCATATTCTCATCGAACCATCCTTTTTCTTTACAAACAAAATCGGTACACCCCAAGTGAAACGTTGGGTCTAATGAAACCCTTCTCAAGCAAATCCTGCAACTGTTCCTTTAACTCTTTCAACTCCGGCAGGGCCATACGATATGACGGAATAGAAATGGGCTAAGTGCCTAGAGCCAGATCAATGCGGAAATCAATGTCCCAGTTGAGTGGCATCCCCGGTAAGTATGAAGGGAAAACCTCAGGAAACTCACGAACCACGGGCGCAGAATCAATATAGGTAACCTCAGCACTGGAGTCACGAACATAAGCCAAATATGCCAAACACCCCTTCTCGACCATACGCCGAGCCTTTACATATGAAATAACACTTCGGGTAGAATGACCAGGAATCTCTCTCCACTCTAAACGGGGAAAACCCGGTAAGGCTAAGGTCACGGTCTTGGCATGGCAATCCAAGATTGCATGGTACGGGGATAACCAATCCATTCCCAATATAATATCGAAGTCGACCATGTCTAAAAGCAACAAATCAACACGGGTCTCAAGACCCCTAAACACTACAATACAAGAACGATGAACTCGGTCGACCACAATAGAATCACCCATTGGTGTAGAGACATAAACAGGAATACTCAATGAATCACTAGGCATGACAAGGTACGCGGCAAAATAAGATGACACGTACGAATACGTAGACCCTGGATCAAATAGCACTGAAGCATCTCTATCACAAACCAGTATAGTACCTGTAATGACTGCATTTGAATACTCAGCCTCGGGCCTGGATGGAAGTGCATAACATCAGGGCTGGGCCCCACCACCCTGAACTGCCTCTTTGGGACGGCGTTCTGCTGGTTGGCCTCCACCTCTAGCGGCTTGAGCTCCACCTCTAGGACCTCTACCTCCACCTCTAACACCTATGCCCCCGCCTCTAGCTGGCTGGGCAGGCTATGGGCATCTGGTGCCTGTACCATAGCATGAGAACCCTGATGCAGAGAACTGCTCGAAGCTTGAGGGCAATACCTAGAAATGTGCCTCGGGTCGCCACAAGTAAAACAAGCCCTCGGCTGCTGGGGCTGATGACCATGGAAACTCTGAATCGGCGGTGTACTGATAGGTGCTGATGGTGCACTGTAAGGCTGCTGATCAGAATAGTGCATCTGAGAACCACGACCACCTGAAGTACCATAGGAGACCTGAAGAGCTGACTGAAAAGGCCTAGGAGGATGGCCTCTACCATATAAATCTCTACCTCTAGACGAGGTACCACTTAATCTGCCCGAATGATGGGGCCTCTTATCAGAGCCATGACCACCTCCCTATGACAGAACCATCTCAACTCTGCGGGCCACATTGGCCGCCTCCTGAAATGTAATCTCACTTCCGGCCTCCTTGGCCATCTGAAGACGAATCGGATGAATCAGACCATCAATAAACCTCCTCACCCTCTCTCTCGGTGGGAAGTATGACAAGAGCATGGCGAGATAGATCGATGAACCTGGTCTCATACTGGGTAACAGTCATGGAACCCTGCTGGAGGTGCTCAAACTGCCTTCGATAGGCCTCTCTATGAGTAACAGGGAAAAACTTCTCCAGAAACAACACTGTAAACTGCTCCCAAGTCAAAGATGGTGATCCGGCTGGTCTCGCTAAGTAATAATCCCTCCACCAAGTCTTGGCGGATCCAGATAAGCAAAATGCAGCAAAATTGACCCCATTGGTCTCAACAATGCCCATGTTCCTAAGAACCTCTTGATAGCTATATAGGAAATCCTGGGGATCCTCAGAAGGAGCTCCGCTGAAAGTAGTAGTGAAGAGCTTGGTGAATCTGTCCAGTCTCCACAAAGCATCGGTGGACATAGCCGCTCCATCGCCGGTCTGAGCCACTACACCCGGCTGAACTGCCACCGCTGACTGAACCACTGAAACCTGAATCTGTGGAGCTACATGCTCCGGAGTGCGAGTAGCGGGAGTCTGAGCCCCTCCTCCAGCCTAAGAAGTGGCTGGTGCTACAGGAAGCAAACCTGCTCGGGTGACACTCTCCATGAGGCCTACCAATCGGACCAGAGCGTCCTGAAGAACTGGGGTAGCGATAAACCCATCTGGGACCTGAGCTGGGCCCACCGGAACTGTTGGGGCTGGAACCTCCTCCCCAAAATCAACCTAAGGCTTCGCCACTAGTGCCGCTGCTCGGGGCTCGAGCTGCTGAGCAGTAGATGAGGAAGCGCTTGTTCTCGCCATCTGCGAAGAATATAGTAGAAGTTCAATTAGCATTTGAGGAACAAATCTGCACGACAAGAAAGAACAAAAGTGAAGTTTTCCTAACTCGGTAGCCTCTGGGGGATAAATACAGACGTCTCTGTACCGATCCCTCAGACTCTACTGAGCTTGTCCGTGAGTTGTGAGACCTATGTAACCTAGAGCTCTGATACCAACTTATCACGACCCGGATTTCCCACCCTCGGGAGTCGTGATGGAGCCTACTAATGAGAGCTAGGCAAGCCAATCCTTAACTACTTACATCGTTAACAATTACTTCTTTTAACAATTATCGACGATAGCATGAAAGCAACAGAATTAAATAAATATGCGGAAGACTTAAATTTAAAGAAAACTGAACAATAATGCGAGAATCAACATATGCCTCTACCCAAAAACTGGTGTCACATTACTCACGAACTTCTAAGAGTGCTAAATACAACCGTTTGAAAGAAAATATAAACTGTTTGTCTCGAATATATGAGATAACATACGGAAATAAAATTTAGAGGAGACGCCGGGCCTGCGAATGCCTACAAGGACCTTAGTGTCTCACTGGACTGAAGGCTGGCTCCCACGCTATGGCTGCTTTCCAAAACCTGGATCTGTGCAAAAGAGCAAAGAGCGTAGTATCAGCACAACCGGCCCCATGTGCTGGTAAGTGTCTGGCCTAACCCCGGCGAGGTAGTGACAAGGCTAGGACCAGACTCTAGATAAACCTGTACAGTTATATAATATATGGCAGAAAAGTAAACAAGTAATAAGCAGTTAAAGCTGGGGAAGGGGAACATGCTTCGGGGATAGCAGTTAAAAGAAATAACAGGGAATAACAAGGAAGCTAGCACTATAACTTCTATCACAAATGAAGAAAATAAAGGCAACTTTCACTTTCAGTTTCCTCTTGTTGCAGGCGTGCAACCCGATCTCATTTCTCATATCTCGTGGTAGGCATACCACCCGGTCCCATTTCATTCTATCTCATGGTAGGCGTACCACCCGCTCCCATTTCATAATATCTTGTGGTAGGCGTACCACCCGCTCCCATTTCATCAATCTTGTGGTAGGCGTACCACCCGCTCCCACTTCATAATATCTTGTGGTAGGCGTACCACCCGCTCCCATTTCATCAATCTTGTGGTAGGCGTATCACCCGCTCCCACTTCATAATATCTTGTGGTAGGCGTACCACCCGCTCCCATTTCATCAATATTGTGGTAGGCATACCACCCGCTCCCATTTCGTCAATCTTATGTTAGGTGTACCACCCGCTCCCATTTCATAATATCTTGTGGTAGGCGTATCACCCGCTCCCATTTCATCAATCTTGTGGTAGGTGTACCACACGCTCCCATTTCATTATATCTTGTGGTAGGCGTACCACCCGCTCCCATTTTATAATATCTTGTGGTAGGTGTACCACCCGCTCCCATTTCATGTGGTAGGCGTACCATCCACTCCCATTTCATATATCTTGTGGTAGGCGTACCTCCCGCTCCCATTTCATAATATCTTGTGGTAGGCTTACCACCCGCTCCCATTTCAGTTCATCACACAATCACAAGAAATCTCGGCAAGGGAACATAAGTAATATAATAACTTCCCGGCAAGGGAACAAGAATATCGAAATAGTCATCCCGGCAAGGGAGAATCAGCTATAACCAATCTCATTTTGCTAGTACTCAGTTCAATTAATGGAAATACTTAATCATAGAGGATCATTAATTAAAGTATACAAGGTGTCATTCAAAAACACAACAACTTTCAAGTTAAGACCCACGGTCATGCTTGACACCAACGTATAGATACTCGTCACCATGCCTATACGTCGTACTCAACAAGAAGCAAGTAGCAAATATGACTCAACTCCTAATCCCTCAAGCTAGGGTTAAACCAAATACTTACCTCGATGCCTTGAACAACACTCAAGTCTCAATTATAGCTTTACCTCTTGATTCCACCACCAATCCGCTCGAATCTAGTCATAAGTTACTTAATCATATTAATAAATGCTAATTGAATCAACCCCAATGCATGAAAATGAGTTTTCCAAAGTTTTACCCAAAAGTCAAAAATCACCCTCGGACCCACGTGGTTGAAACCCGAGGTTCGGACCAAAACCCGATTACCCATTCCCCCACAAATTCAAATATATGATTTTTTTTTAAATCGGACCTCAAATTGAGGTCCAAATCCCCAATTTTAGAAAAACCTAGGTTCTACCCAAATCACCCAATTTCCCCATGAAAATCTTTGATTTGAAGTTGAAATCATGTTAAAAGATGTTAAGAAGTGAAGAAAATGAGTGAGAAATCACTTACCAATCGTTTCGTAGAAGAAAAGTTGTTTGGAAAATCGCCTCTTATGTTTTGGGGTTTTGAAAAGTGTAAAATAACTGAAATTCACGTGTATTTATACCCCTTTGAAGTTCCCACCGCGGACCGCGCAAGAAGGACTGCGGCCGCACAGGCTTCCTGAAGGCCTGCGGATCTATGCCTCGCGCGGACCGCGCAAAGCCGACTACGGCCGCGCAGCACCCACCACAGACCGTGCAAAGGAGACCGTGGCTGTGCTGGCCCCTTCGTGGCCGCACGCGTTTCCTCGCGGGCCACGCAAAAGGGTTCAGAGACCTGTCAAAATTCCTGAACCTGCAACATCTGATCTTTTAAAGCCTAAGGCATCCCGGAACCTACTAGAAACTTACCCGAGCCCTCGAAACTCTAAACCAAACATGCACACTACCTCAAAAACACCCTACGAACATATTCGTGTAATCACATCACCAATTTAACATCATGAACATCGAATTGAGCCTTAAGATCAATGAAATTTCTCCAAAATTCCTTTCAAACATCAATTTCCCAATTAGGGTCCGGATCACGTCAAACGATGTCCGTTTTTTACCAAACTTTATAGGAGTTATTCAAAACATATATAAGACTCGTATCGGGCGCTGGAACCAAAATACGGGCCCGATACCATTGCTTTCTAATCAGATTTCATTTCAATTTACTTTAAACATTTTCAGAGAACAATTTCACTTAAAAATTCATAACTCTAGCTGGGGACCTTGGAATTTGATTCCGGGCATACGCCCGAGTCATATATTTTCCTACGGACCCTCCGGGACCATCAAATCACGAGTCCAGGTCCGTTTACCCAAAATGTTGACCAGAGTCAAACTTATTCATTTCGAGGTAAAAACTTAGAAATCTTCACAAGATTTCACGTTTAAGTTTTCCGGCTACACGCCCGAACTGTGCACATAAATCGAGGTGACTCTAAATGTGGTTTTTAGGGACTCGGAGATAGATTTCAATTAGAAACAGGTGATGACCCTTTTGGGTTGTCATAGTATTTGTTCTGATTTTGGATAGATTCGACGCGCGTGGAGGCCGATTCGAGGGGCAAAGGCATCGCGAGATAGAGATTTAGCCAGTTCGAGGTGAGTAATAAATGTAAATGATGTCCTGAGGGTTTGAAACCCCAGATTTGCACATCGTAGTGCTATATTGAGGTGAGACACGCGTTTGATAATGAGCGTGGGGTTGTTTACTATTGGGGATTGTGACTTGGTCCATTCCGAGTGATACTTTTACCGCGTATTTTGGTTGAAACTTATTTGTTCTCATCAATGTTTGAACTGACTGCCATATTTGGGCTTCGTGCCAATTATTTGAACCCTCCGGGGAGTTTTATCACTATTTTCTCACTGTTTTGACTTACTACTTGAACTTAGTCGTACCGTTTTCCACTATTTTACAACTCAGCCACTTTTTACTCGGTTTTGAAACTAAAATGATATATTAAATGATATTTTGGGCTGAGAACTACTGTTTTACTAATACCCGAGGGGCTTATATGATTTCTGGACTGAGTACGGCCTAGGGCCAGATGTGAGGCTACTATGGGATAGGGTTGCGCGCCGCAGTAGTGTTATACTGATATTGATATGAGGCCGAGGGCCTAGATTTGATGCCATGAGATGGCTTGATATTGCGCTTAGGCCGTAAGGGGGCCCTCCCGGAGTCGGCATACTCCCAGTGAGCGCCGTCGACAATAAATGTATGGATTGGGTTGCACGCCGCAGCAGGTACTATAGGGTACCGTTCTATGTGTTGATTTTCTTTATATGTCTATCACTTAACTATTTATGTGTTGTAGCATTTCCATATTTCGTTTCCATTGGTTTATTGCTTTCATATTACTTGTTTAAAATGCCGCATTATGTATTACTCTGTGTTTCTCCGTGATTTCTTATTCTCAGTCATTATTTATACTTATTACTCACTGGGTCGGAGTACTCACATTACTCCCTGCACTTTGCGTGCAGAGCCAGGTGCATCTGAGGCTGAGTGAGGATTTTCAGTTGAGCAGCTCATATCTAGGAGCATCAAGGTATCTGCATGGCATCCGTAGCCCTGATCTCTCCTTTTTATCCTTTTGTTTTATCTGCATTCCCTATATTGATATGTATTAGGGTGATAAACTGGTATTAGAGGCTCAGACTTGTGACGCCGGATCTATATGGGCTATGTAGTAGTAGTTTTATCATTTGAAACTCCACCTATTTAACTCTGGTTCCAGACTTTTAATATGGTGTTTTGGTAATTTAACTGTGTTAGCTAATAATGAACTATATAAGAAATGGGTTGAGGTTGTTAATTGGTCAGGCTTGCCTAGCAGTGTGTTGGATGCCATCATGACTGGAGTTGGGGTCGTGACAAGTTGGTATCAGAGCCTAGGTTACATAAGTTTCGCAAGTCATGAGCCGGTTTAGTAGAGTCTCGCGGATCGGTATGGAGACGTTTGTATTTATCCTCAAGAGGCTACAGAACCTTTAGGAAAAACTTTATATTCTTGAAATTCTGGTCGTGCGACTTTGTTGATCCAAGAACTAAACTTTTGTTATTCCATTCTCTCACAGATGATGAGGACGTGAGCTACTGGGCGAGGTGGACGACCACCAGTGCCACCCATTGAGTCCACCAAAGGCCAAGGACGCGGTCGTAGATGTGGTAGAGGCAGAGCAGCGAGGGTAGCACCTGTTGATCCCACAACTGCCCTAGCTCTAGATCAGGCTCTAGCAGCACCAGTTCAGGCACCAGCTATGCCCATCGTGATTCCGGATCTTCAAGAGGCCTTAGCACAGATCTTATCAGTTTGCACTGGCCCGGCTCAGGCAGTTTCAGCCACTACCGCAGCAGCTACTTCACAGGCCGAGGGAGGTAATCAAACCCCCGCTGCTCGCACACCTGAGCAGGTAGTGCAGGGACTACAGACGCCGGGGGTACCTCCAGCTCAGCCGGTTGCACCAGTTCAGGAGTTCATGGTACCAGTTATGCCGGATGATGAGCAGCGTCGTCTTGAGAGGTATGGTAGACTCCAGCCTCAGTTATTCAGTGGTGTTGAGGGCGAGGATGCCCAGGGTTTTCTTGACAAGTGTCAGCGGATGCTCCGTACAGCAGGGATCCTTGAGTCTAGTGGTGTAGCATTTACCACCTTTCAGTTCTCGGGGGCTGCCTTTACTTGGTGGGAGGATTTTGAGAGGCATAGGCCTGTCGGTGCAACACCCCTTTCTTGGCAGCAGTTCTCCGCTCTCTTCTTGGAGAAGTATGTACCGCAGTCCCGCAGAGAGGAGCTGCGTAGGTAGTTTGAGTGGCTGATGCAGGGGGGTATGACCGTGACCCAGTATGAGATGAGGTTTTCTAAGTTGGCTCGTCATGCCATTTGGATGATTCCGACAGATTGTGAGAGGATTAGGAGATTTGTGGATGGCCTTAACTACCATCTCTGTATTTTGATGACTAGAGAGAGAGTATTGGGTGCTACGTTCGAGGAGGTGGTTGATATCGATTGTGAGATTGAGACGGTTCACCGTAGGGAGCGACAGGAGACCGAGACCAAGAGGCCTCAAGGATTGGGCAGTTACAGTGGAGCTCTGTCGAGGGGCCAGTCCCGCCATGGTAGAGGTCGTTCTTTCAGACCTGCTCAGTTGGCCCATCCAGAGTATCGTGGGGCATCTTCAGGTCGTGGTCATCAGGGGTCCCAGTAGGGCCAGCCTTCATTCAGCGCCCTCCCAGCTCAGAGTTCATCTCATGCCCTATCAACTCAGGGTTCTTCTGTGCTGAGTGCATCTGCTAGTCACTCCGGTGCGAGGGTTTCCCTTCAGTCCCCATCTCCAGCACCGGATAGTTGTTATGAGTGCAGAGAGTTTGGACATATGAGGAGGCAGTGCCCTCGACTTCATGATGGTCAGTCTTAGCAGAGGGGTCAGCCCTCGACTTCTGCTCCAGTTACTTCACCACCCGCCCAACCAGCTAGGGGTGGAGGTCAAGCAGCCAAGGGTCGCCCCAGAGGGGGAAGTCGATCAGGTGGTGGTCAGGCTCATTTCTATGCTATTCCAGGTAGGCCATATTGCTTCAGATGATGTCATTACAGGTATTGTTTCAGTCTGCCATAGAGATGCCTCTGTATTATTTGATCCCGGTTCCACCTTTTCTTATGTGTCATCATACTTTGCTCGTTATTTGGGTATGCCTCATGAGTTTCTTGTGTTACCTGTTCATGTATCTACCCCGGTGGGCGATACTGTTGTTGTAGACCATGTGTACCGGTCATGTGTGGTGACCATTAGGGGTTTAGAGAACCAAGTAGATCTATTGCTATTGAGCATGGTGGATTTTGATGTCATTTTGGGCATGGATTGGCTATCTCCGTGTTGTGCTATTCTAGACTGTCATGCTAAGACAGTCACTTTGGCTATGCTGGGTGTACCACGGATCGAGTGGCGTGGTGTGACTGATTATGTTCCTAGTAGAGTGATATCTTTCTTGAAGGCCCAGCGTATGGTTGGGAAGGGTTGCCTTTCATATTTAATGTTTGTGAGAGATGTGGGAGCTGAGACTCCTAGCATTGAATCTGTTCCAGTTGTGAGGAATTTTCCCGATGTGTTTCCTGCAGACCTGCCAGGCATACCACCGGATAGGGATATTGATTTTGGTATTGACCTGGTGCAGGGCACTCAGCCCATTTCTATTCCGCCATATCGTATGGCACCAGCAGAGTTGAAGGAATTGAAAGAACAGCTTCAGGAACTCCTAGATAAGGGGTTCATTCTGCCTAGTGTGTCACCTTGGAGTGCACCGATTTTGTTTGCGAAGAAGAAGGATGGCACAATGAGAATGTACATTGATTATAGGCAGTTGAACAAAGTAACAATTAAGAACAAGTATCCTTTGCCTCGCATTGATGATTTATTTAATCAGCTTCAGGGAGCGAGAGTGTTCTCCAAGATTGATCTCCGTTCCGGTTATCACCAGTTGAAGATCAGGGATTCAGATATTCTTAAGACTGCCTTCAGGACCAGATATGGTCATTATGAGTTCCTTGTGATGTCTTTTGGGCTAACCAATGCCCCAACAGCATTCATGCATTTGATGAATAGCGTGTTCCGGCCTTATCTAGATTTGTTCATTATTGTATTCATTGATGATATTCTGGTGTACTCGCGTAGTCAGGAGGAGCACGTAGAGCATTTGAGAGTTGTGTTGTAGAGATTGAGGGAGGAGAAGCTTTATGCAAAATTCTCCAAGTGTGAGTTTTGGCTCAGTTCAGTGGCTTTCTTGGGGCATGTGATGTCCAGCGAGCGTATTCAAGTTGATCCAAAGAAGATAGAGGCGGTTCAGAGTTGGCCTAGACCGTCCTCAGCCATAGAGATTCGTAGCTTTCTTGGTTTGGCAGGCTATTATCGGTTTGTTCAGGGATTCTCATCTATCGCATCGCCCTTGACCAAGTTGACTGAGAAGGGTGTTTCATTTGTATGGTTGGACGAGTGTGAAGAGATCTTTCAGAAGCTCAAGACAACTTTGACCACAGCTCCAGTGTTGGTTTTGCTATCAGCTTCAGGTTCATATACCGTGTATTGTGATGCTTCAAGAGTTGGGATTGGTTGTGTATTGATGCAGGAAGGTAGAGTTATTGCTTATGCTTCTCGTCAGTTGAAGCCCCATGAGAAGAACTACCCTATTCATAATTTGGAGTTGGTTGCCATAGTTCATGCATTGAAGATTTGGAGGCATTATTTGTATGGTGTATCTTGTGAGATATTCACCGATCATCGCAGTCTTCAGCATTTGTTCAAGCAAAAGGATCTTAATTTGAGGCAGCAGAGATGGTTGGAGTTGCTTAAAGATTATGATATCACCATATTATATCATCCGGGAAAAGCCAATGTAGTGGCCGATGCATTGAGCCGAAAGGCAGTGAGTATGAGGAGTTTGGCATATATTCCAGTTGGGGAGAGACCTCTTGCAGTTGATGTTCAGGCCTTGGCCAATCGGTTCGTGAGGTTGGATTTTTCGGAGTCCAGTCGGGTGTTGGCATGTATAGTTTCTCGGTCTTCCTTATATGATCGCATCAGAGAGCGCCAGTATGATGGTCCGCATTTGCTTGTCCTTAAGGACAGGGTTCAGCATGATGATGCCAGAGTTGTGAACATCAGTGACGATGGTATGTTGAGGATGCAAGGCCGGATTTGTGTGCCCAATGTGAATGGGCTTAGAGAGTTGATTCTGAAGGAGGACCATAGCTCGCGGTATTTTATCCATCCGGGTGCCACGAAGATGTACTAGGATTTGAGGGAGCACTATTGGTGGAGAAGAATGAAGAAAGATATTGTGGGATTTGTAGCTCAGTGTCTCAACTGTCAGCAGGTAAAATATGAGCATCAGAGACTGGGTGGCTTGCTTCAGCAGATGGTTATTCCCGAATAGAAGTGGGAGAGGATCACTATGGACTTTGTGGTTGGACTTCCTTGGACTTTGAAGAAGTTTGATGCTATTTGGGTGATTGTGGATTGGCTGACCAAGTCCGCGCACTTCATCCCTATGTGTACTACCTATTCTTCAGAGCGGTTGGCAGGGATTTATATCCGGGAGATTGTTCGGTTGCATGGTGTTTCGGTTTCCATCATCTCAGATAGAGGTACTCAGTTTACTTCCCAATTTTGGAAATCTGTTCAGCGAGAGTTGGGTACTCAGGTGGAGTTGAGCACAGCTTTTCATCCTCAGACGGACGGACAGTCCGAGCGTACGATTTAGATATTGGAGGACATGTTGCGTGCTTGTGTTATTGACTTTGGAGGTTCATGGGATGAGTTCCTACCACTTGCAGAGTTTTCTTACAACAACAGCTACCAGTCGAGTATTCAAATAGCTCCGTATGAGGCTTTGTACGGGAGGCGGTGTAGATCTCAGTTGATTGGTTCGAGCCTGACGAGGCTAGACTATTGGGGACAGATTTAGTTCAGGATGCCTTAGAGAAGGTGAAAGTGATTCAAGAGAGGCTTTGTACAGTGCAGTCGCGTCAGAAGAGTTATGCGGACCGGAAGGTTCGAGATGTGTCCTACATGGTCGATGAGAAGGTCTTGCTGAAAGTTTCGCCCATGAAGGATGTTATGAGGTTTGGGAAGAAAGGGAAGTTGAGTCCGCAGTTCATTGGGCTTTTGAGGTGATTCGGAGGATTGGGGAGGTGGCTTATGAGCTTGCTTTGCCACCTAGCTTGTCGAGCGTGCATCTAGTATTTCATGTTTCTATGCTCCGGAAGTATATTGGGGATCCATATCATATTTTGGACTTCAGCACGGTTCAATTGGATGATGATTTGACCTATGATGTGGAGCCAGTAGCAATTTTGGGTCATCAGGTTCGAAAGTTGAGGTCAAAGGATATAGCTTCAGTGAAAGTGCAGTGGAGAGGTCGGCCCGTGGAGGAGGCTACCTGGGAGACTGAGCGGGAGATACGGAGCAGATATCCTCACCTGTTTGAGACTTCAGGTATGTTTCTTGACTCGTTCTAGGACGAACGTTTGTTTAAGTTGGGGAGGATGTGACGACTCGGCCAGTCGTCTCATGAGTTACCGCTCCATTTTCCCCTATTTTAGCTTCTTTATGCTTCGTTATCCGTGTTTTATGTGATCGGATTGATTAGTTCGAGTTCGGAGAGGATTTGGTTAGAAATGAGACACTTAGTCTTTTTTAAGAAAGCTTACGTTGGAAAAGTCAACCGGATGTTGACTTATGTGTTAGAAGATTCGGAAGTGAGTTCCGATGGTTCGGATAGCTTCGGGAGGTGATTTGTGACTTAGGAGCACGATCGGAATGGGTTTTGGAGTTATAGAGAAGAATAAGGCTTAAATTGGCGAAGTTGATATTTTGGCGGTTCCGGTTGATAGGCGAGATTTTGATATAGGGGCCAGAATGGAATTCCGAGAGTGATAGTAGCTTCGTTGTGTCATTTGAGATGTGTGTGCAAAATTTTAGGTCATTCGGACGAGACTTGATAGACTTTTTGATCGAAAGCATAATTTAAGAGTTCTTGGAGTTCTTAGGCTTAAATCCCCGGTTAAATTAGTGATTTGATATTGTTGTGAGCATCCCGAGGTTTTGAACAAGTTTGAACGATGTCATGGGATGTGTTGGTGCAATTGGTTTGGAATTCCAGGAGTTTCGGGTAGGTTCCGGGATGTTTTAGGCCAAAATCATAGTTGTAGCAGGTTCAGAAGGATTGCAGGCCTCGGAACCCACCCGCGCGGACCGCACAAAAGGAAGTGCGGCCGCGGTATGTGTTGTGCGGACCGCACAAAATGAAGTGCGGCCGCAGTGGTTTTGTGCGGGCCGTGGTGGTTTTGTGCGGACCGCTGTGCTTTTGCGCGGACCGCGGTGGTTCTGTGCAGACCGCGGAGGCTGAGATCTGAGGGGTACTCTATAAATACGAGGTTTTGGGTTTTATTTGATGTTTTGACCTACAGAGCTCGAATTTTGGCAATTTTTCGAAGGTTTTTCAAGAAATTCATCGGGGTAAGTGATTCTAACTCAGATTTGTCTAGAGTACATGAATCTATCATTGGAATTCATCATTTAATTTATGATTTGGGATGGAATTTGGGAAGAAAATTGTGAAACCTTTCAAAAATATAAAATGATGATTTGAAGGACCAAATGGTATCGGAATTGGATAATTTTGTTATGGTTAGACTCGTGAGGGTATGAGGATTCTGAAAATGTAAATTTTACCCGATTCCGAGACGTGGGCCGGGGCTCGGGTTTTGCTAATTTCGGGATTTTTGATATTTTTCGAATGTTTTCGCTTGAGCTTTGTTCCCTTAGCATAGTGTGACGTATTCGTTCTGATTTTGGATAGATTCGACATGTGTGGAGGCTGATTCTTGGGGAAAAGGCATCGCGAGATAGAGATTTAGCCGGTTCGAGGTGAGTAATGAATGTAATTGATGTCCTGAGGGTTTGAAACCACGGATTTGCACATCGTAGTACTATATTGAGGTGAGACACACACTTGATGATGAGTGTGGGTTCGTTTACTATTGGGGATTGTGACTTGGTCCGTCCCGAGTGATGCTTTTACCGCGTATTTTGGTTGAAACTTATTTGTTCTCATCAATGTTTGAACTGACTGCTATATTTGGGCTTCGTGCCAATTATTTGAACCCTCCAGGGAATTTTATCACTATTTCCTCACTGTTTTGACTTACTACTTGAACTCAGTTGTACCGTTTTCCACTATTTTATAACTCAACCACTTTTTACTCGGTTTTGAAACTAAAATGATATATTAAATGGTGTTTTGGGCTGAGAACTACTGTTTTACTAATACCCGAGGGGCTTATATGATTTCTGGACTGAGTACAGCCTAGGGCCAGATGTGAGGCTACTATGGGATCGGGTTGCGCACTGCAACAGTATTATACTGATATTGATATGAGGCCGAGGGCCTAGATTTGATGCCACGAGATGGCTTGATATTGCACTTGGGCCGTAAGGGGCCCCTCCTAGAGTCTGCACACCCCTAGTGAGTGCCGTCGACGATAAATGTATGGATCGGGCTGCACGCCGTAGCGGGTACTATAGGGTACCGTTCTATGTGTTGATTTTCTTTATATGTCTATCACTTAACTGCTTATGTGTTGTAGCATTTCCATATTTCGTTTCTATTGGTTTATTGCTTTCATATTACTTGTTTAAAATGCCGCATTATGGATTACTCTGTGTTTCTCCATGATTTCTTATTCTCAGTCATTATTTATGCTTATTACTCACTGGGTCGGAGTAATCACATTACTCCCTGCACCTTACGTACAGATCCAGGTGCATCTGAGGCTGAGTGAGGATTTTCAGTTGAGCAGTGCATATCCGGGAGCATCGAGGTAGTTGCATGGCATCCGTAGCCCTGATCTCTCCTTTCTATCCTTTTGTTTTATCCGCATTCCCTAGATTGATATGTATTAGGGTGATAAACTGATATTAGAGGCTCAGACTTGTGACATCGGATCTATATGGGCTATGTAGTAGTAGTTTTATCATTTGAAACTCCGCCTATTTAATTCTGGTTTCAGACTTTTAATATGGTGTTTTGGTAATTTAACTGTGTTAGCTAATAATGAACTATATAAGAAATGGGTTGAGGTTGTTAATTGGTCAGGCTTGCCTAGCAGTGTGTTGGGTTCCATCACGATTGGGGTTGGGGTCGTGACACTATTGTACCCAAATAAGGTCAGATACAAAGCTTGTACTAAATAAAGAATTATTATTTCAACTTAAAATCAATGTGTAAGATACAAAATGAAAATTTAATTGATTCTTTCTCAAAAAATGATACATACCATAACTGAATTATAAACAAAATTTAATTAAAGATGCCTATTATATTGTACACAAATAAGGTTACATACAAAGCTTGTACTAAATAAAGAATTATTATTTCAACTTAAAATTAGTGTGTAAGATACAAAACTGAATACCTACCATAACTGAATTATACAAAAAAATTAAATAAAGGTACCTACAATAATGTATATTCTACCCAAATAAGATCAAATACAAAACTTGATCAATTAAAGAATACTTCATCAATCTTTAATTTTTTCCATAACAGATGTCCCTACCATAATTATACAAAAAAAGGTTAACTAAATTATACTACTCTATGTTATTTATTTTTCAAATAAAAATCTATATTTAATAATATAATAGAGATTCTGAAGAGTCAATATATAACATTTCCGATCATAATTAAAAAATAATTTTTATTGAACTACTACTTCCATTAATTATGTTTCCATTTAAAATTCAAATTTTTAATGTTGTCTTAAAAGTGCCAAGTGGCTTCATTTTAGCTTGCCATTTGGCTTAATCTAGTGCTTCACTACTCTCCTTTTAATATAATATAGATATAGATGTGTAAAAAAAAGAATTTAAAGTTGAATTATTTTCAAATTTAGAAATGTGTCACTTATTTTGGAACAGACTAAAAAGAAAAGAATTTCATCTAATTTGAAACGGAGGGAGTAATTCTTAACTAAAGTTTTTTAACTGTTTTTCTCTCATTTTAATAGAATTACAAGTAGCAAATATTATTTGGTAGCTAGTTTCTGAATATTTTAATATTCACCAGTAGATTTATTTATTTCCAATTTAGTCTAAAAAAAATACTCTATAGCGAAAATTGACTAGCTATGCAAAGAGGGAATCTTAACCATCTAAGTTTATGCTTGCTTATTTGTAACAGAACATATATATAGTAATTGTACTGTAACAGTAACATCACATAAGAGAATAAAAGATATTCTAAGATCTCAATCTATATCCTGACTTAAAGAACAAATAATTTCTTTTTATGTGAAGACACATCGTGCTTTCACTATTTTCCTTCACACACATCAAATGAGATGGAAGATTTGTTATATCAATTTACCTAAGCCCATCACAAGTTGTTTAGCAAAATGACAATATAACAAGACTTTCTAATTGTGGAAACAATTGGACCCATTCCAAAATTAATTTAAATAGGGACTTTATAGCACTTTAGTTTGGGGTCCAACTCTTTTCAACATCAACATCAACACAAGTACAAGATTTCTTTTTGCAAATCCATTTATAACCAATAGTCGTCAGTCTTTTTATTTTACTAGTATCCTACCTATTTTTAAGTGGTCAAATACTCTTAGATAATTGGTATATGGCAAGAGTTTTTACATGTGCCATTGATTTAAAGCCAAGTGTTGAATGGCTTTGATAAGTGGCAATGCAAACCTACCATGTGTCTTCATGCATGGAAGACTAGGTACACTTTTTGAGAAGAGACTAGGTACATTTGTCAAATGGGCTAATATATTTGGATAGGTGTTAAAAGACTCTCCACACTTGTCATACATGCAACCTCCCTAATTGCCTATAAATAGGATGGTCATTGGCCATCATATTCACTCCATTTCTTAACCAATAATTCATCTTGCTAATCATCACTTTCTTCCTGCAACATTTTAATTTCTGCAACAACTACAGAAAAAACCTTCATCTTCTCTTCTTTCTGGGCAACTGTTTTGTGCAAATTCTAAACTTCCAGCCACGAGTGCACGTGTTCGGAGGTGCTGTGGAACCTTGGGGAGCGACCTGTCTTAACGATTTGCACCCAGTGGGACCGAAATCGCTTTCAAGGCAGTGGTTTGCCACGACACAGTATTTTTTATAAGTTGTTCTTCTTTCCTTCTTATTCTTAGTCAATATTATCTACTCATTTTCCTTACAATTTGAAAGCGATTCATATATAATATTGACTAATGACCACTACTTTGAACAAAACATTTCTTGATCTATCAAAGCTTGAGCCTTTAGATAGAAACAATTATAAGCGTTGGTCCCAGAAACTTTTAATTTTCTTTGAACAATTAGAAGTTGATTATATTTTGTTTAACGATTCTCCTGCTGATATTGTTACTGATAATTCTAATTCTGCCAATATTGTTGTTGTTGATGATGCTACTAAGAAGAAATTTGAAAAGGATAATAAAACAGTGAGAGGGCATCTGCTTAATCATATGACTAACCATCTCTTTGATTTGTTTATAAATTATAAATCTGCTAAGGTCATATGGGACAGTTTGGAGAGGAAATATGGTGCTAATGACGCGGGAAAAAAGAAGTATGTCGTTGGAAAATAGATCAAGTTTCAAATAGTTGATGATAAGCGAATCATGGAACAGGTTCATGAGTATGAGAACTTGACTGCTGATGTTTTGAACGAGGGCATGGAGATGTGTGAGATTCTTCAGGCTAATGTTCTGCTTGAAAAGTTTTCACCTTCTTGGAGTGATTAAAAAAGAATCAACTGAAGCACAAGAAGAAAAACTTAACTCTTCAAGAACTGATCAGTCACATGAGGACTGAGGAAACAACCCGTCTCAAAGATGAGGAGTCGGAACGGCTTAAGGATAAGATGAAATCTCTCTCTCTCTTAATTCTTCTAAAGCTAACCTTATGGAATCTTCTAGTACTTTTGTGAAAGACAAGTTTAAAGGAAAACAGAAGAAAGGCCAGAAGAAAGGACAAGTGAAGAAGCAGAATTACTTCAATAAGTCGGATGGTCATATTCAAAAGTCGAAAGGACCTTGCTATGTCTGCAACAAAATTGGTCACAAGGCTTTTCAGTGCAACCAGAGTGTAACGATCCGATCGGTCGTTTTGAGCTTTTGCACTTTGCTCTCCAGTTCTCGGGCATGACTTACCTCGTGTGGTGTATTATGACTTATGTAAATCGTTTGTGTTGGGTTTTAGGTTAATCAAAGTGAATTTGGAAGAACAGTCTCAGTTGAAAGCTTAAAATTTGAAACGGTTGACCAAAATTTGACTTATGTGTATTTGATCTCGGATGGGAATTTTTATTATTTGGTTAGCTTCGTTAGGTGATTTGGGACTTAGGAGCGTGATCGGAATGAATTTTAGAAGTTCGTGAAAGGTTTAGGCTTGGATTGGCGAAATCGAGATTTCAGCGCTTTCCGGTTGATAGGTGAGATTTTGATATAGGAGCCGGAATGGAATTTCGAGAGTTCTAGTAGTTTTGTTGGGTCATTTGGGATGTGCATGCAAAATTTCAGGTTATTCGGACAAGATTTGATAGACTTTTTGATCGAAAGCATAATTTAAGAGTTCTTGGAGTTCTTAGGCTTGAATCCGAAGTTGATTTTGTGTTTTGATGTTGATTCGAAAACTCGACAAGGTGTTAATGATGTTATAGGAGGTGTTGGTATGTTTGGGTTGAGGTCTGATGGCTTCGGGTGTGTTTCGGGTGAGTTTTGAGCGAGTACGGACATTTCGAAACTTAGAAAATGGATGGGGGCAGAATTTTTAGTGTTGGTCGCGATAGAATTAGCGCTGGGCGCGCTGGCTTAGTGCTGGGCGCGTAAGAGTGACTGCGGCCGTGGTCATGAAGATCTGCATATCGTCGGTCCAACTTCGGAAGCTCATATCTTTTGATCCACAAGTAATTTTGAGATGATTCAAAAACGAAAGTTGTAGTCCTTCTTGTCTAGTTTCCAGAAAGGTAATGATATCACACTTTGGACATCTATAGCAAAGGTTATGGCCAAAATACTAAAACCTATCACTGCAGAGGAAGGCCTGTGCGGCTACAATTGTGTTTGCGCGAACCGCACTGGCTTGCGCGGACCGCAGTCGTTTTGGTGCGGCCCGCGGAGGCTGGAACCTGAGGGGTACCCTATAAATACGAGGTTTTGGGTTTTATTTAATATTTTGACCTAGAGAGATCGAATTTTGGCGATTTTTCAAAGATTTTTCAAGAAATTCATAGAGGTAAGTGATTTTAACTCAGATTTGGCTAGAATACATGAATCTATCACTGAATTCATCATTTAATTCGTGATTTGGGATGGAATTTTGGAAGAAAATTGTGAAACCTTTCAAAAATATCAAATGATGATTTGAAGGACCAAATGGTATCAGAATTGGATAATTTTGGTATGGTTAGACTCGTGAGGGTATGAGGATTCTGAAAATGTAAGTTTTACCCGATTTCGAGACGTGGGCCCGGGGCTCGGGATTTGCTAATTTCGGGATTTTTGATATTTTTCGAATGTTTTCGCTTGGGCTTTGTTCGCTTAGCATATTGTGACGTATTTGTTCTGATTTTGGATAGATTCGACGCGTTTGGAGGCCGATTCGAGGAGCAAAGGCGTCGCGAGCTAGAGAATTAGCCAGTTCGAAGTGAGTAATGGCTGTAAATGATTTCCTAAGGGTTTGAAATTCCGGATTGCACATCGTAGTGCTATATTAAGGCAAGATACGCGTTGGATGATGAGCGTGGGGTCTTTCACTACTGGGGATTGTGGCTTGGTCCATCCCGATTGATGATTTTACCAAATATTTCACTGAAATTCATTTGTTATCATCATGATTTGGGCTGATTGCCATATTTGGGCTGATTGCCAACTATTTGAACCCTTCGGGGATTTCTTTATCACTATTTCCTCAACTGCTTGACTTATTATTTGAACTCAGTCCTGTTGATATCTACTGTTTTACAAACTCATCCACTTTTACTCAGATTTGAAACTTAAATGATACTTCTACATCATGTTTTGGGCTGAGAACTATTATTTTAATAATGTCCAAGGGGCTTATGATGATTTACGGACTGAGTGAGGCCGAGGGCCATATGTGAGGATATGCTGAGTGATATGAGGCCGAGGGCCTGAGTTACTATTTATGCCACGCGGTGGCTTGAGTGATGTGAGGCCGAGTGATATGAGGCCGAGGGCCTGAGATACTTTATATGCCACGCGGTGGCTTGAGTGATGTGAGGATATGCTGAGTGATGATGCCACGAGGTGGCTTGATATAGCGCTTGGGCCGTAAGGGGCCCCTCCGGAGTCTGCACACCCACAGTGAGCGCGGGTACCCATTGTTCTGAGTGATTGATGCTATGCCCGAGGGGCTGATATGAGTGATTGTGAGGTACACTGTATGATGAAATTTGGTCAGGTAACAATGGCTGACCATTATGCTGAGTGATTGTGAGGTAGCCCGAGGGGCTGATACTGTACTGAGAGTGAGCCCGAGGGGCTGATACTATGCTGAGCGATTGATACTGTGCCCGAGGGGCGGATTTCTACTTGTTAATTACCTGTTAAATTACCTGTTTTACTTGTTTTAAAAAGGAATATCATTTGATTTCTTCACTGATTTACTACTTTAAGTGATTTTACTGCTTGATATGGAATTGCTTTGTGCCTTTACGTGTTTTCATACTTTCAGCCATTATTTATAATTATTACTCACTGAGTCAGAGTACTCACATTACTCCTTGCACCGTGTGTGCAGATTCAGGCATAGCAGAGTCTGCACTCGAGCGCTGATTCCTTCTAGGTTAGGTAGTGATTTGGAGTTACGAGGTAGCTGTTGACGTCCGCAGCCCCTTGTCTCTCTTATCCTATATTATTTATGTTTTCTTCAGACTGTTGTATCAGATTCCATCCTTTGTAGACCTATAGCAGATTCTGTAGTAGCTCATAACTTGTGACACCCCAGTTTGGGCATGTGTCGGGATGGTTCTTGCGGTTATTATCGTTAAATTCTGCAATTTAGGAGTATTATATTATATGTTATTATCGTTTATGATGATTAATTGTTTAAAAGAGGTGTTCCATTTTGGTCTGGCTGGCCTTGTCTTCACGAGAGGCGCCATCACGACCGGGTTCGGGGATTGGGTCGTGACAAGTTGGTATCAGAGCCTAGGTTACATAGGTCTCACGAGTTATGAGCAGGTTTAGTAGAGTCTCGCGGATCGGTACGGAGACGTCTGTATTTATCCTCGAGAGGCTGCAGAACCTTTGGGAAAACTTTGCATTCTTGAATTCTTATCGTGCGTCCTTGATTCAGCTTGAAAAGTATCTCTTGAAATTCCTTCCACGCGTTCGTATGTGCACATGAGCGCTCAGTATCAGATATGCCTTGATGGCTTGTGATTCCCTGATCGATGGGCGAGATATGATCTCTGTGAGTTTGATGTTGGGCTAGTCTAGAGGACTTGAGGCCAGATCTTTGCCTATGGCTTGAGCATCGAGGTGCTGATTGTATGAGCAAGTGTTTTGAACTTATATGTGCGGTATTGTCCCTATTTAGTAGAAGTGATGGCTGACAACTATGTGATGAGTATGTTGGTACTGCGAGAGGTATCTATTTGACTTGGAAGTGACGAGGAAGGTTTGATGGATGATAAATGAACTATTAAGTGTTTGATTTCCGTTGTGGTTGGATGTGTAGCCCCGAGTTATGGGCGCGTGAAGAATCTTTTCATGTCTCCTAGTTGGAGTGAAGTAAATTTGATGTTGCGGTATGAGTTCAGACTCAGGAAAAAT
Source organism: Nicotiana tabacum (assembly GCF_000715075.1). NCBI lineage: Eukaryota > Viridiplantae > Streptophyta > Magnoliopsida > Solanales > Solanaceae > Nicotiana > Nicotiana tabacum. The sequence continues at coordinate 113,697,833 of NC_134089.1, forward strand.
TAAGTGAATGTGTAATATGTATGACGCTGGAAGGTATACAGAAATGTTATATTGAGGCGAAGTAGGCGGGTTGTCTCCTGCGGTATTCTGAGATTGTGTGATCCTTATGTTGTCTGTTAGAAGATCTCATTCACAAGTGAAACATATGTGTTGAAATTTAAATTTGGGTCACTTTATAGAGTGGGATTAACTGTTACGAGAGTGAATGCTAGATTTACATAGAGTTAAAGTACCCGATGGTCGGTGTTTCAAGAGCTTATGAAGAACTGAGTCTAATCTCACTATAGTATTATGGAAGCAATAAAGTATGCGCGTTATAAGTTATAGTGCGTGTTTTGATCTATGGCTTTGAGCCAAGTGGGGCAGTCCGCTATTGAATAGTTGATTGCACGGTTATATGCTCTAATGGTTCCAGTTTGAGGCGTATTTGTGAATCAGTTATGGCTCGAGTAAAGGAAATTTCAATAAAGGTTATGTTATGCCTTATGGGTGTACGAGAATCAGGGAATGACTTGATTTGTGGTTGGTAAGGAATGCTCGGTGCATAGGGCAGGAAATTGCTTGGTTATATCGAAATGAGGTCACATTCTGCAGTGTCAGAGCGCAAATGAAGCACAGGTTGTTCAGTTCGTTTAATCAATCTAACTACGGTTTAAGTAGAGTGGATGCCTCTAGAGAATGGTCCTATTATGTTCAAAATTTTGCATGTAACAATTGGATATTTTCAAGTTGTATGTATGGTTAGGAACTGAGTTTTCCTTGGAAGACGTCAAGACTTGTGGTGTTTTCTATATTAATTGTGGGATTCTATGTATTAATATTAGGAGGTAACGGATTTAGATCCGTAGGAAGTTCTTCAGAGAAAAGTATTTCGAATATAATGCTTTTTGGAATATTTGAGAGAGTAGTCAGCAGCTTATGGTTCTTAGACAGTGTGGTTTTATACTTGGATCTTGTGTGGTAAGCCTGGGTTGAAGAATTATGGTGCTATAGCAAGAGGTAATTGCAAGTTGAAGATGAATTAGAAGGAAGTTTAGATAGATGGAGCAGCTTGATAGTAGGCCGGATCAATATGGTAAGGATATGATTAACTCCTTGTGTGTGTTCGAGGTAATGAGTTCTTATAGGTATTTTGCAGCAATGCTCTTGGGGTTTGATGGCTTGCTTAGCTTGGTCTAGTAGAAGGATCAGTTGAATTTGTGCAAATAGAATTCGGAGAGTCCTTGAGGATTTCTACTGCGGTTTGGAGATGTATATTTTCTATAGGCATGCGGAGTATGTAATGTATAGTGATTTTTCTTCGTGATGGGATCAATGGAAAGTTCTTGACTAGTTGAGTACGTAGATGTCTGTGGCTCAAAAGGGAGATGAAGTTCTCATGTTAGACTAGGATGGTATGGTATGTGCGATATGTAGTGGAGGATCGAGATTAGTGTGTGTAAGGTTCAGTTCAGTTCTGGAAGGGAGTTCATAAACTCTTAGGCAGCGCGTAGTTTTAGATAATTAGAGAAATGAACGTCAGATGGTTTGAGAAGGGATATTCAGATGATTAAGGAAATGATTTGACAAGATTATATGTTTCAGAAAAATAAAAGCAATGTGATTAAGTTGATGGCACTTCGGTAGTAGTGCGACACTTTCGGGCTAGATCGACTGCTGATATTCGAGTTTGCTTGGTGGCATAGAAGAATTTTAGAGTATCTCTGGTGATATGACTGGGTATTAGATTTGTGGCATGTATTCGGACGGCGAATTTGGGATCAGATGTGGTGGTTCATGTGCGGTCTGGATTTGGAGACGAAAGTTCTTATATTCAGGCTATGTGTGGTTGTAGATCGTGTATATCGGCACTGTTTAGTGACTATCAGGGTTTGGAGACCCGAAGGGATCTTTTGTTACTTGGTAGATTAGATCTTAGACGTGATATGAGGTTCAGACTGGTTGTCTCTATGTTGTGTTATTCTGGACTATTGCACTAAGGCGACATTGTTGGCTATGCCGGAAATGCCACGGATTAAGTGGCGAGGTCCGCAGGATTATGCCCTAGTGGAGTGGTTTTATATTTCGAAGGCCCAGCGGACGGCTGGGAAGGATTGTCTTCCTTATTTGGGCTTTCGTGACGGATGTTAGTGTAGAGGCTCCTACCATTGATTTAGTTCCGGTGGTGAGGGACTTTTCGGATATGTTTCTTGTGGTCGGGCATGTCATCGGTCAAGGTTGTTGATTTCGGTATTGATTTGATGCCGGGCACTATATCGTATGGCACCGGCAGAGTTAAAGGAGTTGAAGAGAAACTCCAGGATTTTTGTGATAAGGAGCTCGTTGCAGGTCAATGTGGATGCGTGTCTTAATTTGAGTTTGCTTGGTTGGCTCTGAATTGTACTGTTGAGGGGTGTATTGATTCGATTGTTATTGAGCTTATTAGTAATCTGGGGAGATCCATGAGTTACCTTTCTGTGTTGCGAGATGTTATGATTTGTTGGTTATAGGTACATGTGGTGCGGTTCTATTGGGGTCTCATAGTGGAAGTCGAGCGGGAAGAGTAATTGGGTGTTGCTCGGTGAATGGCGTATCGGTTAAGTCCTTTCGGGTTTGCATGGTGTATGTTATTTACTTCAGCGTGAGTATGATGAATTGCTTTGGTTCCAGATATCAAATTGTGCCTGGTTGTCGATTTCGAGCTAGTGACTTAAGGTGGTTCATATGGGTCAGTATTGGATAGGATCGCACATCATAGCGAAGTTATGTGGAGGTATGAACTTGCGGGTTAGACTCGTGTGTTTTGTTCCTATGATGTGAGACGGGTTCTCAGCCTTGTGTTGTGGTGGTACCGGTGAGCTTGAGGTACAGCTCTTTCATTTGAGTCATTTTCATGATTTGAGTATGTTCGGACTGTTGCGTATTGATGTGTGTATTGTGCAAGTTGTGGCTTAGGCCTGTATGAATGTGTCATGTCACCAGAGTAATGTGTTGGATTAGAGGAGATCATTGGGGATCATTAATAAATACGAACGGATGTGATTTTAGCATGTTGGAAGGATAGTATCGAGCTTCGGTTCAGAAATTTGTTGTGGTATTTGCCAAGGAAGAAGTGGCTTCATGAATGGTTGATCTGGAAAATGGTTATGGCTTACCGCGTGTCTTAGTGATCATTGGCAGTATATGAAAGTGTTGGGATGAGACTTTAGTTGATAAAAGTTTTTCTATCGGTATGCGGATGTTGTGTGCAACTGCTGTGGTTAGAAGTTATCACTACGAGCATTTGAGTCATGTGGTATATCAAGTGATTGCACCTGAGATTGCAAGTATGGGTGATTACAGCTGGTTCGGGCTTATTCTGAATATAGATGTGAGATTCTGATCTTGTGAATGATTTCAGAAGTGGAAATGTGGTTCTAAGGCTTATGAGTTAGATTGGGTTGTGAAATTTCAGTTACTGTGTGTTATCGGACCTATGTGAGATAGGGTGACGTGGGATCACCCCCAGGTAAATGCATGGTAAGGTTACTCAGCGATTGGTTAGCTTTTGGAACAACTCTGAGCACGTTCGCGGACGAACGTATGTTTAAGTGGGGGAGGATGTAACGACCCGACCAGTCATTTTGAGCTTTTGCACTTTGCTCGCCAGTTCTCGGGCATGACTTGCCCCGTGTGGTGTATTATGACTTATGTAAATCGTTTGTGTTGGGTTTCAGGTTAATCAGAATGAATTTGGAAGAACAGTCTCAGTTGAAAGCTTAAAATTTGAAAGGGTTGACCAAAATTTGACTTATGTGTATTTGATCTCGGATGGGAATTTTTATGATTTGGTTAGCTCCGTTAGGTGATTTGGGACTTAGGAGCGTGATCGGAATGCATTTTAGAAGTCCGTGGAAGGTTTAGGCTTGGATTGGCGAAATCGAGATTTCGGCGCTTTCCGGTCGATAGGTGAGATTTTGATATTGGGGTCGGAATGGAATTCCGAGAGTTCTAGTAGTTTCGTTGTGTCATTTGGGATGTGTGCGCAAAATTTCAGATCATTCGGACGAGATTTGATAGACTTTCTGATCGAAAGCATAATTTAAGAGATCTTGGAGTTCTTAGGCTTGAATCCGAAGTTGATTTTTTGTTTTGATGTTGTTCGGAGTGATACGAAAACTCGACTAGGTATTAATGATGTTATGGGAGGTGTTGGTATGTTTGGGTTGAGGTCTGATGGCTCCGGGTGTGTTTCGGGTGAGTATTGAGCGAGTACGGACATTTCGGAACTTAGAAAATGGATGGGGCAGAATTTTTAGTGCTGGCCGCGGTAGAATTAGCGCTGAGCGCGCTGGCTTAGTGCTGGGCGCGTAAAAGTGACCACGGTCGCAGTCATGAAGATTTGCAGATCGTCGGTCCAACTTCGGAAGCTCATATCTTTTTATCCACAAGGAATTTTGAGATGATTCAAAAATAAAAGTTGTAGCCCTTCGTGTCTAGTTTCCATAAAGGTAAAGATATCAACTTTGGACATCTGTAGCAAAGGTTATGGCGAAAATACTAAAGCCTGTCACTGCAGAGGAAGGCCTGTGCGGTCGCGGTTGTGTTTGCGCAAACCGCACTGGCTTGCGCGGACCGCGGTCGTTTTGGTGCGGCCCGCGGAGGCTGGAACCTGAGGGGTACCCTATAAATACAAGGTTTTGGGTTTTATTTAATATTTTGACCTAGAGAGCTCGGATTTTGGCGATTTTTCGAAGGTTATTCAAGAAATTCATCGGGGTAAGTGATTTTAATTCAGATTTGGCTAGAATACATGAATCTATCACTGAATTCATCATTTAATTCGTTATTTGGGATGGAATTTGGGAAGAAAATTGTGAAACCTTTCAAAAATGTCAAATGATGATTTGAAGGACCAAATGGTATCGGAACTGGATAATTTTGGTATGGTTAGACTCGTGAGGGTATGAGGATTCTTAAAATGTAAATTTTACCCGATTCCGAGACGTGGGCCCGGGGCTCGGGATTTGCTAATTTCGGGATTTTTGATATTTTCGAATGTTTTCGCTTGGGCTTTGTTCCCTTAGCATATTGTGACGTATTCGTTCTGATTTTGGATAGATTCGACGCGCGTGGAGGACAATTCGAGGGGAAAAGGCGTCGCGAGCTAGTGAATTAGCTAGTTCGAGGTGAGTAATGGCTGTAAATGATGTCCTGAGGGTTTGAAACCCTGGATTGCACATCGTAGTGCAATATTGATGCAAGATATGCGATGGATGATGAGCGTGGGGTCTTTCACTACTGGGGATTGTGACTTGGTCCATCCCGATTGATGATTTTACCGAATATTTGACTGAAATTCATTTGTTATCATCATGATTTGGGCTGATTGCCATATTTGGGCTTCGTGCCAACTATTTGAACCCTTCGGGGATTTTTTTTATCACGGTTTCCTTACTACTTGACTTATTATTTGAACTCTGTCCTGTTGATATCTACTGTTTTACAAACTCATCCACTTTTACTCAGATTTGAAACTTAAATGATATTTCTACATCATGTTTTGGGCTGAGAACTACTGTTTTACTAATGCCCAAGGGGCTTATGATGATTTCCGGACTGAGTAAGGCCGAGGGCCATATGTGAGGATATGCTGAGTGATATGAGGCTGAGGGCCTCAGTTACTATTTATGCCACGCGGTGTCTTGAGTGATGTGAGGCAGAGTGATATGAGGCCGAGGGACTGAGATACTTTATATGCCACGCGATGACTTGAGTGATGTGAGGATATATTTTTATATGCCACGAGGTGGCTTGATATAGCGCTTGGGTCGTAAGGGTCCCCTCCGGAGTCTGCACACCCATAGTGAGCGCAGGTACCCATTATTCTGAGTGATTGATGTTATGCCTGAGGGGCTGATATGAGTGATTGTGAGGTAGCCCGAGGGGCTGATACTATTCTGAGAGTGAGCCTGAGGGGCTGATACTGTTCTAAGTGATTGATACTGAGCTCGAGGGGCTAATACTATACTGAGAGTGAGCCCGAGGGGCTGATACTATGCTGAGCGATTGATACTGTGGCCGAGGGGCGGATTTCTACTTGTTATTTATCTGTTAAATTACCGATTTTACTTGTTTTAAAAGGAATATCATTTGATTTCTTCACTGATTTACTACTTTAAGTGATTTTACTGCTTGATATGGAATTACTTTGTGCCTTTACGTGTTTTCATACTTTTAGCCATTATTTATAATTATTACTCACTGAGTTGGAGTACTCACATTACTCCCTGCACCGTGTATGCAGATTCAGCCATAGCAGAGTCCGCACCTGAGCGCTGATTCCTTCTAGGCTAGGCAGTGATTTGGAGTTACGAGGTAGCTGTTGATGTCCGCAGCCCCTTGTCTCTCTTATCCTCTATCATTTATGTTTTCTTCAGACTGTTGTATCGGATTCCGTCCTTTGTAGACCTATAGTAGATTCTGTAGTAGCTCATGACTTGTGACACCCCGGTTTGGGCATGTGTCGGGATGGTTCTTGCGGTTATTATCGTTAAATTCTGCAATTTAGGAGTATTATATTATATGTTATTACCGTTTATGATGATTAACTGTTTAAAAGAGGTGTTCCGTTTTGGTCTGGCTGGCCTTATCTTCATGAGAGGCGCCATCACGACTGGGTTCGGGGATTGGATCGTGACACAGAGACAAGGACAAAGCTCAAAGATTGGAGGAAAAGCTCTAGTCCAAGCTAACCTTACTAAGGGGGTGATGTCATTGCTGTTGTAGTTGAGGCAAACATGGTGGCTAACAAAACTGAATGGATATTAGACATAGGTGCTTCAAGGCACCTTTGCGCCAACAAGGAACTGTTTCACAACTTTGAGGAATCTGCTGATGGCGAGTGTATCTACATGGGTAACTCCACTACAACTGAAGTTATGGGTAAAGAAAAAATTCTCCTTATATTAACTTCTGAAAAAACCTTAGCCTTGAACAATGTTTTGTATGTACCCTCCCTTCGTAGAAACTTAGTTTCTAGTACGCTTCTCAACAAAGCAGGTCTTAAACTTATTTTTGAATCTGATAAAGTTGTTATTTCTCGTGGAGAGACTTTGTTGGGAAGAGTTACCTTAGTAGGGTTTTATTTGTACTGAACATTGCTCAAGAGATTACTAATAATGCTAGTACTTTTAATTCTGCTTATATTACTGAGTTTATTGATTTGTGACATGGTAGACTAGGTCATGTTAATATTTCTTCTATTAAACGACTTAGAAAATGGAATTAATTCCTGCAATTAATGTTGATAATTTTTCTAAGTGTCATGTTTATGTAGAAGCAAAACATGCCAAAAAGCCTTTTTAAGAATGTAACTAGTCGAAAAACATAATTGCTTGAACTAGTACATTTAGACTTAGCAGATTTCAAGAATACTGTTAGTAAGGGTGGAAAGAAATACTACATCATCTTTGTAGATGACTTTTCTAGATACACTAAGGTATATCTTCTTAAGTCAAAAGATGAGGCTGAAAGTATGTTTTGAAAATACAAGGCAGAAGTAGAGAATCAATTAGACAAAAAAATCAAGAGGCTTAGGTCTGACAGGGGTAGTGAATATAATACTAATACTCTAGAAGCCTTTTGTAAGAAAAATGGTATTATACATGAGGTTAGTGCTCCATATACACCCCCAACAAAATGGTATAGCCGAACGGAAAAATAGATTCCTTAAGGAAATGATGAATTCTATGCTTTTGAGTTCGGGTTTATCTGATAATATGTGAAGGGAAGCTGTTTTATCTGCATGTTATGTTCTTAATAAAGTCCCTCATAAGAAGTTAGATAAAACCCCGTATAAGTTATGGAAAGGGTTTGCCCCTAACTTGAAAATTCTGAAAGTGTATGGGTGTTTGGCGAAGGTTGGTCTACCTGATTTTAAACAAGTAACTGTTGGACCAAAGACTTTTGATGCTATTTTGATTAATTATGCTCAAAATAGTGTTGCATATATATTTGTGTCTTTGAATGATAGTTCTATTTGTGAATCTAGAGATGCGGAATATTTTTAGCATGTTTTTCCATTGAAAAATAATGTGCCTAGTGTTGTGCCTAATAATGTTTCTACATCTATGTCTATTAATTCTCATATTGTGCCTTCTTCTAGTGTTACTGCTAATGAGCATGAAAATGAACTTAGAAGAAGTAAGAGGCGTAGAATTGAAGCTAGCTTTGGTCCTGACTTTATTACTACTTTCTTGACTGAAAATATTGATCTTGATATTTTGAGTGATGAATTAGTGTCAATCTATTTAATAGAAGAAGACCCTAAGACATGCAGTGAAGCAATGAGGTCAATAGATGCTAGTTTTTGGAAAGAGACCATTAAAAGTGAATTAGACTTTATAGTTTCTAATCACACTTGGGACTTATCTGATTTACCTAAAGGTTGTAAACTCATAAGTAGCAAGTGGATATTTAAGAAGAAATTGAGACCTGATGGTACAATTAAGAAGTATAAGGCTAGACTTGTTATCAGGGGTTTTAACCAAAAGAAAGACATTGATTACTTTGACACTTATTCTCCTGTGACTAAGATAGCGACTATTAGAACTCTTGTTGCTTTAGCCGCTATTCATAATTTAGTGATATATCAAATGGATGTTAAAACGGCTTTCCTAAATGGTGATTTAAAGGAAGAGATCTATATGTCTCAACCTGAGGGATTTGTGATTCAAGGATAGGAGAATAAAGTATGCAAATTGAGAAAGTCTTTGTATGGTCTAAAGCAGGCACCTAAGCAATGGTATGAAAAGTTTAATAGCACATTAGTGATTAATGGTTTTGTTGTTAATGCATCTGATACTTATGTTTATTCCAAGATGATAGGATCAGATTGTATTATTATATGTTTGTATATGGATGACATGTTAATATTTGGCCCTAATGTGAATGTCGTTAATGAGACTAAGAATTTTTTGTCTTCTAAATTTGAAATGAAAGATCTTGGAGAAGCAGATGTGATTTTAAGGGTTAAAATCAAAAGAACTTCAAATGGTTTTTCATTTTCTCAGTCTAATTATATTGAAAAAATGTTGAAAAGGTTTAATTGTTTGATGTAGCACTTGTGAGAACTCCTTATGATCCTAGCATACACTTGAAAAGGAATAAGAAATCTAGTATTTCTCAAATTGAGTATGATAAGATAATCGGTAGTGTAATGTTTCTCATGAATTATACACGACCTGATATTGCTTATGTTGTTAGTAGATTGAGTAGATATACTCACAACCCTAGTAGTGAACACTGGAATGCTCTTTATCATTTGCTAGGGTATTTTAGAGGTACTATGGATTGGTGTTTGCATTTTAATAAATTTTCTGTTGTTTTAGAAGGATTTTGTGATGCAAACTGGGTTACTGACAATGATGAAGTTAGCTCCACTAGTGGCTATGCATTTACTTTGGGTGCAAGTGTTATTTCATGGAAGTCTTCAAAACAACATTGTATAGCACGATCTACTATAGAGTCTGAATTCATTGCTCTTGAGTTGGTAGGGCAAGAAGTCGAGTGGTTGAGAAACTTATTGGCAGACGTGCCTTTGTGGGGAAGACAAGTTTCACCAGTTTCTCTACATTGTAACTCACAGGCAGCAGTTGGAATTGCCAAAAATAGTGTGTACAATAGAAAAAGAAGACATATCCGCATTAGGCATGGTGCGGTAAAACAGTTGTTGAAACATGGTGTTATTTCCTCGGAATATGTAAGATCCGAAAGAAATTGCGGATCCTTTAACCAAGGGTTTGGCAAGGAGAGTTATCCTTGAAATATCGAAGGGGATAGGGCTAAAGCCCACGGATTGAGGAAGTATGGTGGATATCCGTTTGTGGTCAAACGAAGCCATATGAGATCTCAATATGCACTACATTTCCTATCCCTATGGCATGTGGTAGTGCTTTATAAGGTTGAGCTTATTTTGCTCTTAATGATTCCATAGCCTTAAGGTAGTCTATGTGTAGATAGACTTGATGGAATCACCTATGTGAGTGTAAAGGTGTGGTTGCCTTTTATGAAAGACTTGGGATGTCTTTCTAGAGCACTCATGAGACCCAAGGTACGTGCATAACCATAAAAGCACTTTGTTACTATTGCAGAGTTTGCATAAAATTAAGGATATAGTATGTGTTGTGGGGGTCTCAATTAATGTCCATTCAGTTCAAAAGTACTTCACTTTGTGGATGTTAGTTGTTGCCTCATTTCACTACGTGTCAATTCAAATCGAAAGATATTGACACTTAAGTACATGTTCCTTCTTTTGCCCAAAATTGTTCTATTCTTGTCTTTGCATTAGTGGGGGATTGTTGGTATTATTTATAATGCAAAGTCAAAGATTTCTTTTTGCAAATCCATTTACAACCAATAGCCATGAGTCTTTTTATTTTACTAGTATCCTACCTATTTCCAAGTGGCCAAATACTCTTAGATAATTGGTATATAGCAAGAGTTTTTACATGTGGCATTGATTTAAAGCCAAGTGTTGAATGACTTTGATAAGTGGCAATGCAAATCTACCATGTGTCTTCATGCACGGAAGACTAGGTACACTTTTTGAGAAGAGACTAGGTACACTTGTCAAATGGACTAATATATTTGGACAAGTGTTAAAAGACTCTCCACACTTGTCATACATGCAACCTCCCTAATTGCCTATAAATAGGATGGTCATTAGCCATCATATTCACTCAATTTCTTAACCAATAATTCATCTTGCTAATAATCACTTTCTTCCTACAACATTTTAATTTCTGTAACAACTACAGAAAAAACCTTCATCTTCTCTTCTTTCTGGGCAACTGTTTTGTGCAAATTCTAAACTTCCAGCCACGAGTGCACGTGTTCGGAGGTGCTGCGAAACCTTGGGGAGCGACCGATCTTAACGATTTGTACCCAGTTTGGCCGAAATCGCTTTTAAGGCAGTGGCTTGCCACAACACAATATTTTTTATAAGATGTTCTTCTTTTCTTCTTGTTCTTAGTCAATATTATCTACTCATTTTCCTTACACAGGCTTCGGATGCAAGCTAACAAAGAGGATACAAATAAATGTAAATAGAAAATAGAGAAGTGAATATAATCTCCTCCTATGTTAGCTTCGAAGTAGCTGATTACAAATTCGATTAACAATACAACAGTGTGTAACAATCCGGATAAAATAAGAGTTTAATTATATTATGGTTAGTCTTTTAAATACTAAAAATGAAATAAACTTGAATTAGCAAAATAAAGAATAATTCATACAATCAGCTCAGATTTATTTGGGATCGATAAGTTAAATAAAAATGTGACATTTCACGATGAAATATGTATATCGAATTCTTTTTATGGAGAGATCCGTCAAGATCTTGATTGCCATATGCCAATAGATTTGGGCTTTCAAAGTGGACCTACCTTAGCCTCAACAACCCATGAGTAAATAATGGGAAACAATACAAAGAACATTTGTCTGAAAGTGTATGAGGGGCCGAACAAGCAGCTCAGCCACAGCCTGCGCCTTGCATAACACATTCATTTTGGTATTTCGCAGTCTTATTTTGACGAAAAAGTCTTTAATGGAGAAGGTTTTGACTGTTTTTGCAGCATTCGTTGAATATTCACAGTCTGGTGTTATTACTGGAACTATAACAATATGAATAGCCTCATAATGCTCTTATCTCGATTTTTAAAAGTTATTAATTACTTACAAATATATCTTACTCCTTCAGCTGAAAAACCAAGGTCCCGTAGCTCAGTTGGTTAGAGCGTTGGTCTTATGAGCCGAAGGTCGCGGGTTCGAGCCCCGCCGGGACCACCTTTTTGAGTGTATTTTCTATAAGGGTGCAAAGATGATTTTCATGGAATTGATCGAACACCAATTACCTACATCAACACAAAATAAGGAAACCTCTTTATACATTCACTGCTGAATTTTCCAGAAAAAAAATCTTAACAGGACTCTCAATCCTTTAACTTGTCTGTAGTCCTAATCTGATGTAAGTTTTTAGTGAAAAAGATAAACTCATTCTCAATCTTTTTTCTTTTTTCTGTTTTCTATTCATCCACCATATTTTTTCAAAAGAAAAGAGAAAGGAAAATTGCGTAGTTCCTTGTCAATTTTGATGCTAACATCAATTAAAACGAATCAGAAGATCCCTTATTCCTTCTCCTCAGGTTTGACACACTACATTATGTTCTGATGAATATTTTCACTATTTAGAAATCATGAACGTTGAGTAGCCTGATTAGGTAATATATTCTCTAGTGGTTCATCCAATGCTTATATCCTGGAATATGCCATCAAAGAAATTAAGTGTTCTAGTTCAAATCGTTAACAAGAAAGTATAGAAGATCTAATGCTTGGAATTCGAAGTCGTTCTAGCCTCTTGAATCATTTTGTCTTCTTGTAGCAAAGCAGAAAATGCACTGCATGGACTAAATTATAACAACCCCTTCCCCGAATCAAATCCCTTTTATGGATGTAATCGATAACTTCATAGTTTCAATTCATTCTCAAATATGTAGCACAGGTGATAGAGCAATTTGAAATAGTATCCAAGAAACTTTGGTCATTCAACACGATGGCGCAAGCCAATTGAGAACTATATTTTTCAAACGAAAACTCTTCTTTTTAGGAAAAAGATTCCCGGTCATTCTTCGAAGCTGATTTGGAAACAAAACATTGATTCCGTTATGTGAGGCTCCAGCTTAAAACTTTAAAACTATATCAAATTTTACTCGACAACTGAAGCATGGAGAGGAAAGAATGCAATTTCAAAGAGGCCCAATCGGACCCAAGAACCGGACAGATGACAGTCCCCACTGTGATACCTCATGCAAATTCTAGTTAATGACCCGAAAGAAGTTACTAGCTTCTTGCTATCGAGCGTGCCTGAGCTTTAGTTTACAAGGAATCTTTGTCGTTCTTCAAAAAGGATTGTTCTAAAATAGATGCCAAGGTGAGAACAGGCGGAGAATTTTTTAGAATTCAAGAAAAGAAAGGGATTGCCCATTACATTTATTCCAAGATTTTCGTTTAAGACAATTCTTGACTATAGAGGTTGATCCCTTTACCTTTTTAGTTTTCTTAATTAATAAATACTCTTAATGATAAACAAGAAAAAAGGATGTGAATTCAAAGCTCTTTGATTGTGGCAGTCGGCTGGCAGCGTATTAGATGAAGCAAAGGGGAACTTTCCTAGCAACAAAGAATTGAATGGATCGTTGTAAAAACTCAACTAAGCTGATTGAGGATGTTACTGCCAACCAAATTCAAGCTGCGTTCAGAGCTTATTTGGTAAATACTATTATACCGTCTCCAAAGATGGAGTCAGGATTTGAAGCTTATTGGTTCGGGATTATAGTCCGTTTAAATTACTGGGTTCTAAATTAATAATTTATACATATTCAATGAATTTTTTAAATTAAATATATAGTTTGGACCAAAGTTACTAGGTTCGATCGAACCCGTAAAACGTTAGCTCCGCCTAGGGGTGTGCATTCGATTTTGACCCTTATCAATAATTACTTATCGATTATCGATTTGTACATATGCTTATTGTTATCGTTTCAATAAAGTTTCGATTTTTTCGATTTCGATTAATCGATTTTGGGGGCTTATCGATTCGGTTATCAATTACACAAATAAGAAAATTTGCGGGATTCCACGAAAAATATATCATTATAAACACGCCTATCTAATATGGACAAAAAGAAGCTAAAATAAGATGAACATCGTTTATAACATAAAAATTGTGTCAACAAGCACATGCAACAAAACTAAAGTAAGGAATTAAATGTATGCCACCAACATTCCCAACGGTATAAAAAAAATACATCATCACGGCTAATTCTGTTTTTCATTAATTTGAACTTCATTCCCTTGATTTTTAAATATGACATTCTTTAAATGTGGTAGAGGAAATAACAGGGTTAGGGACATAGGATAAAGGAAAGGGAAAACAAAAAAATTGTCTTTTTAGTATATCTTATCGGTTTATCGATAAACCGATAACTGAAGAGGACAAAATCGAAATCGATAACTCGATAAGAAAAATTTCGATATCGAAATCGATAAACTGATTCAAATGCACACCCCTAGCTCCGCCTCTGACCATCTCTTTTAGAAGGCTAGCCAGCATAGGATATGACATCTCAAATTAAGGAGGGTTTTTCAAGTTTTTGTGGATTTATTTTAAAAAGGTCCTTACTGGACTAATATATTTTGGACCAAGTACACTTTTGCATACTGATACTGCTCTATACTGACATTATATTTTGCCTCTAAATCTAGTGATTATGATAGAAGGTAGAAAATGCAGAGGGAAAAGGAAAAAGTTGACAATGATTATATAGGTGATGGCAACTTTGCAGAATGTTATTCATGTCCTGTCACAAGATTTCATTTTTATTTCCTTCAACCTATAAATCCAATGGCGGTCATCCCACATGAGTGAAGTTATAACACTGAATACAAAACTTTCAATAAAGAAACAAAAACACAGCAAGCTCCAACTCATGATACCATAAAAGCCATTATTTAAACACTATTAACTCCTAATCACATTAAAGAAAACTCCTAAAACACTAGACAATCCCCAACTATAGTAATTTCCGGTGCACAACGCATTCCGCATTCATGTAGAGTTCAGGGAAGGGCCATGATGTAGGCAACCTATCCTAATGCAAGCATCAATGGATGATTCCAACCAGAACCAGTGACCTATACCTATAAGTCACACGAGACAACTTGATTGTTGCTCTAAGACTTCCCTTCTCATAATACTATCATAGTATCCATAAATAAAAGTCCACTTATCCTCCCGCTTGATAGTATAATCAATTACTATAAAGAAGTGACAACAAATATGAAGCAATTGTCAACGTCTTGATAGAACCATCATGTGTCTAACTAAAATTTTCCCAATGGAGTAAACGGTAAACCCCAAAAGGAGATAATAATAAAACAAGGGAGAAAATCCCACTAGACAGAGACTTTTAAGAGGTGTACTGAGATTTACACCTTTGTTGTATGTGTCTAGTTCTTTCCATTATTCAGTTTCTGCTTCATCTTACGTATCAATTGATTGGTTCTGTTCAATTTCTCATATTTATGAAGCCTAAACTAGCCCAACTTAGTTCTACCTTCCTACATTCATCTAGCACAACCTTTTTCTACCTTCCTACATTCATCTAGCTGTCCTTTGACAAGTTTACATTCCTATGCAACTTCTCCTTTGTGTGTGCTAAACTACCCTTATGACTTAGGCTCTATGGGGCTATGACTATTGACTCTGATCAACCCTTTGTTACCATAAACATGAATATACTCTAATGGACAGCAAAGAATTGACATTCAACTTCTTTCTCTTTTCATTTCCTTTCATTCAACAAGAGTGTAACTTGGTTTCACAAAAAAGTAATCCAATCAAGGAAACTCTTGCCTTTAGATGGTAAAAGAACAAGATCCCACACACACAACAAAAAAAAAAAAAGACTTAAATGGCTGCCAAACCCTTCAATGTTAGGAAATTAGGTAGGTGAAGATTTCAAGACTTATTAGTCTTGCAATCTCATGATCTATACCATAAAAGCTAAGACAGCTAATATAGGTGATGGGAGTCACTAAAAGGAAGTTTAAAGCTGAAGGTAGCATTCAGATTACCACTCTCAAACCCACCTTAATTACTTCAACTGTTCATAGAAAATGACTCAACTTTTAATATGCTCCCAAAAATCCTAGCAGTGATAGGGATGTTAAAAAGACCATATAAGTATTTCTTTCAATTCCTTTTGAGGGTTTGAGAAGTTGGTTGAAACATGAACTGTTTTTATCAGAAAGTGGTAAAGCAATTATCAAACAAAACAAAGATCTCTTTCACCTATATGAAAAATTGACCCTTTTCTGTAAACAGGGAAAACAATCTCATTTTTTCCCTACCATTCACATTTTAAAATTGGAAAGGCAACAATATCAACCCAAATCAATGTACACAGCAATCAGGTTATCTAGGAACTCAATCACATTCAAGAATGCCTTATTACTAAGAGCAAATAATTCTACAATTGGAATCCAAGACTTGAAAATAGTTAATAGAACATTACCAATTCTAGCTTGAAAGTCTTTAATTCATGAAATAAAAGCAAACAGCAGCAACATGAAAAGTTTAAACACATATCACTCCTAGAGTAGCAGTTGAGCTTGAAAAGCTCTATTACACAACAACGGAAAGCAAGAACATTTTAATAACTAATAATATTAGACCAAATCGAAGAACCACCTGAAAATATGATCAGGATTCATTTCGACACGGTGCATTTGCCATTGAATCAGACTCGATAATGAACTCTCTCAGCTCCAGGCTCTCTTACAGCATGACTTCTGTATGTTTCCAATTTCATTCAAGTGGAGAAAATTCCTGCAAATTGAGCTCAATGCAACAGTGAACAACATTTCAAGAATGAAATGGAATCACAAACAAGATTTAAGAGTTGACCAACTGGTGAAGTGATTACCTGTCAGTGGATAAAGAAAGAATTTTGCTGGAGCCAAACTCAATGGCGAGAATCAGAGGAAGCAGAGGATGGCTTATCGGATATACCATCGTGCTCCT
This sequence comes from Nicotiana tabacum, assembly GCF_000715075.1. NCBI lineage: Eukaryota > Viridiplantae > Streptophyta > Magnoliopsida > Solanales > Solanaceae > Nicotiana > Nicotiana tabacum. The sequence continues at coordinate 113,714,436 of NC_134089.1, forward strand.
CTTCTTCACCTTGGATTCGAGCAGGAATACGAAACCCAGAGAATCCGCCTATTTCAGAGGCAAATCCATAACCAGGAGGAATTGTGGATGGATGATGATACATGGGTAATACTGCTTGATCAGCTGAGGCAATTGCAATGGCGGATGATGTTGGGTCAATCCATGCTCGAACCGAAGGTGTGTTACTGGACTGAAGGGGTCCCCTCTGTGTATAAAACTGATTTTGGCCGCCAAATAGCTGCTGCAGCAGCGGCGGCTGCCCTGGTTGTGAATTGAACAAGTACCCACCACCTTGGGCAGTAGTGTCTCTATTATCATTCCAAGAAGCAAGTCTTTGCACCCTCCCAACTGGTTGCTGCTGCTGATGCATAGACGACCAGCAGGCTGAGCTGTCAAACCCAAGTGGGGTAAAGTGGCCTACTTGTGCTTGAAGCTCTTCCCTGTGATTGTTGGTTTGGTGTTGGTGTTGGTGCTGGTGTTGAGCTTGCTGGTTTTGGTGGTGCAGCAAAATAGGATCTTGAAATTGTAAAGAGAGCCTCAAATCTTGGTTCTGGCTACTGGTTCTTGACAACATATTGTTAGTCTCTTGGTGGAAGCTCTGAAACTGCATAGGTGAAGAGTTTGTTGCTGTAGAAGAACCCATTGGGAAAAAGGACTTAATAGTATCAGCAATAGCATCAGATTCTAAAGATGGAGGCAGAAAGCTACCACTAGTATTGGTTTCATTCCGCAGAGTTGCCATTGCCCTTTTATTAGAAGGGCCAGCAGCATTATCAAACAAACTAGTAGTAGCATTTTCTTGGTGGAATGTAAAGTTCTCATCTTGAGATTGGTCTTGTTCAAGATTACTAGTGTTTGCAGCAGATGCAGATACAGAAACAGAACCAAGTGTGGGTTTCCAGGCGGGTAACTCAGCTAGTTCATCAATGGCGGGTTTAGCCTTTTTGATGAGCCAATCCACAGCTTTACTAGGACGGTCATAGCCAAGGCGGTCTTGGACATCGTAGAACTGAATAGCAGTATGAGCAGAGAGGCGTACACGGCGGTCCCTTGGGCCTTTGGCTGTGCAAACCTTGCTGTGGCGGTCTTTGCGCCCTGTAGACCTTACAATGTGACCACCTTGAACTTCTACTATCTCGCCTACAGTGCTCCTTAAGCCCAATCTTGATGTGGTTCGGTGATTTTGGTGTTGACTGTCTCCCATTTTTTCTCCCACTGTTGCATGTTCGACGTTTTGCTCCAATGAAGGGAAGTATGAACGTTTCTTGGGAGGCTGGGGTTGTGGTGGCAGCAGCTGATGATGGTGTGGGAAAAATGCTTGTTGTTGAGGATAGAGGTAAAATTGGGGTTCTTTTTCTAAAGGGTCTTGGCTTTCTTCTTCTAGTTTTCCCTCTTCTACTCCATGTCTTAAAGATGAATCTTGGTTTTGGTTTTGGTTGGGATGATAATGGTGATTCCTTTGAGGATCCAGACTCAGACCCTTGTTGTGCTTTTCTTGTTCCAGCTTTTGATTGATTATACTTTAATTTACTGCGTTGTTTCCTCACAACTCTCGTCTTCTTTGATGTTCTGTATCTGGCACCACTCTGAAATCTGATACTTCTGCTTCTGCTTCTGCTCCCAAAAGGCTCTGCCATCCAACTTTCCTAATTCCATCAACAAATAACAATAAGGGCCCTATATTTATGTCATCACTACATTAGCCTAACCCATTTTTCTCACAGCTTTCTATGTTTGACTGCAACTCTCTTATGTATATTTCTGTAATACTATATGCACAGGCCAAAATAAAGAGAAGTGGTGATTTTGTTAGTACTAAAATTGCTGCTACTACTCCTAAGGAAAGGGTGATAGATAGAGAAGAAGGGCAATAGCAGAGTAATTAAGAGGAGCGGAGGATCCCCTTATTACAGCCCCTTTGATGCCACTGCTATGGGTTGCAGTGTTTGGCAGTAACAAAGATTAAAGGTCTTTGTAATCTCATCATCACTTCTCTCTCCCTACTGTACTGCAACTTCTGCTGCTACCCTTGTGCTATTTTTACTTTTTTGTACTGCCCAAAAAGCAGATATCACCGATCCAAAAACTCTTTTACCTTTTGCCATTCGGCCACAACTAGCTTAGTTCAATTTTTAACCCCTAAAATTCTTTTCATTTCTCCTATATCTTTGGAGAGGAAATGTATAAGTTGTTGTCGTGTAACTGGGAGATTGCGGTTCATATCATAAAAATAACTTTTTATAAGTAGGATCGCATATAATTGATCATTGTAGTCCGGCCTTCTCATAAGTTTTCATAAAACTTAGTACACCGAATTGTCTTTTTTTATCTCCTAAGTCTTTGGTGTCCCACTTGGTATTGTTGTCCCGAGACTTTTCCCTTTAGTTTTTATAGAGTAACTAATTAGTTACAAGTTACAACCATTTGGTTATTTAGCTCAAATTGACCACTGAACTTCTTTTTCTATACTGAAAGTGACACCTTACAGCTTTTTTTTCTGTTTTCTCTAGATCACACCTTTTTTTTCTCCTCTCTCTCCTTCTTTATTGCTTCACTTAAAAGAAACAACACCAATTTTTTTTTTATCTGCTTTCATTTTTGGACTATGTAATTACACTGCATGTCCTTGTGTCTAGTTGCCTTCCACCAATGACCAATAAATTACTTATCCATTCCTTCCAGTTTAGGATATTTTTTATCCAAGCCCTTGACTATTAAATATGTTCCTTCAACAATCAGTCTCATTGTCCATGACACAGTACTATGTGCCTAATTTTTATATTGTATATTAACCAAATATAAAATTAGAATGTTGTATACAGAAGATATACCAGTAGTATATTTTTGGGGAATAGGTTCATAGGAATTGAGGATTAAGGAACTAGAAAAGGAAAAAGAGAAAGGCATAGATTGTGTCAAAATCTTGGTGAAGGTGAGGCATTACTGTTCCCTATAAATCCATGTCTGCCTAAATGCAGTCACAGTGCCCATAACACTTCTCAAAACTCTGATTTGGGAGACAAAAGGCTTCATGTTTATACATTCTCAGTACGTTCTCGGGTTTTATTTTATTATTTTTTTTTACCAATTCCCAGTACAAAAGATAAGTATACTACTTTCACTGTGGACCAGTGCACTCAGTGGTATTTGTATTGGATAGACAAACATTCCTGTAAATTCAACAATCCGCTTTAAAATTTACCTTATTTGAGAATGCCCAAAATCATCACTCAGTGCTTCTATCTTCTCAGTATTAAGAATGTGTAATTAGTGCAACTTACATATGTATCAAAGAGGCATAAATAGGAGTGTCAATGGATATTTAAAAATTGATTAAACCAATCGAATCGTACCGTACCGAATCGAATTTTAGGTTTCTTTTAATAAAATCGTAATTTATATAAATTTATAACTGTACCGATAATTAGGATAAGTTTTTTATTTTGTAAAAATAAACCGAAAAAATACCGGGTCGTACCGAATAAATTTACAATGTGAATAATATATTTATATATTAAGTTTGAAAATAATAAAGCATTAAATTTTTCTAGGGTCTTTGAATTTTAAAACAGTTACAAGCCAACACGTAATTAAATTTAAAATTCTCCAAACCTTTTTTGATACTCCTATTGAAACTAAATTATTTTTAGCATGTTCACTAGCAAGACACAAGGTATTGTAGCGAGTATGAGTAGCAATCTATAATGTATTGAACACGTTTCCTTTCGTATGATTTTGATTTATCTTCTTGAATATTTAATCTTAGTTAATATCTTCTTGAATCCCAATTAGTTAATATTTTCTCACTCGTGTGATTTATGTTGTTTTTGTATTTGCTTAGTTTCTTTTATGCTGATGTAGAATAGTTGATTGATCTATACTCTAGTCATCTTTCATATTTTCTTAATTCATCACCGTTTAAACTGTAAAAACATTTAGAGAGTTTTGCTAAGTCCTAAAAAAATATGTATATTTTTGCATTCTACTTCTACTAGTGACTTTTACATGATATTAAAAAATTGCCGAAAATTTACCGAACTGTACCGATATCGAAGAAAAACCGACATGATTTGGACGATTTCGAAAAGTCAAATTTTGGTTATACATAATAGAATAACCGAAAAATTGGTATGGGTATAAATTTTATAAAATAGCCGGCCGAATCGATCCATTGACACCCCTAGGCGTAAGTCTCGAGGCATGGAGCGTAAGCCCCATGGATATTTAATTTTTAATATTTTATAAAATATATAATTACAGTAAATATTTATAAATAAGTAAAATTGCATAAAAATTAAAGAAAACTATAAATATGTGAATATATATATATATATATATATATATATATATATATATATATATATATGTGTGTGTGTGTGTGTGTGTGTGTGTGTGTGTGTGTGTGTGTGTGTGTATATATATACATATGTGTGTGTGTGTGTGTGTGTGTGTGTGCGCGCGCGCGCGCGCACTCCATCCCCACAAAAAACTAGTCAAAACAATCTATTATACGTTACTTAGAAGTACAACTAACTTGAGTCGAGAAGAATAAAGTTTTCTACATAGAGGACAAATGGATGACTAACATGTAATTTGATCTTTGAACTTGCTGCTATGAAGGAGAATATGGTTCTCTTTATATTTGTAAAAAACAATTGAATATTCGTTGATTTTGGGAGATATTAGTAGACTAGCGGACAAGATAAAAAATTGGGACCATGAATTAGGGTTTCAATCAATAAAGAGGGTCTTGACTTTTAAATTTAATACATTTCAGTTCCTTTTTAAAATCTTTAAGTAATAACCAAACTGACTTTTGAGAATTTGGGTATTATATGAATGACTTATTCAACAAATTTGTTTTAATTTGAAAAAGTCTCTAGGGTATACGCATCACTAAAAAAACGTATCTCAAACGCCCGGGCGTACGCCTCTTGTGACTTTCACCCTACACCATCGCCTCGGGGCGTTTTTGGTACTCCTCGTTCTGCAAAGGCCCTTTAAAACATTATTCTTCTCATACTTAAATTTACTTACTAGGAGTATTATAAATGTGAATGAGTTCAATAATATTTTATACTAATTTGTATTAGTACAAAAGTAAACTTTTAGATGAGGAAAAAAAAGAAAGAATTACGAGAAAATATATATGACTTCACACCATAACAAAAAATGACCCATATTTTTAAGTTTTACCCCACTTAGCCTACATTATACATATTTTGAAAGTACTTGCAAATTCAAAATTTGTGTTCTTACAACCATTGCTTCTAAAAGCTATGAAGTTAATTCTTTGTTCTCACAACCATTGCTTTTACTCTCTCTTCTTCTCACATCTTCTACATATGCTTCAAGCAGCTGTGTATTTTCTGCTTCTCCTCTTGTGTAGTATGCTTGCAGTGTAAGAAAATTAAAGAGTAGAAGTTCACCATTGAAGATCATTCAAAGCTTTGCTTTTGAAAATGGATTTTTTTGAATCTGTTAGTTGTTTGGATTGGGTATTGTTCCAATTGATTGAAAATATCAAAAGGAGTTCAAAATTTAAATTTGAAGTGATTTGAAATAAATTTGAGCAAGATTTGAATTAAATTCCAGAAAAGACGCAAGGAAGAAAACGAAGTCAGTTTTTTTGTATAATTATGTATAATCTTGTATAATAGTAATTTTGAGAACCTATTGGAGTTGGATGTTGAATCTTAGCCTATTATTTTTGGGCAAGTTGGTTGTAAATTGAAATATGGGTTATAAAATTAAAAGTATGGAACACAATTGTTCTAATGTGAAATTTTCCTAAAAAGAAAAGAGAGAAAAAAAGATCAATATATAGGAACATTTGAAGGGGAATCCAAAAGTAGGAGGAGTGGTTTTGTCATTTTAGGGAATATATTAGACCCTATAAAGCAATTTTTTGCAGAAACAAACAAAGCAATGCATATGAGCATGTCACGCCGTAATGTCCCACCAATTTTGTGATATACTTTAGGGCAGAGAGGGGGACGTGATATCCCCTCGAGTGTTCCTAATTGACGATATTTGGCCGTTACTTTCCGACAGGTCGTGTCAGAGGCACAATATTACGACTTACCTTACTCCTTAGGTACTGCCCCTGTATTTACATCAAATTAAATCTTAATGGTTAAAAATAATCATAAGAATATATATTATTTGTGATAAATATATATATATATATATGGATTTTGCTAACTTGCTAACTTACAACATGATTGTATACATTTTTCATTTTCTTTAAATGTTCTAACAGTTTATTTGACATACATTAATTAGAGGTTTTTTTTTTGGCCTTTTTAACAAAACTTAAAAGCCATCAGAACCCTTATCCTCGTCCCTCTCTCCCCACCGTCTCTCCCTTCAACAACTCTCCTCCTCCCTGCTCTCCCTTCTATATTAATTTTATTACTGAAGCTCCTTCTAAAAAAGAACTGAAAGGGAATATTCAAGGAGAGATTTAGAACTATTTATCTAAATAATATTTTAGTTTATCTTTTGTCTTTAGATTACAGCCATTTTATCAGTTTAGTATTTATTTTTCTAATTGTGGTATCACCATTGACGTGAGAAGAAAAGAAAAAGAGAAGAAGAATTGAGCAGGCTTATTTTATGGATGAAAAGACAATAAAGTCCGTCCTACTAATGTGTTGTTAGGGTGCTGCTAGGGACATTTAAGGAAAATGAAAGATGTATACAATGCTAACCTATTACAGCTGTGTAGTAGGTTAGCAAGTATATATAAAAGATATATATCTAATATTCATTATTTTGGTTAAATATTAGATGCGGGGAATTTTTTAACTTAAAGTTTAGGACGTCTCATTCTTCGTGAACTTTGGAGAGAAGGTATGAATTTAGGTATTTATTCTTATCGGTGTTTTTTAGTACGTGTTTGGACAAAAAAGATGTGAGATATGAAAAAAAAAATGAAGTTGAGAAATAATATTGGAAATGCATTTCATTTGAAAAATATTACAGTTTTGTGAGAGAAAAATATTGTTTACTTGGAAAAGAGGTAAAACTTACTTTTTAAATTTGAAACTCATCTTCATGAAAATTTGAAACTCATTTTAAAAAATTCAGTGAACTGCATAAACCAAACAATATTTTGAAGATGAGTTTCATATATATATCTACACTAGTTATGTCAAATATTTAAGTTATTTGGATTGTATGTAAATAATCTTAAAATGTACACTTTCTCAGTAAATATAGATAATCATTGGATATTAACTACATGAAAAAAATTAACTATTTCTTCTATTTTTCTTTTTGATATCATTCTTGTCGATGTCATTGGATCATAAAAATAGTCTGGAAGCAAAATAATAACTCATATTTATGGCAAAACAATCAAATATTGAGACAATGAATGAATCTTTGGATAATACTTAATTCTTTTACTACTACTTGAACTCATATTTAGTGTATTGATATCTCTTAAAAAATATTTCTTTCTTAAAATTTAAGTTTCTAAAACATTATTTCTCAATAATAATTATTTTTATAATGTAATTGAAAATATTATTCTTAATTCAAAACTCATTTTAGTTGGCTATCTAAAAATATAAAAAATTCTTTAGTTTTTTTACTCCATTTTGATATTTGACATTAACCATGTTAAATATCTGAGTTATTTGAATTATATGTAAATAACCTTAACATTTAAACCTTCTAAATAATTATAGATAATCATCAGATATTAATTAAGAAACACTACATGAAAAAAGACTAATATTTTCTCAATTTTCGTAGTGATAATTGTATTTTTGCACTATTCTCATAGGCGTCATTGGAACCTAAAAATAGCCACAAAGTGAAACGATAACTCATATTTATGGCAAAGCACAAAAGTTGACACGATATAAACGATTCTTTGATTACGACTTGAACTTTTATTTGGTATGATTTTATCTTTCAAAAAATATTTCTATTTTGAAATTTCAATTTCTAAAACTTTATATATATATTATAATAATGATTATCTTTATAATGATGCAAGTGAAGATATTATCCTTAATTTAAAATTTACTTTAATCGGCTATCTAAAAATTTAAATGATTCTTTGACCGGATTTATTTCAGTATGACTCCACTTTAAGTTTATCGATATCTCTAGCCCCAGAATTTGAATTTTTAATACCCTATATATACACAAATTTTGTTCTTTGAATCATTAAATGTTAAATTAGTTGATTATTATTATTATTATTATTATTATTATAAAACATTGCATATATTGTCTTGAAATTGTCAAGTAGTTTATTTTTCGACACCATACTTGGCTTAACCTCAATGCAAACTACTCAAATTGCATTCCAATTCAAATTTGAATATAATATCATTTTGTTAGTAATAGTGATTTTTTTAAAATGACACATAATGTAAATTAAAAAAATATTCTAAGATATCCTTATCTTATAATCTATGTCTTTGAGTTGAAAAAGAAATTAAAACGATGAGATTAACTTTCAAAATTTTTATACTCAACAAAGATGAAACATAAGAAGAAATTTGCTGTCATTTTTTATTTCTGGTTTTTAGATTTTTCTAACATTTTTTTTAATATTTATTTTCTTTTATCTTATTTTTTATTTCATTATTTCTTTTGTTACAAAAAATTAATTTATTTCACTATAAAAGGATGAGTTGTAATGAAAATTGTCTACATATGAAATTTAATTATATTTTTAGTCTTTGGTTGAAATTGTTTCATATTTTTCTTTTGGCTTTATCTAATCAGCCTAAATAGGTGCTCACCCGACCACTTAAATTAAAAAATTAAATGATGTGTAATTTATATATAATCCATATATAATATGTGTAATCGTGTATTGTCGGTATATCATCTATTTATATTAGCTATAAAAAGTAAATAATAAATATGGCCGAATATTATGTAAATATTCCATAAGATTTCGATTTTTTGAGTTTATCTATGATATAACTTCTATTATAATAATTTTAAAACTCTCTACTAATGTTCAAAAATATCTTATCTTTTTATTATCTTTGAATTAAAAAAAGTAAAGAGTTTTTTCGAAATAATTTGTTTACATTTTAAAAAAAAAATATTTCACGTCATACTAATTTTTTCTTTATATATACTCTTTGTTACACTTAAAAGTCGCTATAGAAACTATCAATTAGAAATCATTTTCTCTCTTGTTGAGTTTGAAAAAAAAAACCTTTCACATAATCTAATGATTCAAAACTAATATTCTTCAACGAAAAAAATATTATACCCTTACAATATTGGCTTGACTATAGCTAAATGAAGGGGTTTCAGCTTATACCCTTCAATTCCTTGAATGTGCTAAATTGAAATTAATGATAGCAGTTGTATAACCAAAGTTTTGTTTTTTGTTTGATGTCCATTTATGCAAATTGACTCTTCAAACAAATATTCTTCAAGAAGAAAAAAAGAAACAACCTTTTTTTTTTAATATTGACTAATTTTGTGATGTTTCTTTCTCCAGCATGTATGTTTACTTTATTATATATGTAAGTAAACTTTTATTTGATTTTGTAAACTCTTTTTTGTTATTTAGATAAACATAGACGTGTACCCTATATTACATT